>NW_016107321.1:6718488-6726599 GCF_001604975.1 Cebus imitator
CAATCCCGAGCTGCTAGTGATCAGCCATCTTGGATCTCTCTCCTACTTTTCTGTTTTTCAACTTAATTTGATAGTTAAAAAAATGAATCAAAACCCAAAACTTAAGAGGAATAACTAGTAATTGCATTTGATCCAGAACAGATGGCTAGTCAGATATTCCAAGGTTCTCTTCATATCTGAAAAGAAATAAACCCAATTTTTAAAAAGACAAAAACATTTAATAGGTATCATGTGCAACTTCAGTACAAATCTTCACTTCAAAAAATATTACCGGATTTTATTAATCACTAGTCCCCCAATAATCTTTGCAGCTTTTCTTCCCAATGAAATGACTTCATTGTAAACTGAACGCTTTGATACATTATTTTGTTTATACTTATACACACATTAGGGAGAATTTTATTATGTGCCTTGAACTTCAACAACTTTAAACTGTTACAGGAATTGCTTAGGCTGATGTCCTAATTCAGCCATTAACCAAAACAAATTTTAAGAATAGGCAAGAAGTCTGAGAAGATGGTGATGTAAAAGGGACTACACTTGGGATGAGAGAGACAATGGTGAGCTGTCAAGGACCTAATGTAGTCCATCACGTTAGAGAACAGCAGTAACAAAATAAGCTACAAGGTCACAGTTAGAAGTCCTGGGTGGTAGCATCAAAGACGAAACCTTTAAAAAACCACAGGATGAAATCCCCAAGATGGCAGCTGCTCACTGTCAAGATTATTTAATCAACTCTGCTGCTGACCCGGGAATGATACCAACTAGTAAGCATTGATTTTAAAAATAAGACAATTCCAATTGTCCTCTTTTTTTTTTTAAAGAGAATCCTGGTTGAAAACCACATATTACCAACTCAAAATCCAATCTGTGTTGTTCACTAAATTTGACAGCCATGATCAAATAATATTTAACTGTTAAACTCCTTGTACCTTTTTGGATTCACTTCCCCAAGTCAACACAATTCTGTGCGTTTTTACTTACTGTCAGACTCTGAAGAGCTACTTAGGAGATGAGCACCTATCTTAACAGAAATTTTATTCTCTGTCCCATTTATTTGCTCTCTGGAACAAAGAGAAAACCTAAAAATGAGATCTATTTCCGGCACTGCAAGCAATAGAGTAGCTCACTTTTCCTGACTGGTTGTTACATTTATCTGTTTTCAAATTTACCTCCTTTTTGGTGACAAAAGAGGTGATAAGGAAAAGAGCATTTGAATAAATTCTTCAATTTCACTTCATTTCTGACTCTTGCTTGTTAGTAGCGATGTGCATCTTGGCAAATCAGCTTCTCCAAGCAACCCATCTTGCGCTCTCCCCTAAACTCTGTTAAGGACCATTCTGTTTGTTTCTCGTGTTTGTTATGGAGGTAAATATCACATGAAGCACATAAATGCCGCCAAAGGCATCCTGATCACCTAAACACTGCCTTTTATGTCTGGTCAACTATGCATCTTATCTGTTTAGCTCTGTGGATCACGGATTCCTTTTTCATTTATCCTTTTCCTGGTATTAGTTTTCAGATGAAAAGAGATGACTGTTGTAGCTTTTGTTTTGATTGCCAGATTTAAGTAATCCACAGTACATCTTGATAGTGACAGTGAAAACTAATTCTGAAATTCCAGAGGTCTAATTGGTTAACAAGAGAGTGGCACAGCCCAGGCAAGATGATCCTTACCATCCTAGTGGTGAGCGTTTAGGACAGACATTCCTAGTCATGTGAGGAGCAACACTTGATCACTGCCGTACGAGTCTGTGACATGAAAGGCTCCCAGATACAAGTGACACAATAAGATTTCACTAGTGAACTTCTTATTAAATAGCCAAAACACGATATCTGCTCCAAATGGATGCTAGACCTTGTAATATTACCATAAAAATGTAAAACACTATGGTAATGTCTTTTTCAATTATTGAATAGGTAAGAAGTGGTGTTGGAAATGTGGGGAAAATGAATAGGCAAGAAATAAACCTAATAAACATACAGACAAGCAAACCCAGAAACACTGCCCTGGGGATTCTTAGATGCAGGGACACATAGTACTTTCCATCCTGAAGCTCCAGCCGGACAGACGAGGCTGAAATACTCTCCATTTTCTAACAATGAGAATCAATATCCAATGCCAGCATGAGTTTTCACACTGTGCTTTTATGTGGTATGTATGGAATATAAGTGGAACAAAGAATCCACAAGGCTTCATTTAATAAGGACTAGATGGTGGATAAAAATTGGTTTCAGTAGCATGCCACGGCCCAGGATTATAGTAATTGATAGGGCATGCAATGTCTAAGAGATGGCACAGGAGTCTTCAGCAAGTTTAAGCCAAGGTAAATTAAGCTTATATGTATATGCTTTAGAGGCAAAACGGTGTATGACACCAGCTTCCCGGGATTCACGCATCAAGGTTAATACACATGGACACGGTTAAACACGAGGGCTCATGGGAATATACAGTCTAGTCATGAGGTTGACCTATTTGCTGCTTCCAACTCTGACTTTTTGTAACCTTGTTTAAGTGGGCCAGGACAGCTATTAATGGTCCCAACGACCTCTTTCTCTAATCCTTACTTTATACATCAACCTTCAGGCAGCTCTCCAAAATGATATTCCAAATCTGTAAAATACAAATAAAACAAAAGACAAAAGACAACATGAACTGAACGACAATTTAAAAATTCAGTGTGCAAGAACTTCTTGGGCCTCATCAGCTAGATGTCCTTGCTTAAAATCCATACACCGAATTTAACAGGAAGCTTCCCATTCCTTTAAGAGGAAACTTCAGATGAATAAGTCTTGAATGAAATATCTTTTGGTGGCTAACCATCTTACTGAATAAGAGACACAATTTTTGTAAACTACGCAAGAGTGACAGATGCACAAATGTTTTAGCCAGTGTGCCTTTAAATAGGCGTGTCTTCTGGTGGAGCAATGCCTTCTGCAGGAGGGCGGCCTTCAGAGCTGCAGAGTCATGTTTTTGCCAGTGGGTCAAATACCTGCAGTGCTGTCCTCTTGTCTTGGTCACTGATTGTCACCCAGTGACCCAAGGTTTTGTGCTCATGATCTGGTGGCAGCTCCGCCTTGGCAGCTGAAGCTCTAGTTGATGCTGGGTCTATGGGAGCCCTTTCGGGGATCCTGGTCCCTGAGTCCAGTGGGTCTGAGCTCTTAGAAGGCCAAGCATTATTCAACAGTGTAGGGTGGTGAAGAAGGTTCCAGAAGGGGTCCTGATAATCGCCAAGAAGGGGGACTGCCCCTGGCTTCATTGCTTTGGTGCCATTGCTGTCGGGGCTTATAACAGAGGAAGTGCTGAGAAAGTCCCCTTGTGGGAAGGCAGTGCCTGTGTCAGGTGGGTGACCAGAGGTGCTGTCGCTACTGTTGTAAGTGAGGCCCTGGAGGAGCTGGCTATTGCTCTGCAGCACCTGCAGGTGGAAGGCTGCGGGGGCTGACTTCTTCCTCCTTGGGGGGACTTTGGGCACAAGAGATGGCACCTCTGGAGGTGGTGGCATGGAGGCTCCTGCCACGGGAGGGGCTTCATCTGATGCTGGCTTTCCATGGCTTGGCCTCCTCTCTGCAACTTTCCCAGGCTGAAATGTTCTTGGTTTGGGAACAGGAGGGACTTGAGGGACTGTGGTGACAGGAGGGGTCTCAAGGCTTGTCTCTGGGGGCCCGATTGTAAAACGGCAAGGCTGTTGCTCAAACTGTTCTTCCGGTGACAGGGGCTGAGAAAAAGTAGGACAAAGAGTGTAAATAAGAAGCCAACACCTGGGAAGCTCAAGATCAGAGGACACTGAGTGGTCAGCAGAGAACAGAGATGAGACCAAGCTGACATTCTAGCAAATTCAAGATTTGAGAATGTGTGGGATGCCAGAATGTGACCAGGTAAGAAAAAGCACAGGAGAAACACACATTTATCAGGTCACACCAGCAGGTCCAACAAAAATGAGCGGAAATTTTAAAACCAGGGCCACAGTAAATAATCAGAGACAAACTTCTCTTTGTCACTTTAGGAAATGGGGTTATGCTTTTCCCTTACTGAAAGTAAGGGAAACTCTCTGAAAACACTCTGAAAATGCAGCCTGGGCTGATGTATGGTCTGGACCACACTAGGGTGAAGTAACTTGTGTTACAATACTAAGCTAATTGAAGAACCAATGGATATACTTTCTCCTTGAATTTTTTTGTTTCTGTTTTTTTTTTGAGACAGAGTGTCACTCTGGAGTACAATGGTGTAATTTCAGCTCACTGCAACCTCTACCTTCTGGGTTCTAGCGATTCTCCTGCCTCAACCTCCCTAGTAGCTGGCATTACAGGCATGTGCCACCATGTCCGGCTAATTTTTGTATTTTTAGTGGAGATGGGGTTTCACCATGTTGGTCAGGCTGGTCTCGAACTCCTGACCTCAGGTGATCCACCTGCCTCGGCCTCCAAAAGTGCTGTGATTACAGGCGTGAGCCACTGCACGTTGCTCCCTGAATCTTTTATACTTAAATATTGGTAAAAAATGGAAACCTTTACACTGCCTTGGTTTTGATTCAGATCTATCACAAAGAAAACAATTGCACAGTCAAAATGAAGCTTTCATACAGAAATGGAGATCAGTAGGCTAGTTAAACATTGGCATTTCAGAATTCTTTCTGGTTCTCTAGAAAACAAACTAAAAAAAATATATCTTTTCCAACAGCCTTTTACTCTAACTCCTGTGCAGCAGGTTGGGAAAATGAATCCATTTCTGCTTCTGGCTTTCACAAGAAAAGACAAAGCAGGTGGTCCCCGACTTAACAATGGTTCCACTTAGGATTTCCACTTTACCCCAGTTCACAAGCGCTTATGTTCCGTAGAAAGCAAACTTCAAATTT
The DNA here is from genome assembly GCF_001604975.1 of Cebus imitator. Taxonomy (NCBI): domain Eukaryota; kingdom Metazoa; phylum Chordata; class Mammalia; order Primates; family Cebidae; genus Cebus; species Cebus imitator. The sequence continues at coordinate 6,723,342 of NW_016107321.1, forward strand.
TGAAGTTAGACCTTTTATTTTTAGTATCATAAAATGGGCTGTGTTAGATTTTTTTTTTTTTTTGGCCCAGCTGTAGGCCAATGTATGTGCTCTGAGCATGTTTAAGGTCAGCGAGGCTATGACGTTTGGTAGATTAAGTGTATTAGATGCAATTTTGACATGATAATTTTCAACTTATGATGGGTTTATTGGGGACATAACCCCATTTTAAGTCGAGGAACATCTGAACAGGGAAAAGGGGGAGGAAAAAGGTCCACTTTGTAAGGAGGCATGGACGAGGGATGGACGGCAATGAGCCAACGTGGGATGGAAGAGCAACCCAGGAAATACAAAGCAAGTGCTGCCAAGAGTGAAGCCAAAGTCCCTTCTCACACTCCCTTGGGGGGAAGCGGCGCCACGCTGCGATGACCAGGGAGGGATTACCGAGGGTCCATTACTAGAACACTGAGATCAAACGGAAGATCCAGATGTGTCTACAGATGCCAGTCTTTGGGCTGCTACTGTCCTTACAAACTCATGTCTTTGAAGCAGTAAGCAAGGCTGAGAAGCTTGAGAGCGAGTGCAAAAAACAATCTGCAAGAAAAGCGTCAAGAAAAGCTGTGGAACCTCACGTAGACCGAGGCCACACGAGAGCCTGTGGACCTGGCGAATCTGGGAATCGGTTACTGTTTTTCTAATGCCTTGAAACCACGTGCACACAACACAGACCACACGCAAATGGACGGTACCAGAACACGTGGGGAAAAGCATCCCACTGTGGTTCCCCCTGGGGATCCAGAACACTTAGGAAGCATAATATCTCCAAGCTGTTCTCGTCACACTGACAATCTGCGAGACAGCGGACCCCTTGTTCTTCTCAGCCAGAGCCAAGACACAGTAGGGCATGAGGGAGGAGGCAGTTGTCAAACCCTTCCCCAAAGACACGCCTGTGCCTGGAACTCATGAACGAGAGGATGTCCATAGGTAACTAGATTTTTTGTCTGCGAGACACAATTCTTCACGAGACACCCGAGCGACTTAGGAGTAAGAGGGTTCATGCTACCAGGTTGTTACCTTTCCTGTCCTTCTCAAGGTTGGCTTCTTGATGACAGGAACTCTGGGTGGGGGCCGGCGGGGCAGGAGCGGGGGTGCCTGTGGGGTCTCTGGTTTGGCTGCCCCTGGTATGGGCTCTGGTTCAGAGGATGCTTGGTCCCTTGGGGCCATGGTGTTGAAGGCTTCTTCTGTGGTGCCTGAAACATAAAACCACATGGCGGCAGTGTCAAGGGCGAGGCAATTCACTGCATGACTTCGTCTTTAGACAGTCTACATCCTAAGGGTAATTTACGAATTCAGTGTATTTCAGGACTAACCAGCTAGGTTCAGCACCAGCTTTTTTCACTATTTATTTTTTAAGATGGGATTGTGCTGTGTCACCCAGGTTGGAGTGCAGTGGTGCGATCACAACTCACTGCAGTCTCAACCTCCCAGGCTCCAATAATTCTCCCACTTCAGCCTCCTGAGTAGCTGGGATTACAGGTGAGTGCCACCATGCCCAGCTAATTTTTTTTTCATTTTTAGCAGAGATGAGGTCTCACCATGTTGCTGGAACTCCTGGGTTCATGCAATCTTACCTCAGCCTCCCAAGTAGCTGGGACTATCAGTGCGAACTACCATGCCCAGCTAATTTTAAATTTTTGGGGCAGGGTGCGGTAGCTCACGCCTATAATCCCAGCACTGTGGGAGGCTGAGGTGGGCTGATCATGAGGTTAGGAGTTCAAGACCAGCCTGGCCCACGTGGTGAAACCCCATCTCTACTAAAAATACAAAAAGTAGCCAGGTGTGATGGTGTGTGCCTGTAGTCCCAGCTACTCGGGAGGCTGAGGCAGGAGAATCACTTCAATCTTCTCCTCTGGGAGGCAGAGGTTGCAGTGAGCTAAAATTGCGCCACAGCACTCCAGACTGGGCGACAGAGTGAGCCTCTTGTTATAAATAAATAAATAAAATGAAATAAAATAAATTTTTGCCTTGAACTCCTGGACTCGAGCAATGCTCCTGCCCTGGCCTCCCAAAGTGCTGGGATAATAGGTGTGAGCCACTGTGCCCAGTAGCCCCAGCTTTTCACATTCACCTTCCTAGCAGGGGTGGTGATCTGGGGTCTGTGGATAGTCTGGATGCAGACCAGTGAGACCCTGAGATCATATGCAAAGTCTCATGTGTACTTACCTTTCTCAGGGGAGATGATCCAAATACATCCAAATCTCAGTGGGGCCATGACCAAGAGCGTGTTAAGCTGGGACTGTAGGTGGATTTCAAACCTCTAGTAATATCTACATCCCTAGTTTTTGTTTTTTTAAACAGCTTTATTGCGATATAATTCACATACTGTGAAATTGACCCTTTTTCAGTGTACCCTTCATTGTTTTTAGTATATTCACTAAGTTGTGCAACCATCACTACCATCTAACTCCAGAACATTTTCATCACACAAAAAAGAAGCCCCACACCTTCAGCAGTCACTTCCCACCCACGCCTCTTTCCAGACCCTGGGAAGCATGAAGCGCTTTCTGGCCCCATGAATTTCCTGGCTGTGGCCATTTCATAAAAAGGGATGGTACACTATGTGGCCTTTTTTGTTTTCCTTCTTTCTTTCACATAGCATAATCTTTCCAAGATCCACCTATGAGGTAGTATGTATCAGCACTGTGTTCTTTTTTAATGGCTGAACAATATTCCACTGTATGGATGGACCACATTTTGTTTATCCATTTATCAGCTGATGGAAACTTGGGTTGTTATATCCATAGTTTTAGTTATTTTTCTAAAATTAAAAAAAAACCATTTGTGGCAGTATCATTCTACAACAGTAGTTCTCAACCTTTTAACTCATGCCCGCTTAAATATTATTTGAGAATTCCAAAGCAGTTAAACATGCTGACTAAAAGGAAATTAGGCAATGGTGATTGCTTACGCCTTTTCAAAGGGCACACTCAGCCAGGCGTGGTGGCTCACGCCTGTAATCCCAGCACTTTGGGAGGCTGAGGCAGGTGAATCACCTGAGGTTGGGAGCTTGAGACTGGCTTGGCCAACATGGTGAAATCCTGTTTCTATTGAAAATACAAAAATTAGCTGGGCATGGTGGTACACGGCTATAGTCCCAGCTACTCAGGAGGCTGAGACAGGGGAATTTTTTGAACCTGGGAGGCAGAGGTTGCAGTGAGCTGGGGTTGAGCCACTGCACTCTTGCCCAAGTGACAGAGTGAAACTCAGTCTCCAAAAAAA
>NW_016107321.1:6726610-6741602 GCF_001604975.1 Cebus imitator
AAAAAAAAAAAAAAAAAAAAAAAAAAAGGGCACACTCTCCTCTTGCCAAAGGATATTCTGGAACAAAGCCAAGGCCAAATGTAAAAGTGTAAATTACCAGTGATTATGAATGAAGCCGGGAGAACCCAAGGTGATTAATGTGGGTTCAGTGAAGTAACCGCAACAGAAAACACACAGGATGGTGGTAAAGAGGTCCCTGCCTGACACTAAAAACTTTACTTACACTTGCCAGCCATTTAAAAGGTAGATTTTGTGCCTGAAATTAGGACAAACACTATAACTGTGTCTTTTTTATAAAGCTGGCAGAATGACTTAGTGCCAGCAGCATTAACCTGTTTTTAAAATTCAATTTAGTTTATTTCAGTCTCTCCTCTAGATGCTGCTTAAGAGCCCTGGGATGATTTTCATATACACACTGAATTTTAAATGGACAATCAGTATAGATTTATATAAAATGTTGCTAAAGGATGCTTTCATTTAATGTTGCCTCCAGAAGAATAAAAAGTTATTTTCGTTTCTAGACCACTTTTAGTGGGGAGAGGAAAAGAAAAGGAGGATCGGGTTTCCCCTTCCAGCAGAAGACCTACCTCCTCTGGCTTCCAGGAGACACCGGATTGCTGCTTCTGCCTCCTGGGCATTGGTGGTTTTGATCTGCTTGACATTATAAGGTTTACTTATTCCAGTCCGAGCCTTGGGCTTGAGGGCAGAATGAGGAAGAGCAGAGTATCAGCACAGGCAGGAAGACAGCCTCACGGATGCATCTGCTACCTGCGGGTCTGCGCAGGGCTCCCCCAGACTATGCTGCCCACACAAACTCCAGCCTCCACCACACCCTGCCATCCTCTCTTCCCCCAGGAGCTCTCCCTTTCCAACGAGAGCGCCATACACTAGAGACCTAATGACCCTTGTCTCCAAAGCTGCGTGGTTACAGATTTTTGTATATGGACTGACCATCTTCTGTCTTTATCTCAATAACCAGGTTAAAGTCAGAAAGCAAAATCAGAGGCCACTCTTTCCATGGTCTGGCTGAGTTATTAAAATATATTCCAGACATGTGTTTCTTTAAAAGTGCCTTATTTTTATTTTTTGAGATGGAGTTTTGCTCTTCGTTGCCCAGGCTGGAGTCCAGTGGCGCAATCTTGGCTCACTGCATCCTCTGCCTCCTGGGTTCAGGCGATTTTCCTGTCTCAGCCTCCCACGTAGCTGGGATTACAGGCGCCTGCCACCACGCCCAGCTAATTTTTGTATTTTTAGTAGAGACAGGGTTTCACCATGTTGGCCAGGCTGGTCTTGAACTCCTGACCTCAGGTGATCCACCTACCTCGGCCTCCCAAAGTGCTGGCATTACAGGCGTGAGCCACCACGCATGGCCAGAAGTGCTTTTTCTTCTTCTTCATCCAGCATCTGGGTTGCCTTTCATGACCTATTTTCACTACTGTAAACCACTGGCCTCCAGTCACCCCTCCACCTGCCAGGGCTGCACAAGCACCTGGCCAGGCCCAGCTCCCCAGAGGCATCCCGGGCACGGCATCCCCCCCCAGCACCTGGCCTCCCCTCTCTTCCCTCTACTCCCCTGCCTTCACCTGCTCTCTTTCCCAGCAGTTCATAGAACCCTCTGGAACCCTGCACCTCCATAATCCTCTACAGCTGTTACTGTTACTAGTGTGTTCCCCAACTTCATTATTTAGATGTCTTTTTAGCCTGTTCTCTCAACTAACTTGACTCCAGAATGATCATCATTTTCCCAGGATGACAATCTGAATTTCTCCCCTTTTCCCTTCTACCAAGAAATGCTCTGTCCGTACACTACGGGCAGAGGCAAGAATGGGAAGAGAGAGAAATTGATAAGTCTGGAAACCAGGGATACTTGGGATTTTTCATCAAAAGCGATTTTCTCTAGAACACTCCATACAACCATTTAAAAGCCCTATGGAGGACCTTCGAGGGTAGGTTATGGGGTCTGGAGATGCGCTGGTGAGCAGGAAGAGGGGTTAAAGACACGTAAATCTATATATTTGCTGGGAAGAGAGATCCCATACTCTCCCGCAGCAAAACCCTTGGGTGTGAAATGAGTGCAGAAGAACTCACTGGTTGCTGAGGTGCTCCTGGCAGGAGTCTCGCCATCTGCAAAATTGAATACTGCCCATGGGTGCCGGAGGAGATGGAAGCATCTGAAGCCGACTTTTTCACCATTAAACCGGCTGTGAAAACCAAGGAGTGCAGAATCTCAATCTCAGTGAAGCACAGTTTCCCAGCCAGCTGCCAGGAGCCCGACTAGACGAGGCGGATGTCCCAGCAGACCACAGGCACGGCGAGGTCCGAGTACTCACTCGGCACCTAGGGTGCCCACAGAGCCGGGCCCTCCTGGGCTCCCTATGGAGTTTCTCACTAGATTCTGCCAGTGTCTGCCTATTGATGTCGATGATCTGGAGACGCATTACTGGAATGCAAACCTTAATCCTGGGGAGCCAGATCTGATATAAAAACCAATTGATTTTGAAATGGTTCCAAATACTATTACTAGGAAAAAAATTTTTTTTTTTTTTTTTTTTTTTTTTGACACGATGTCTCACTCTGTTGCTGCCCAGGCTGGAGTGCAGTGGCCCAGGTGGAGGTTGGCTCACTGCAACCTCCACCTCCCAGGTTCAAGCAATTCTCCTGCCTCAGTTTCCTGAGTAGCTGGGATTACAGGCTCCTGACACCACGTCCAGCTGATTTTTGTATTTTTTTTTAGTACAGACAGGGTTTCATCATGCTGGCCAGGTTTGTCTGGCACTCTGACCTCAGGCGACTTGCCTGTCTTGGCCTCCCAAAATGCTGGGATTACAGGTGTGAGCCACTGTGCCTGGCCCAAGGACCAGATTTTTTAAATATTTTGTGGGGAAGAAAATCTTTCAAAAACACAAGCCTGGGCAACATGGTGAAACTGTCTCTACAAAAAAAACAGAAATAAAAACAAAAACAAAAACAAAAACAACACCGCCAAGACTGGTGGCACGTGCCTGTGGTCCTAGCTCTGAGGCGGGAGGACTGCTTGAGCCGAGGAGGTCAAGGCTGCAGTGGCTGTGAGATCCCTGCACTCCGGCCTGGGCAATAGAATAAGCCCATCTCCAAAAAAAAAAAAAAAATCCAAAGCAGGGGAATAAACTGTTAAATTATACTTTTAAATTATACTTGCAGCCATTAACAAATCATGTTTTAGAACATTTAATGACACAGAAAATATAGCCGGTTAAATGAAAGACAATTGACCAGAGAAAATAGGTATTAATTCTGTAAAAAAAAAAAAAAAAAAATACGTTGCTACAGATAAATGTAACTGGAAAAAGAAGTCTTTTGTAATAATTTTATCTGAAGGTCGTCAAGTGAATTTTAAAATTTTGTTCTTTATAGTTATCTCTAAAATTTCCACAATAATAGATGACTTAGATATGTTATGTTTAGGTTATTTTTATATCTGGGCATGAGGCTTGCCACTGGTTACTACCGTGACATCAGCTGCGATAAGCCCAGTTCTGAAGTAACGGCTTAGGAAGATCTAAATCTGATCATTGCATTTTTGGGGAGGGAGAAGGAAACAGTGGTGGGAAGATGGAAGCTGATCAAAAGCACATCACAGCTTTGCTTTCTCGGCAGCAGAGCGAGGACTGCGCAGCAGCTGAGGAGAGACGCATCTGACTGCGAAGCTCAGTCCCTCCCACGGCTGCGCCCGATTCTGCATGCTCTAAGGCTGCCAAGGGACAGCAGCTTGACGCCAAAGCCCAGCTCCAGGGTGAAGAGCAGTTTTGGAAAGGAACCGTTTAACGTGCCGTGAGAAACACAACTAGCCCTGACGTCAAACACGTCCTGGATTTACAACAAAAAGGAGCCCCAGGAGGAAGAGGCCCTGTGGGGACCCGAAGGCCAGGAGAAGTGGATTCCAAGCCGTGTTTTCAGTAGCAGGGAACGCGCAGTTATTCCCGGCAGGCATCCAGGGAGCTGAAAGCAAGCAGTGTCTTACTTGGAGGGGGGGGTCTCTGCGGGGGGTGAGGTGGCCGAGGCCGGTTGGGGACCGACAGAGACCTGCTCGGAGAACGGTGGCGGAACTCCCCGACGGCTTCCAGCGCCCGCTTGAGCTCCACCAGGTCTGCGTCATCTGGAGGACATGGCGGGGCGTGAGTACAACGGTCTGTCCACACTCAGGCATGTCAGACACGGGTCTGAGCACAGGAGGCCGCATGTGGCAGGGGGACCTGGTGCAGGACAGTTGAAGTCTCTGTCCAGAAATGGGCATTCCTGTCTGCTGGCGAGGGGTGGGGGCGGGGAGGGTACCCAGTGCCTGCTTGGAACATTCACTGAACCATGGACAACATGTGTTTCTCAGACTGAGAGACACTGAGCTATTTCAAAGCATTTCAAAGCGTGTTTTCTTGTGAAATAACAAGACTCGCACAGAGTGGAGGAGACAGTTGCAAACAGCCCCTGAGGGTCACCCAACCATGGGGAGGCGTTTTGAATTCCTCACTCAACACACTGACTGAGGAAGCTGAGGCTTACTCTCCCCGCTCTGGCAGCAGGGCAGTCTGGCATGCAGTGGCCAGTGCTTAGGACTGGGCATCCTGCTCCCTTGTCAATTCCCAAACCCTGTGGGCCCGTGGCCGGCCACTTCCAAGGGTCTGCCATCCTGACCTGCCCTGCACGCACCTTCCAAGAGGCTGAGGAGTCCTGAGAAGGCAAGGCTCCTGCTTCGCTACAGATCAAATCAGCAGCCTTTGGGCCGCCCCACAGCATGGCCCTCTCCAGTTCACTTTGGCTCAGACACCCCACTCCTCATATCCAGCAGCTCCACCCCATGTGTCCTGGAGGCTGGAACTGGGGAAAAGCAGGATTTCTCCTACAAATGGGAATGGCTGAATAACCCCATAGCATCAAGGGAAGACCCTCTCAATGCCCACCAGGTAGCAAAGCCACCCATGTGTCTCGTGTCGCTCTATTAGCTTCTTCATGCAAAGGAGAACCTGTGCTCACACGTACACTAGCTCCAGAAGCTGCCTGCATGATGGTCACTCCCAAGAAAAGGGTCCTTCTCATGGGAAGAGCACATCCCTCCAGCCACTTAGCTCCAGGGCAGACGCCCCTGGCAGGAGCAACACACAGAACCACCGCGATGCTCTGGAGAAGGCTGCTGCTTTGGTTTTGGTTCCCCACACCTGGCTGTGCATCCAAATCACCTGGAAAGCTTGGTGAAATGCCAGGCTTCCAGGGTCCCACCCCACTCCTGCCAAATCCAGATCTCTCTGGCAGGGCTCAAAAAGGCATACATTTAAAAGCTCCTGATGGTTTGGTGTAGGCAAGTTATTGATCAGTGTGGGGACCAGCATACAGTCAAGGGGCTTGGAGGTCTTTGCACCTCTCCTGGCAAAGTACCCTTCCTGAGAAGTATCTTAATTCATTTTCAGCCTGTTCTCTGTTCTCAGTCCCAGCTCAAGGGACCCAATGCATGGCTGAGCTCCTGCACCTGCTGGTTAGAGCATCCTCCAATTCGGGGCACAATGACTCACAGCTAGAGGCATGCCTGGCTATGAATGGAACAACATCAACGAAGCTGACACTGAAGCATGAACCACCCTATCTGCCAGCCATGTAACACTAGTGGGCTTCAGAAGTTACTCAAAACAGTTATTGGCTAGGTGCAGGGACTCACGCCTGTAATCCCAGCACTCTAGGAGGCCTAGGTGGGAGGTTCACTTGAGCCTGGGAGGTGGAGGTTGCAGTGAGCTGAGATCGTATCACTGCACTCCAGCCTGCGAGACAGAATAAGAGCCTGTCCCCCCCAAAAAAAAAGGTTGTATCATTTAATCTAAGGGTGTGTGGTTCAATCTATGTGACCTTTCAGGCCCTCTTAAGTCTAAAATGATACAATGATATGGCCATGTAGCATGATTGTATGACAATATGATATTATATAAATGTGACAATACACCAGCAACTCAGGACATAGATATGGAATATGTCTCTATTGGGATTGAATCGGAAGTTGTTTTTTTTTTTTTTGAGATGGAGTCTCACTTTGTCGCCCAAGATGGAGTGCAGTGGGGCAATCTCGGCTCACTGCAACCTCTGCCTCTTGGGTTCAAGTGATTCTCCTGTCTCAGTCTCCTGAGTAGCTGGGATTATAGGCACATGCACCACCATGCCCTGCTAATTTTTAAAAAATATTTTTAGTAGAGAACGGGGTTTTACCATGTTGGCCAGGCTGGTCTCGACTCCTGACCTTAAGCAATCTGCCCATCTCAGCCTCCCAAAGTTCTGGGATTATAGGTGTGAGCCACTGTGCCCCGCCAAATCAGAAGAGTTTTGTGGGGGGTGGGAAATAATCACAAATATACAACCATTTGAATGGCCAGAGGAAACAGGAATTATCTTGAATCTGGTGTCTCACGGGGGTACAAGTTACTGTAAAAAAATAAAATACTAGAGGAACTCAGGGTGTGGGAGCTGGCTGCCTCTGCAGAGCTGTCCCCACCACTCGCTGGGCCTGCCTGGTTCAAGTCTCTCCTGGGACCCGCAAACTTGACATCACACAGTGCCCAACTGCTGAGAGAAAAAGAGAAGTCTATCCTGAGCTGACTCTGTGGCAGGGGCTCCTGAGAAAAAAAGGGTCAGGCTACCTTTGTACGTCGGATGCTGCTTCTTTTTGGTGAGTGCAGGGGACTTGCTGGGCGGAGCCACTGCTGTGGGGCTGGGGACATCAGAGAGGTCATCTCCCCCCAGTTCACTGTCTGAGACCCCAGGCTGACTGAGTTCATCCACCAAGTAGTCTTCATCCTCTTCAAGAATATCCCCTGGGAGAAGGAGATGAATCACAATTAAGGTGAAAACAATGAGGGGAAAAGGCATGGTCTTTCATCAGTGGGACTAGTTCGGCTCCTGTCTGGACACCTGCACTCTGCCCTGCAACCCAGGGTCCGGGTGCCAGCAGGGATGGTACCCCTGCTCCACTGGTATGCCCACAGCTCTGCCATCCTCAAAGCCAGTGTTTGTAGCATAAGTTTAGACACCTCCATTCCCAGGTACCATAGCATGCACTGTCCACACATATGAACATGTTCATCACATGGGATGGAGGGCTTGCCCTGTGGGTGTCCTCTGTCACTTCTGCAAGGTAGGCTTTAGAAGGTGTCCTTAAAAGCTCGGCCCTGTTGCTGGAAGAATGGCTTGCTCATCCCTCCCTGCAGGGTGACTAACCTTCTGACTCATAGTCCAAACTTGTGAAGTCAAAGTTTTCCTCCAGCAAACAGGAGTTGGCAGTGGGAGACACAGGGCCCATGCTGTCTCGTTTCCGAATGATCTCCTCTCGCAAACCTTTCAGCCAGTCCTTCGTCTTCGGTCTAATCTTCACTGCTCTGCCTTTTACCTGGGAGGGCAGAGCGGTCACCCAGGAATAAATAAAAATCATGACCAGTCCTGTTGATCACACAGTGCTTCTCATCCAAACCCACACACCCGCAGTGAGGCCAATCTTTATGTTTGGCCATGAAAAACCAAGGGTCCAGACCTCAGGGGGACACAGCATAGCTTTCATACATCTGGTTGAAAAAAAGTTGAACTAGGCCTGGTGCAGTGGCTCATGCCTGTAATCCCAGCACTTTGAGAGGCCGAAGCAGGTGGATCCCTTGAAGTCAGGAGTTTGAGACCAGTCTGACCAACATGGCAAAACCCTATCTCTACTACCAACAAAAATTAGCTGGGTGTGGTGGTATGTGCCTGTAGTCTCAGCTACTCGGGAGGCTGAGGCAGAAATGCTTGAATCTGGGAGGTGGAGGCTGCAGTGAGTTGAGATTATACCACTGCACTCCAGCCTAAGTAACAAAATGAGACACTAAAAAAAAAAAAAAAAAAAAAAGTTAAACTCTCATCTCCAGCTTCCCCCTTGGTATAAACTTAAAGCCAAGATACTATAAAAATGGAAACTACCTATGAGCTGCATATTCCAAAATACATACTCTAAAGAGAAAGACTGGAACAGTCTCCCACATGGAGGTGCGAGCCAAGACACATGAAGTAACTCGGTGGGAACTACACTCTCAAATGGCTAATCTCCTGCAGCTGCTGGCTACCGCGGCCATCCAGCGCAGCACACCGTGACTCACATTCTTCCTCCCTGTTCTGTTTGTTTGGTTGGTTGGTTTTTTGAGACAGAATTTCATTCTGTCACCCAGGCTGGAGTGCAGTGGTGTGATCTTGGCTCACTGCAATCTCCGTCTCCTGGGTTCAGGTGATTCTCCTGCCTCAGCCTCCTGAGTAGCTGGGACTACAGGCGCAAGCCACCATGCCTGGCTAATTTTTGTATTCTTAGTAGAGACAGGGTTTTGCCATGTTGTCCAGGCTGGTCTCAATGTCCTGACCTGGGGTGATCTGCCCACCTCGGCCTCCCAAAGCGCTAGGATTACAGGTGTGAGCCACTACACCCAGCCTTCTTCCCTATTCTGCAAGTAGCCAGAGCAGGACATGAGACATCTCAGAACCAGAGTGAAGAATCCAAACTCTATCCTGCATATGGTGTCTACACACAAAGACAGATTGGTGGTGAGGCATGAAAGCTCATGCCTGTAATCTCAACACGTTGGGAGGTTGAGGCGGGAGGATGACGGGAGCCCGGGAGGCTGAGGTTACAGTGAGAGCCATGACTGTCCCACTGTACTCCAGCTGGGGCTACAGAGCGAGACCCTGTCTCTACAAACAATTGGAAAAATTATCTGGGCATGGTGGCATGCCTGGGTCCCAGCTCCTTGAGAAGCTGAGATGGGAGGACTGCTTGAGTCTGGAAGGCTCAAGGCTTCAGTGAACTGTGATTGTGTCACTGCACTCTGGCCTGAATGACAGAGCAAGACCCTGTCTCAAAAAAAAAAAAAAAAAGAAAGAAAAGAAAGGTGCAGGTTGGGCCACAGGTCAGGGCAAGAAGAGGGGAGAAGACATGCCCACGCAAAAATAGGGCTTAACCAGGCCCCACCTACAGTGTGGTCAAGCATAGCACAGCGTACCTTCATGCCATCCACATCTAGGACACTGAGAGCCGAGTGGCTGTCTGCAAAAGTCACCAGCATCTGCCCTTGGTTAATCCTGGAATAAATGAAATGCCAAGTCAATGCCAAGAACGACCCGGCAGCTCTCATGGATCCTCACCGACATCCCCTGGACCCCACATCAGTCAGGGCAGCAGTTACCTGACGAGAACAATTGTCCCGTAATTCCCCAAGGTCTGCATGAGTTCAGTTCGCAGGTCCTCGGGAAACTCATTTTTCTCTTCTGAGGTCGGTGACTGAAGGTTTACCACAACAGTAGCGTCCAGGGGGCCCTGGAAAGAGGACACTTCCTGGAAAACCCTCTCCCGAGCACCCACGTCGACTTCCTGAACTTCCACCTCCACGATCGCCAGCACGGGTCTGCGTGAGACAGGAACAAAAGAGGGATGACAGTGAGCCTGGGACAGATGTCCACACCCGCTGCCTCCAGTGCCCAGCCTCTGTCTCCCAGGGCTCTCTGTAAACAGTCAGCAGCCTGAGAATGTGGCCGCCAGCAGGTGGATTTGCAGGCGAGCGGCCCTGCCCTGGCGTTTTAGTCCTCATCTTTCCTTCATCTTAGTATCACCTTGGCATTTTAATCTAAGGATAATTTGAGAGGAAAAATAGAGTGTGGCGCTCTAAAGATGCATCCCCGCACTTGGAAAATAACCAGCCATCAGCAAAGACTTTTGACGTGGTGATCCTTAGTCCTGCCAAGGACAGAGGGAAGTGGGCGCCTGCACTCTGCCCAGGGTGCAGGCTTTTCAGGACTGTTTAGCACTTTACAGAGTTCCGAAATTGTTCATCTCTCTTCACCTAGTAATCTCACTTCTCAGACTTTATGACAAAGATTTAACGCATGAGGTTGATCATTTACAGCATTATTGATGGGAGGGGAAAAAAAGGAAATGCTCTGTTTATTTATTGATTTTTTTGAGACAGTCTCTCCCTCTGTCGCCCCAGCTGGAGTGCAGTGGTGTGATCTGGGCTCACTGCAACCTCCGCCTCCCAGACTCAAGCGATTCTCCTGTCTCAGCTTCCTGAGTAGCTGGGATTACAGATGCGTGCCACCACACCTGGCTAATTTTTGTATTTTTAGTAGAGCCACTGCGCCAGGCCAACATGCTCTGTTTCTTAATGGGGAAACAGTTCTGATACATTCATATAACACACTATGCAATCATTAGGAATAATGTAAAAATCAATGACGTAAACAGGAAAACAGTCCAGCAGGAAATAATGCAAACCTTACAGTAATTATGACATAGGGATGGCTATTACTCTATTTACAAACATTTAGAAAATCCTGTATTACAAAAACTACATAGCCTTATTGAAAACGGCTCAACTCAGCTGGACACGGTGGCTCACGCTTATAATCCCAGCACTTTGGGAGGCCAAGGCAGGTGGATCACGAGGTCTGGGGTTCGAGACCAGCCTGACCAACATGGTGAAACCCCATCTCTTGAGGCTAGGAGTTGGATGGAGGCCAGCCTGGCTAACATGGCAGAATGCTGTTTCTACTAAAAATATAAAAATCAGCGAGGCGTGTTGACACACGCCTGTAATGCCAGCTACTTGGGAGGCTGAGACATGAGAATCGCTTGAACCCTGGGAGTGGAGGTTGCAGTGAGCCAACATCATACCACTGCACTCCAGCCTGGAGGACTACGTCTCAAAAGACAAAATAGGCTTTTTGGTTGACAACTGCTCCCCACCTTCCTTTTCTTAATTTCTTCCCTTGTAAAAGTTGAAACTGATGGGAGAATTTTGGCAGCAGCCTTGGGAAGGTCAAACTCTTCCTTATTCACACCCTCAAATGCCATTCTCTCCTCTGTCTTTAAAGACGTTCTGCAGGGTGAGTCTCCCTCTGCCTCCATCCTAGTGCACAGGCGCCAGTGCCCACTGCGCTCTCTCTGTGGCATCCACCCCATCCTCAATGCATGAGGCACAGAGCCTTTAAAAAGCCCGGCATACCAGGGCCAGATGTGGTGGCTCACACCTGTAATCCCAGCACTTTGGGAGGCTGAGGCAGGTGGATCACCTGAGGTCAGGAGTTTGGGACCAGCTTGGCCAACGTGGTGAAACCCCATCTCTACTAAAAATACAAAAATTAGGCAGGTGTGGCATGCACCTGTAATCCCAGCTACTTGGGAGGCTAAGGCAGGAGAACTGCTTGAACTTGGGAGGTGGAGGTTGTAGTGCACACCACTACACTCCAGCCTGGGTGATACATCGAGACTCCGTTTGTAATAATAAAATCCTGGAGAAAATATTCATCAAGAGGTAAATGGGTAAGTTGTGAGTTCCATGGATATATTTAGTGGGATACTAGACAGCAGTTACAAATGAATGAACCAGATCTATAACATCAATATGACTGCATCTCAAAAATAGTAAGTAACAAAAAAGTTGCATAATGACATCATTTAGAAAATATAAAAGTCACGAAATACATAGGTTGCATCTTCGAAATTTTCATAAATGATGTCATTTATGATATGGAGCAATGACAAAACGCTAACATTTAGGAATTCTTGGTGGTGGGTCCACAGCTATCTGTTCTATCATTCTGTGTTCTTTGGTGTATTTATGCACACATGCACCCACATGGGTAAACACATCCTTACGGGCAAAGCATGCAGTTCCCTGCGGAGAGAGAGATGCTGCCTTCCCCAGCACAGGAGAAAATGCCATCGAAGTGAGGACCTACCTGTGATCAGACGCTTGCAGCTCCGCACGGCCGTAGTACTGGAGGACACCAGGAGACCAGGTGTGTCTGACTTTGGTGTCAACATCTAGATCACTCTCTAGAAGGTTGAGTTCTCCAGCTACTCACAGGGTTTCCGTTGGAGAGAGCGACACAGAATTGTGTCAATATCCAGGAATGCGATCATGAAACCCCCACAATAGAGGTCTGCGCCACGAACCGCCCCGTGCCCCAGACTCATCCTCTTGACTCCTTGACCTTGGATCCAGGCTTCAGATGCTTTGAGGCCTTTGGTTAAAAACATTCCTCACACCTAATTATTCAAAACTGTCATGACCATGCCTGCAGTCCTCGCCAGCGGGCCGACTGTGGGCCTGAGACGCAAATGTTGCTGCCGCGTTTCCAGGACCCAGGAATCCCAGGAGATTGGCAGCAATGGGGACAGTAAGAGCTGCAGGAGCTGAGAACAGGAAGACTCATTCCAGGCCCCACCTCTCAGAGCCCTGGGGCCACGCACATGTTCACAAACTCATCTGAAGGAAATCTACATTGTCTGTTTACAGATGCAGTTTCCTGGCCAAAATGTGTAACTAATTGTTGTTGTCGTTGTTGTTGTTGTTTAAATGTACCAGTTACAGGCATTCTAACTTTAAATAAACTTCACTTCCTAGCTGGGCATAAACAGTTGTATAAAACATACTTGACAACCAATTATTTTTAAAAACTCATAGTTTTACTGTGTCATGCACGTGTTCAATTTGGAATTAGGGCTCTAAGCAGGTGAGAATGCAGCTGAACAAATCGGGCTGGATAAAGAACATGATGGGGAGTGTGGGGCCAGGCAGGGAGGCCACCTGGTGCTTCCCTGCTCTCTTTCCCCACCCAGAAAAAAAGGGGCGGGGGGAGCCAAGAGGAGACCTATTTGCAAGTCAGTGTCTCCAGAATGAAGCCAGAGGGGGAGCCCCCTGAAAGCACAACTTCCAAAGCTTAGGGGTTAAGTCTGGGATGACTTTTGTGTCATCTGGGTGATGAAGAAGACCCACTTATGTGGCGGAGCACTGGGCTGGGGGGAACGAGACTTCCCAGCGTTTCTCATCCGCCTTCTGCTGGCTCTTGAACAGCCCCTCACCTGTTTTATCAAAGGGATGTTTCTTCCTCCACCACAGCACCCGGTCCGTCCAGGCCGGAGTGCGGCATTTGTCACTTGTATCGTAGGCGGCTGAGCCGACGTCATACTTGTAGGTGGGTCCGAAGTTAATGGCTCCTTCCTGAAAGTCCTTAAAAATCTATTGGGAGAAAAAGAAGTCATGAGGCCACCTACATTTTAGATCCTGAATGCTATATACAAAAATGAAAACTGAAAAGGCAAGTCCCTATTCCTAAAAAGTAACAGAAGCACCATTACATTTGAAAGTCTGTCTGAAACTGGACACATGTGTGCCTTTTAGTTAGCAAAAGAGCGATCCTCAGCTTAGCCCACTGAGGGACACACACCCTGTATCTCCCCACCTGCTGCAGCATCTGATCTAGCCACTGTCTGCTTGCTGCTCCCCAGGAGACAGTGAAGGGTTGGAGGGAGGGGTCAGGGTGCCCATCTTTACAGTCCCATGCCTGCTGCAATGTCCGGCCCACAGCCACCGAGGCCTTCATCCATGTTTGTTCAGTAAATGAGTTAAGTACACAGAAGTGCAGAGTCAAAGTCAGATCTCCTCCCCACCCCCTTCTCTCTCCCAGGGGTCTCTCTCTTTCACTCAGGTTGAAGTGCAGTGGCACAATTGCAGCTCCCTACGGCCTCAACCTTTGAGGCTCATGTGATCCTCCTGCCTCAGCCTCCCAAGTACCTGGGACCATAGGCGCTCACCATGATGCCCAGCTAATTTTATTTTTTGTGGAGACAGGGTCTCCCTATGTCTCCCAGGCTAGTCTCAAACTTCTGGGCTTAGGCAATCCTCCTGCCTTGGCCTCCCAAAGTGCTGGGATTACAATCATGAGCCCCCATGCACAACCCTCTTCTCTTTGTTTAGCTTTGGATTGGCCTTGTCACCATAGGAAGACCCAGAGAAAACATAACCCTCATTCTCTCAGGCATCACTGAAAGGAGGGGAGAATACTGGCAGTAGGAAGAAAGGAAAACTGGCCTTAGGAGGCTGTGTGGTCACTTGTCTATGTGGCAACCCTTTAGCACTCCACACACTGGCAGGCACTGAGGCAGGAAGACAGTAAACCTCAAAGAACCTCCAAATCTCGCTTCAGGAGAGACCTTATCTGTCCTGTCCTACACTTTTTCTCTTTTCTTTTTTTTTTTTTTTGAGATGGAGTTTCACTCTTGTTGCCCAGGCTGGAGTGCAGTGGTGTGATCTCTACTCATTGCAATCTGCGCCTCCTGGGTTCAAGCGATTCTTCTGCCTGAGTCTGCCGGGTAGCTGGGATTACAGGCATCACAAGTGATCCTCCCACCTTAGCCTCCCAAAGTGCTGGGATTACAGGTGTGAGCCACCACTCCTGCTACCATGCCCAGCTAATTTTCGTATTTTTCGCAGAGATGGGGTTTCACCTTGTTGGCCAGGCTGGAGTGCAGTGGTGTGATTTTGGCTCACTGCAGCCTTGACCTCCTGGGCTTAGGTGACTCTCTGATCTCAGCCTCCAGAGTAGCTGGGACTACAGGCATGCACTACCACCCAGCTCATTTTTTTCTATTTTTGGTAGAGACGGGGTCTCGCTATGTTGCCCTGGCTGGTCTCAAACTCCTGCACTCAAGTGATCCTCCCACCTTAGCCTCCCAAAGTGCTGGGATTACAGGCGTGAGCCACCACTCCTGGCCCTCACACATTTAACCAGCTTCTTTCTCCACAGGTAAATGGAATTTAAATATACTCCCCTCATCTCAATCTACCCTGCTCGAAAGCAAACAGGCACTAAAATAACAGTATTAGAAGGAGGAGAAGGTTGGCTGGGAGTGGTGGCTCACACCTGTAGTCCCAGCACTTTGGGAGGCCGAGGTGGGCAGATTACCTGAGGCCAAGAGTTTGAGACCATCCTGGCCAACATGGTGAAACCCCATCTCTAGGAAAAATACAAAAATTAGCCGGGCATGGTGGTGCACACCTATAATCCCAGCTACTCAGGAGGCTGAGGCACAAGAATCGTTTGAACTTGGGAGGCGGAGGTTGCAGTGAGCCAAGACAGCGCCACTGCACTCCAGCCTGGGTGACAGAACAAGACTCTGCCTCAAAAAAAA
>NW_016107321.1:6741747-6743686 GCF_001604975.1 Cebus imitator
CATCTGTCTTGAAGCAGCAGCTAAAAAAATATTTTTAAAGCACAACTTACTTTTCCACTTGATTTCTGTAGCTGTAGTTGATCAAATTCCAGAAGTTTCTTCCAGTCTTGGCGTTTAACAAAATAGAAGACTTCTTCATAAGTAAGATCAATGCGGTAGTTGAAATCGCCACACCAAAATACATAATCATGAGAAAAAACGTTTCTCCCCTAAGTTGAAAAGAAAATCATAATCATTCAGCCCATCTTGCAAGGAAGGCGGGGAAGAGGAGAAAGACAAGCTCACTGGGCCAAGCAGGAGTATTTTTCTTAAAATGTTACTTAAAAATTTTTTTCTACTAGAGCATCTTGTTTTTCACCCATCCCATAAACCTGTGGAGGAATTTTACATGGCTTACTTGCTAATTTTAAATAACAGTGTTTCTGAGTGGTTCGAGGGAAGCTCCAACCCTAAGCGGAGGGGAGCAAGATGGCCAGAATTTCCTCCGCAAATCTCAGTCCTGAAGATCAGATGCAACCTTGCTTTGGAGCGCCTGCTCGTAGAAAGCAGCATCCAGCATTCAGTGTTAGGAGAATGAGGTTTCAAAAGCATAGCATACATGCTCAGGATGTACGCCTTCATATAACTTCCTGAGCTTCTTCATGTGACCCTTCTCTGTCTTTTTCTCACTCTTCCTCCCCATCCTACTCAGTCTTAGGAGCCCACGGCCCCAGCTCAGCCCTGGAGACCTCCTGCGGTCCTTGCTTTCCCTATCTCTTCCCCAGGAATCACAATGACAGCAGCTGCTGTGGATCAACTGTCCGCAAGGGCTGGGCTCTGTTCCAGGTGCACAAGCAGATGCCACCAGCTCTCTCTTAGATTAAAAAAAAAACACAAAAATTTAGAAACAAAGGCATTTGCTGAAGGTTACACAGCTAGTGCTCGATACAGATGGGATGGATTTCAACTCCCATCCGCATAGCTCCAAAATCAGTTTCTATTCTCCTAAATGAGGCATTTCCACCCCCCCCCATGACAATAAGCTGGACAGAAAATTACATGGATCCCAACCAAATAAAATGAGTGTCTGGACAACACTGTCGAACAGAACTTTCCGCAGCGCTGGCGTGTTCTCTGTGCTGTCAGATGGGGGAGCCACTGGCCAGATGAATACTGAGCATTTTCAATGTGGCCAGTGAAAGCAAGGAATTTTAAAATGTTATTTATTTTTAACTAATTTAAATGTAAATAGCTACTTATGGCCAGTGACTACGATATCAGACAAAATCAGTGGAGAATGTTGGCCGGGTGCGGTGGCTCACGCCTGTAATCTCTGCATTTTGGGAGGCTGAGGTGGGCAAATCACTTGAAGTCAGGAGTTTGAGACCAGCCTGGTCAACATGGTGAAACCTTATCTCTAGTAAAAATACCAGAACTAGTCAGGCCTGGTGGTGTGTGCCTGTAATCCCAGTTACTAAGGAGGCTGAGGTGGGAGAATCACTTGAACCTGGGAGGCAGAGGTTGCAGTGAGCCAAGATCACGCCACTGTACACCAGCCTGGGCAACAGAGTGAGACTCTGTTTCAAAAACAAAAGTGTAGAATGTTAACAGGTCCCTCAATATTATTATTGTAGAAAAGAACCACATTACAAACCCTTTAATTACTCCCTCGCTTTGCAGTGTCTGCTCCCAGGAAGCAGCTCCCAGTATTCAGCTTTAGGAGAATAAGGTTTATGTTATTACGTATCTCAAGTTTACTATTTCGAAGTAGCATTTTTTTTTTCAATTGAGATGGAGTCTCGAACTGTATCCTGGGCTGTAGTGCAATAGTGCGATCTCGGCTCACTGCAACCTTCGCCTCACGGGTTCAAGTGATTCTCCTGCCTCAGCCTCCTGAGTAGCTAGGATTACAAGTGTGTGCCACCATGGCTGGCTAATTTTTATATTTTTAGTAGAGACA
>NW_016107321.1:6744896-6787816 GCF_001604975.1 Cebus imitator
AACCTGGTGACATAGCAAAACTCCATTTCAAAAAAGAAAAAAAAAGAAAAAAAAAAAATGAAAATCAGAAAATGCACACACAAAAATCCAGGGGCCATGCAGACACTCAGGAAATGTACAGCAACAGGAGGGGGAGGGATGCCTCGGGGCCGGCCCCCCCACAGGCCCACGGCTAACCCCGCCCCAGGTCAACTCCATGGAGTGACACAGCTTCTCCCCAATCCCCAGCGATGAGCCCTCCAGGCAGGGGCCCTCCCTGTGGCTGTGTCCCCAACACCTGGCTCCTATCAACAGTCATGTCTGGGACTGCAGGGAGCAGGGAGGTGCTGGCCGCCCCCACGGTGCCACTCACCATTGGGAAGCAGAGTTTCTGGGTGATCTCCTTGTAGTCTTCATTCCGCTCCTTCACCTGGGACTGCCCGGCTGTCAGGTGGCTACATATGAAGCAGAAGCTGGTGCTGTGGAACTGGAAGCGGATACCAACAGCGCCCTTGTTCCCCGCCTTGCCCCCCATGCCTGTCTTCACCGTGTCAATGGCCACGTCCCTGGAACAGAAGGATGTGCGCATGCCGTTGGCTCCTGAAGGAGAAGCATGACCCTGCTTTGCCACAGAGAAGGGCACAGTAGCAGCTCGGGACCTGCTGCTCTGGGCGCTCCAAAATCATCAGCTCAGAGTCTGTCTACTTGCAACACTACGGCCATCATGGCTGTCATGGACTCCGGGTCAGGGGGCTGCCTCCCTCCAGCTGTCCACCGCTGCCTGGACACCTCCTCCACGCCCCAACCCGAAAGCGCTCAGTGCTCACCTGAGCACCCCAAGAAGCTGAAGACATGGCAATCCCTGCGTCTGCCCAGGTTCTCACTGCCACCAGGATTGGCATGAACGTTACCACCCGCCAACCCACCCCACTCCCGTGCAGCCATCATGCCATGCATGGGAGGTATCATCCAGGCAATCAACACTTTTTTTTTTTTTTTTTTTCAGACAGAGTCATGCTCTGTTGCCCAGGTGGAGTGCAGTGGCGTGATCTCAGCTCACTGCAATGTCCACTTCCCATGTTCAAGCGATTCTCTTGCTTCAGCCTCCCAAAATTACAGATGCCCTCCATCACACCTGGCTAATTTTTGTATTGTTAGTAGAGTCAGGGTTTCACCATGTTGGCCAGGCTGGTCTCGAACTCCTGACCTTAAGTGATCCACCCACCTTGGCCTCCCAAAGTGCTGAGATTACAGGCGTGAGCCATTGCGCCCAGCAATCAAGGCATTTTAAGAGTTAGGAAGCCAGCAGCTGTTTATGCTGGGCTGGGCAGGAGGTCTCAAATGGACTTTTATACAATGCCAGAGCCTGCTGGCATTAAAATGCCAACTCATAATGCATATGAGTCCATAGAAACATGGGCTACAGCACGTTTTTTTAACATTTCCATGACTGTGCTGCAGACTAAGGCTTGCTACATCTGCTCCCTGGTAGACAAGGTGGGGGAAGAGTGACGGAAGGGGTACACGTGAAGAGGCTCAGGGTCGAAGGCGTGTGAAAGCCGAGGACACCAAGCCTGGGAAACCTGGCACTCCTCGGCTCTGAGCCCTTTCTCGAATGCTTTACCTCTCACCCTCACCTACCCTTGCCTTTCACACTTACTAGCCTTGACCTGCTAACCTGGGACACGGCCAAGCTGCCAAAATATCACAAGGAGAGGGACAGGGACCTCAACATCTCCCCAAAGTCAGAGGAGAGGATGGCAGGCAGCACAGGCATAGCCTCCGGGGGCTGCAGGGGTGCACCCGTGGCACTCTAGATGGGCACGGACCCTTCCTGGAACCTGGGGGCTCAGTGGGGAGGTCAGCTCGATGCCTGCCGCCAGCCCGACGCCTGCTGCCAGTCTGCAGAAAGGCTGGAGGAAATTCAAATGCCATGAGCAGGCCCCGGGGAAAGATAAGGGCATCAGCAGGTTGTGGGGAAAGGTGAGTTCCTCCACCATCTCAACACCCACACCCACGCCCCAAAAGGAATGCAGCCCCTAAGCTGACCCCTTTCCAGCAGCCACAAAGCATGCACCTTGGAGAAATGACAGTGAGGTCATAGTTGTAGAGGCCCACACATTCAACTCAGAATTCTTTTAAAAAGAGACAAAAGAATTGGCATTTCCCAGTGAGTTACTCAGGGGTAGCTCGGAGGTTACCTGTCAGAGGTTTCCTGTCTGTAAGATTCCAGCATGGAACGCCTTTCCTTGCACGGAACTGAGCCCGGACGATGACAATCACGTAACACTCTAAGAGTTCAGCTTCCCAAGGCAGACATTTCCCATGGTGGCTTTTTAATTGCTAGACAATATTCTATTCAGCTCAGCTTTTCCCAGGGGATTTTGCTACATTTATCTAAAATAATGGCAAGTCCCAATTCCTGCTACAGAGGGGGCAGGGGAGGAGGAGGAAGTCAGAGAAGAAAACACAGGGGCTAACAAGCCTTTGTTGCCAGATGTGTACACACCGAATGTTCTTACCTGATGAACGGGACATGGTATGGACGCACAAAGATATAAAGACAGACGCCCACCAGCTGCGCCGAAGTCAAGAGAATGTATCTGTGTGAGCGTGAGATGGCTTTCTGAAGCTGCTCCCCCCACATCTTCCTGTTGGTAGTACTGGAAGAGGAAAGGAAAGAAGACTGTTTACAGGTGGCTGGAAGTGCCATCTCCCACCTGCCAAATGCTCCAGCCCAGGCCCGTTCCGTTTGCAGAGCTGATGTCACACTGCCGGCACCCCAATATCAGTGTCGTGCTTTCCCTGTTCTACCAGAGGATCTGGGTATTTCTGGTTGCGTCTCATACACCACAGCCCCACAGAGTCCGTCTTATTTATTTGTTCAGAAAGTTCCTTGAAATAAAAGCCGGGCCCGTTTGGCAGGGTATGGGGCGGCGGGGGGGTCCGGGGGGGGAATGTCCAGTTGACTTCACATCAAATACAAATCCAGTGGATTTGATTCTTTCCTTCGCCCTGGTGTGAAGGAGGGAAGTACCGCTTCCCGGCACTCCGCTTTCTCACCTCTCCCCAGGAAACATGAGTCAGCCACTCTCCCAGTTTCAGCCCTGCCCTGCCCCTGTGCCCCAGGTCCACACATGCCAGCTTCCTCTGGCAGCGTAAATCAGCCTCAACAAGTGGTCGAGGCCAGAGCACCACAGAGAAACACAGCAACCGTCAGCCCTTCCTTCTACTTCCTTAAGCAGCAGGGAAAGAGCAGGGCGGTGCACACGTGGTTACAGACACAGGGCCAGGTGAGAGATCCCCACACAGCCAGGACTACAGCTTAGCCGGCTCAGAAGCAGGCTGGCTCCAGGGGCGTCTCAGAGGCTCTGTTCCCAGCCAGGCATCTGAGTCAGGAAGCCCTGCCCGGCCCGCACCCCTGCCCCTTACCTGGCATTGACAATATTCCCTGCACTCAGCTCCACCATCTCTTCAAACCCCACAGCAAATATGTCAGCTGGGTTGCTGTCATCTGGGGAGCAAGGCAAGAGATGACAGAGGTCAAACTGCCATGTCCTGTGTTACAAGTTCATGGGGTTCCCGAGTCACCTCTCCCGAGCCACGCTCTTCACTGCCCGAGTCCAGCTTCAGGGGGCTGCTACTGCTGCTGGGAACTGCCGGCAGAACCTGCTTCAGTAATGCCTGGCTTCAAGGCAGCAGTGAGCCCGAGGGCTCCATCCATTCTGTCTGTTCTCTTTGAACAGGAGAGGTCAGAGTTTCATATAACCCTGTAGCTGTTGACTGAATCTCTCCAGTCACGACCTCTGACATCCAGCTCTGAGCCACCAAGCCCAGCCACGGCTCCAGCTGCTGCAGAAAGTGAAATGCCCACCTCCCCTGGCTCCTGCCAGGAGGACATGGCCTCTGTCAGCAAGAGGCCAGGCAGGCCGTCCACTTCCTTCTCCGCTGGCCACAGTGGGCAACCTGGAACCTCTAGTTTCCCTGACTTAAAGCTTTCTTCTTATTATTTTTTAAAGAAAACAATCGCTGTCCCTCTGTGGATCTGCTTGGCAACAGTCACCATAGCACCTTCCTTGTCTGGAACCTGGTGCATCTCTAGTGGGACTGCGGGGGAGTGTGCTAGTGTCTACCCTAAAAAGATGCCCTGCAAAATACCAGCCAGCTTGCTACAAACACGCACACCTTCCTGCAGGGAAAAGGAGGCACGTTAGCATCGGGAGGGATGGCTGCTGAGTCACGGCTGTGCCAAGCACAGGACTCTGCCGGAGGGCATCCTGAATGGCTTCTGGAGGCACCACAAGCACTAACCCAGGCTACCCCCGACACAGAGAGCCCCAGTGGCTCTGAAGGGTAGACTCTGCTACCTGTCCTTGGAGGCAGAAAGTAAGGCCCGGATGGCACGTGCAGAGGAAGGGACGGGATGGGACTCTGGGCACCACCCAGGCAGCTGTGGGGCACAAACATACACATGGCCCACCACGTCAGCTGGACCACAGGTCACTCACCAGCAGGCTAAAAACTGAACTGCAAGTCTCTTCCTAAGTCCAAGAAAAAAAAAAAAAAAAAAAAAAAGAAAAGCCCCTGAGTCAACGCTGATGGAACAAGAATCACTTATTCGGATCTTACGTTCTGTGGCCATTCGACAGTGTAGCTCATTAGATAAAAGGTGAGGTGTCAACATTTGGAATTATTTTATTCTTAAAAAGCACATGAACTGTTTTGTGACTACTTAAAGCAGATGAATAGAACTGGTTTAATGAGAGGCAGGGATGAGCCATTCTTGGTCAATACCAACACTGAAGGCAGGGCCGGGTGTGGTCGCTCACACACCCAACAGTTTGGGAGGCCGAGGCAGGTGGATTGCCTGAGGTCAGGAGTTTGAGACTAGCCTGGCCAACATGGCGAAACCCGGTCTCTACTAAAAGTACCAAAACTAGTTGGGCCTGGTGGTGTGTGCCTGTAATCCCAGCTACTAAGGAGGCTGAGGCAGGAGAATCGCTTAAACCCGGGACGGGGAAGTTGCAGTGAGCTGAGATTGCGCCACTGCACTCCAGCCTGGGCGACAAGAGTGACACTCATCTCAAAACAAAACAAAACAAAACAAAAAACACTGAAGGCAGGCCTGGCTCCCATCTTTACAGTTACATGGCTCGGGAAGCCACACCCTCTGCCTGGTGACAGAAAGATGCTACTGATCAAAGCCTAGAACTTCACCATCGCTGTATGCAAACAGAAAAGAGAGATTCCCTAGCTGCTAACTCTTCTCAACATTTCGGAAAGGAAAAAAGTCAAAAGTTATTTTCGAGGCAGCATTCTTGAGAGTCAGACCCCGGTGCTATTTAAACATTTGAGGAGGGAAAACACCAACGACGCAACTCCACAAGACAATGGCCACTGAAGGGTCAAGCCTGGTATGTCAGGTTAGGCGCAAGGGGATTCTGTCCCCCCAGAGTCACTGCCCTCACCCTGGGACTCAGCAGCTCCAGAGAGCTGGGGCGCATCGAGCAGCCAGTCCGTCAGCTCCGCCGTCCCGAGCAGGTTGCTCCGGAACTGCTTGCCTCCGTTCACGTTCCAGGTCCCCATGGCAATCCGGATCCGCTTGAAATTTGTGAATTCCGACTGACGCTCAGTCATAGCTTTCAGGATCCTGGGAGTCACTGCTGGGGGCATAAAAAGGCACGTTTGTTTGTAGTTCCAAAGCTCAGGCATCCTCCAAAGATACAGAAGAGGCTGCCTGGCAGGCAGACAGATGGCTCATGAGCCTCTAGAGATAAACCAGGGTGTGCTCCTTAGGAAGATGGCAAAATGCTTAAAATCTTGGAAACCACAGCGCTTCTTTGTGGGATTTCTGCGATAAAGGTGTGAAAACACAAGATCAAAACCCACCCTCTATACCCCTACCCCCAACTGGAGACAGAAGGCCTGGGACATCAGATCACAGGGATCTCAAACACGACAAGGAAGAACCGTGTCCTCACTGTCCACTCCGTAGAAGAACAAGGCACAGGAATTTAAGCAAGGGGACTCAATGACTGAGCATATTTCAGTGTGTATGCACCCATATACACCATCACTTTAAATGTCTTACCAACCCAGCAGCCACCTCTGCATCCTCCGCCTTCCGTCCTGCATATCTGAAATGTTTTGTTTGGCCTCAAACTTAAGGCTTTAAGAAGTCATCACACAGAACCATCTCCATCCTCTGGATAGCCAAAATATATTCCATCTTTTAAACTTGTGACGTAGCCCAAATCGAACTCATATCTGCCTTGCTATTAAATAAGACTCGCTGTACAATATGGAGCTTCGTTAACCTTTCACAGAGAGCTGGCATTATTTCCAGAGTAGAAACTAAATATCGCCTTGCCTACCAGAAGTCAAATAAGCGCGCCCAGTGACGAAAGCGTGAAGGTGGAAAAGGGCCGCGAACCCATTTTAAGTCTGGACTAATTCAGTTTTCAAAAACACCTAACATTTCTAAAGTGACTTACACGTTCTTTTTTTTTTTGAGATGGAGTTTTGCTCTTGTTGCCCAGGCTGGAGTGCAATGGCACAATCTCAGCTCACTGCAACCTCTGCCTCCCGGGTTCAAGCGATTCTCCTGCCTCAGCCTCCAGAGTAGCTGGGATTACAGGCACCTGCCACCATTTCCAGCTAATTTTTGTATTTTTAGTAGACACGGGGTTTCACCATGTTGGCCAGGCTGGTCTCGAAGTCCTGACTTCAGGTGATCCACCCACCTCGGCAGCTGAAAGTGCTGGGATTACAGGCGTGAGCCACCGCGCCCGGCCCACTTACATGTTCTTATAAGGAAAAATGCTGGGTCTCTCCTCCTTTTCTACAAGACCTAATATGTTTACAGGCTCACATGAGAAGATGCCATTCAAATGCTCCCAAAGGAACCTCTAGCTAATTGCTGGAATCACGATGTCTCGCCACTAAGACCAGAGGTGCCCTCATCCCCGGGAGATGACAGCATCATCCTCTGTTTCTACAGGGCCCTCAGGGCCAAAACAGAAACTGGAGGCCAACTTCATGGAAGGCTCCCCAGGCCAATGGCACCTGCCAAGAGCCCACGCAGCTGAGAAGGTTTCTGGAGTGGGTTAGCTTTCAAAGGCGCCGACGTGTTCAGGAGACACAGAGCCTGCCTGGTGTCTCCCGCCTCCTCGGGATGGAAACACACACAGTCTGAGCCGAAACCAAGGGTGAGCTCCCAGGCCCCGCTGGAAAGCACAGGTTCTCGTTAGAGGCAGTGACCGCTTCAAGGTGCATAGGTCCACTGCTCAGTCCCCGGGCACATCTGTCACCCATGCTCTGGATGGCACGGAGGCAGCAGGAACGTGGGGCTGGAGAGCACCCTGCCTCCCCACCTCCCCCTGCCCACAGCGGGCCCTACCCAGGAGCGCCGTGCTGTCCAGCAGCATCCCGGCTTTGTCTGCCGCCTCCTCGCCGTAGACGTCCCCGACCAGCAGCAGCTTGATGGCCTCCTGCTTCACCCCGTCGAAGAAGTTGGATTGGATGGTTCGAGACATGGACCGGGCTCCATCCTTCAGCTTTCCCACCTGCCGAGAGCCCAGATCATGGGCCGTGAGGGGGGGGTCCACAGGGCCCCCACCCTGCCCCCTCGGCTGGGCCCTACCTTGGCCTTCCCTTCCAGGGCCCTGCTGCCCGTGAACACCTTGCTCAGGCTGTGGCCATTCAGAGACCACATGGCTTTGAAGGACTCCACAAAGCGGTCAACGATGGGTTTTGAACTCAGCCCCAGGGTCTTGAGCTGCAGATGCAGGACCTGGGGAGGAACAGGGATGGCTGGCACTGGCTTCTTCTACGGAGGCTCCGCAGCTCCCGCCCCAGGAGGTTCCTTATTCAGCAGCCTGTGGATTACGCTGTGCCCTGGAGGACCCTGTGCCCCTCCAGAGGAGGAGGAGTTCTTACAGCAGAGTGACTTCCCACAACTCACCCCAACTTTATCTACACGGTCTACCCAAGCCCTCCTCTCACCCCGACAGCTGACCACCCCCGCCCTCACCAGCCAGAGGCTGAACAGCAAACAGTGGTGGACAGCAGGGGGTGCTGACCTTGCCCCCACCGAACCCCCAGCCAGGGGAGGTCAGCCAGAAAGGTGGGGCCACGCACACTAGGTCTCTTTCCAGCATCAAATCCAGCCTCATCTGGCCAGCCTCACACTGCCTTTGGCCAGTGGTGCATCCATGATAATCATTACACACAGCTGTTGTCTAGGAGCCTTTGGACCACCATGTCTGGGATGCATTTCACAAAAGGACGTGTGAAAGTGTGCCTATGACAGAGGAGGCGGCTGCCAGGGGAACCCCTCTCTGGATGTCCACCCTCCCCATCATTAGGAAGTTGCCTCGGTGATGCCTCCCTCATCTTGCCGCTGAAGGCGCTCAGCCCAGCCTGTCCGGCTGAAGGCAGAGGACCCAGTACAGATGGCCCAAAAGGCCATGGCAGGGACGCACCTCAAGCGCAATGAAGCTCTGCACGGTGTTGGTTCGGTACAGGCAGTCAAGACAGTTGATCCGCAAAGTGCCTTTCTGAAAACTTAGGACAAGAAGAAATGCAAGCAGTTATAAGTTGTGTTCAAAGAAGCAGTGGCCATAGCACAGTGGCCCGTGTCTGACTGTCAACTCCCAAGGAAACGTTCTAAAAGTGAACTCCTTACCTCCTCCCCAAAATGGCCCCCCAGAAACCCCTGTGTCTATCCCAGTGGATCCCCAGCACTGCTGAAAAGGCAGGCAGACCCCAGGACACATACTTAGCAGCCTGCACAGCTGGGTCGTTATAAGTTTGGCTGGTCTTTTTTATTTACACTAATTATGTTCTATAAAGTTGTATGAACACTGAATTGGACATGAACACAGAACCACAGCTCCTAGGAGAAATACAGGATTAGGTTCCTGCAAGCCTCTGGTCATATTTTCTTCAACTGATCAATATACAACCTTGTTTTATGTACATTTCCATATAAAGACACCTTATTGAATATATGTATACATTATGTATATAATATGTATATAATATATATATTAATATATATATTAACACTGAACCATGGCCAATAACACTGTAACTCATATCTGGACAAAGCTTATCTTAATGTGCATTTTCTCCACAAATAAAGCACATCACCACCTTCTTTTGTCCAGAAGTACTAGACAGCTCTTTAGCACAATGCTTGGGGGCCATTCTGAACCATGAGATGCCCCAACAAAGGGGGACCCCCAACAAAGACCCCACAAATGTGAAAAACATGGTACTAAATCTCATAAAGGACAGGTGTTTACGTATAAGGGCTAAAACAAGAAGACAGTATTGCCTTGTTTGATCTCAGCTGGGAGCATGAACATGTGACTCACATTGTCACTGCTCTCCCCATGTCTGTGAATGTCCAGGAAAAGTGCTTTGAGTACTGATTTTGGGATTATAAGTTTTAGGGAGTAGGTAAATTAGCCAATATGGAATCTGCAAATGATGAGGACCCCCTGCATGTGAGCAAGGGAAATGAACTCCCTTTTTCTGCTCTGCTCTGAGCAGGGCAGTCCATACCCCGGTCTCCTCGGGCATCTAAGTTTATGCCAGCCATCCCACCGTGACTGTGGCCCTCACTCTCACAGCCTGCATCACAGCGTGGAGCTCCATGTTTTAATGCAGCCCCCTTTATTAGTTCATTTCTTTTCCCAGAAAATCATGCCTCACCATCTCCTCGAGAAACGTGAAAGCCTGTCTCCCACTGTGGGAAGGGAGAAGAGAAGCCGGAAGCCGAGATTCCCGACATCACCAAGCTGATGACCCAGAAAACTGCAACGGTAGCTGGGTGCGGAGGGAAGGAAGCTGCCCTTCATAGGGCACATGTCCTGGATGGCGCGGCCCCTCTGCCACCTGACCCAGCAGAAGGCGCGGTGCCCAGAGAGCCTCACCGTGGACTGATGTTCTCTCCCTTCGTGAACACATCGAAGTCCTCCCAGTGCAGCTTTAACTGTGGCCTCAAGAGGGTCTCCAATTTCTCTAGCTTCCTGCCTTTGGCAAACTGATGGAAGTCAAAATTGATCATAGGCGTGTCGCCTGCATGACAAGAAGCCCAGAGCAGCTTCTGAAAAGAGGAGGGGCAGGCAGTGAGAGGAGCAGAGGGAAGGGGGGACGAGGAGGGCAAGCTCCACGCACAGCTCGACCCCCGGGGCTAACCACAGTGACTCGCCACAGGACATGCTTTAGCTGGAAGCTCACAGTGGACCAGGCAGTTGACTCCGAAAGGGAAGCACAGGACAAAGGCCCTGGGGGACAAACCCCACAAAGAGCATCTTGCCTGCCAAAGGGCAGAGGGTCCCCCTTGGGCAAAGGAAGCCAGAGCCAGTGTGGCTCCCTGGGGAGACCACACTCCTGCGGGGCTCTCCAGAGTGCACAGATGAGGAAGGACTGCTCTGTTCTTCAGCTGGCCCAGGTGCCCCAGGCCCTCAGCGACAGCAGTGCTGCAGCAGGCTGCGGAGCTCATAATCCAGCTCCCTGTTGCCCTGGTAACTGGCCCCATCCTGCTGCACACCAGCCTCTGATGGCTGTGCTCTGAAGAGGCCAAGGCTCCAGCTGAGTTGGGCCAGGTGGGATCCACCTCAGTGCAAGTTCAGGATGGTCAGGGAGCCAGGGCGAAGGTGGGGACAGACGGGAAGCAGGGCAAGGGGCTGCCGATGGCACCACCATGCGCTTAAGAGCCCTCCCTTCCATGCGAGGCTCCTCTGGTCCCTGGATTTCTTCCTATAGAGTCCCGTGAAAAGGAAAAACCGTCCACCTCCCCAGGCCACCCGGCCTCCTCCCGCACCCTGCACCCATGCCCGTACAGCTTCAGGTCAGGCCAGTCCAGCCTGCGCCCAGCCAGAGGTCCCAGTGACGTCAAGTACTAGAAAGACTTGGGGTCACCTGGTCTGACTCAACGTGACTGCCTGTGATAGGCCTGAGTGTCAATCAATGCAACACTGCCATCATCAAGCAAGTCTTGCTGTGAGCCAGAAGCTGGCGGAGGCTGACAGTGCCTGGTGGCTCAGTAACACGCGTTCCGGAGCCAGTGCCTTGTCCAGCAGGACTGATGGCCACCGGGCCCAGGCAGGCTGCCGGGCCCCTGTCTGGGGGGAGCTGATGTGGCTGAGGACCACCCCTGACAGGGCTGTGATCCAGGTCTCCAGCTAGAGTGCCCCTCCCTGCCTGGCCAGGAGCCCACCCTTCCCCGCATGAGGCGGCTGCCATCTCCCACTCTCACTTCACCCACTGATGGGAGGGGCCACAACTCAAGGCCTAGGGGAAAAAGAGTTGGGGTTCTTATTGTTCTTATTTTTATTTTTTGGCTTTTTTTTTTCCTTCTTCAAATTAGCAGCCAGCATCACTGCCAAGATGGGTGGGAAGGGAGACACTTCTGGAGCTTGTTGCTAATAGCAACAAACCAAACAGGAAAAGCAGGTCTGGCCAAATAAAATTGGCAAACCAGGAAGTGCCTGCTCCAAGCACGAGCATGTGGCGTTTCTAAGCAGAGGGAAAGGCTCAGAGATCGCCCTCAGCCCCACAGAGGCCACTTCGTGCTCTCTCTCTAAGGGGTATCCTTGAGCTTCAAACAACCAGTTTTCTTCCATTAGGCAGGGGACATGGAGGCTGGAAAGGAACCGGGAACCCCCACCGCTCATTATAGAATGTCTTGCGCCTGGGGAGAAGGGGGCGGGGGCTGGAGGCCTGGGATCCGTGCACCAGGACCGCTCCTGGCCAGACAGGCAGAGTCCCTTGCTTCCCCACCTCCCGCAGCTCCGTGACCTTGTCCAGGATCTCTGTCCAGGATTGCCAGGAAAAGCCCCAGGGAAGCCTGAGGGAGCCCGCAGAGACCAGCAGGAGCAAGTCCGGCAGCTCCCATGGGAGCCCAAGGAAGAAGGGAAAATTTGAAGGCTGGCCGGCAAGCAGGGGGAAGCCACGGAAGCTGCTGCCCGGCCAGGTGCCCGTGGGGCTGGGGGAACTCACCCAGGACCAGCCAGGGCAGAGGGGAGGCCCGCCTGCTCCTGGGCTGGACTGAGAAGGACTCCTCGAGAAGTCAGAAGCCCTTGAAGTCCCACAGGGAGGCCAGGGGACACACGACTGGGACAGGAGACGCTCTGTTTTGACTTTGAGCAAATTCTCCCAACCATCAGCTCACAGAAATTACACTCACTGTATCAGGGGCCCGAATCACCGAGCACTGCCTGTTCAGTGGTTGGAACACTGGGGAAGCCTCAGGAAACAAAGGAGGGCTGGGCTGGCAGCTCCAGTCCCTGCAGGAGCCGCCTCTAGCCTCAAGGCTTCACCGCAGCCATCCGTCGCCCTGGCCAGCCCGGCCCAGGCGTGAAGAGGGCAGCCCGGCCTTACCTTAAAGGCTCTGTTGAGCACCTCCTCTCCGCCTCTGCTTCCCAGAAGGTTCACCACCACCTGCTGCCCGTACTGCTCCTTCAGAAGCACCATGTGCCTGCAAAGGCAGCGGGCGGGAGTGAGGCTGGGCACAAGCACAGGTGCAGACACTGCCCTGTTCTGCCTCTCGAGGGAAGAAGGGGCAGAGGAGGTCATGCTTTCTCAGTGCTAGAGTCCAGCGCCAGCTATCCCCCATGACCCAAAGTGTAGAAAGTGAGCTGGGTGGAGAGAACCTGTCCCTCCCAGCTGCCGTTACTACCAGCTAATGTAGACTTCGACATGAGTTTGGAATCAAACAATATCCCGGACCATCTATAAAGCACCTCCCATTAAATCTAGAACACCTAACCTGACCTTTCATCAACAGAGTTTTGCTTTTGAGACAGGCTCTCACTCTGCTGTCCAGGCTAGAGTGCAGTGCTATGATCATAGCTCACTGTTGCCTCAAACTCCTGGGCTCGAGCAATCCTTCCACCTCAGCCTCTTGAGCAGTAGGGACTACAGGTGCATGCCACCACATTTGGCTAATTTTTACTTATTTAGTTTTCCTAGAGACAGGGTCTTGCTATGTTGCCCAGGCTGGTCTTGAACTCCTGGCTTCAAGCAATCCTCCCACCTCAGCCTCCTCAAGTGTTGGGAGTGCAGGCATGAGCCACCACGCCTGGCCTAGAGTCTTATACATGCAATGTGCACGTCTGAAATGAATCTCTTCTCTTGCTTGGTACCCATCCTTCTCAAAACTAGAAAAACTGGCAGGAGACCTCTCAACTCAGCATCCCGTTCTCCATCTAAGTGCTGTATTTCATGATGCTAAACCACAACAAGGAGATGCAACAAAACTTGCAGGCTTTGGGAAACTAGTCCTTGTATTAGAAGCGACTTTCTAAATATGTATGTTGAAATATTAGGGAGCATTTCCAATATTTATCCTTGATCACCAGCTATGTTAAAGTAACCTTACAATGTCAGCGTTAAACATGTTGAAAAGTGGTGCCTTAAACAAAACAGAGGGAAGCAATCCAATGCAAAAAGCAGTGTCAGATCATCATTGAACAGTGCAATCTTTATGCCGAAATATAGAAAAAAGACGAAGAACACACATGATGTCAAAGGTGGTGGAATTTTATGTGATTTAAGTTCTCTTTCCCAAATTTCTATAATGACGTTTCTTTTATGAGCGAAATTTTTTAAAGAGCAATTGATCATGAAAAAATCTTTTTTTTTTTTTTTTTAACCCAGTAAGAGAAAACATTCTCTTACTAATTTTAGGGTAGATTAGTAGAAAGAATATGGATTTGGAAGGGGTAGTTTGAAGTTAGGCTGGTCTGCTGCTTCGCTGGCCTAAGTTAAGGGTGAGCCCTGCCCTACCCCCATCCGGGCTCCCACCTCCATGTGGAGGTCCAGGCCCCCCTGGGGCGTGACTGTGTGTGGCCCAGCCCTTGTGGGCTTTCTTTTGGGTCTGTCTGCCCAGAGAAGGTGCATCCCAGGCCTGGCTCTGACACATGCAGGCTCTGCCCCTGGTGAAGGGACCCACTGTGGCCACACATCCAAGCCACGTCCCACAGTGTGGCCCATCAGAAAAGGCCCATTTCTGATCTCTGTCTGTCTCATCCCTGCCCCTTCTTCTCAACTGGTTCCAAAGCCCAGGGCCAGAAGAAAACTGCTATTATTCATTATTACTCACGATTCCTCATCATTATTCTACGCTCTCCCCACCCCAAACTCCCCTGATGAAGTGATTCCTTCCCTCTGAGCTGGCTCCTTCATCTGTAGAGCAGGGCTGCTCCCCCTCCAGCAGAGAATGGCTAGGAGGGCTAGAAAGACACTGAAAGTGACAAGGACAGTGCTTGGCATGTGGGAGCTGGTTCTTCTTTCCTTCCCTGTATCGTCAACACGCTCGTTATTGGTGAGCTGAAAGGCCTTGCTGACCCAGGGCGTAAGGGAGCACCGGCATCAGCAGCCAGGTCGGTGAGTGCAGGCTTCTTGCTGGGTCACTCTGAGCACTGAGGCTTTTTTTTTCACTTCCCCTGCTCAAGGGTTACTGTCATGGGAAGCTACTTGGAAAACGGGAATTTTTCAGGACACTGAGGAATCAGATTTCCATTTAGAAGCATCCTTCTCATCTTCAGGGAGGGACCTAGTGTTCGACATATGCTGATGTGCACAGCAGCCGCCCGCAGAGCGGAGCTGGGAAAGAAGAGCTTCTTTGTTCCGCGAGGGGAGACTCAGGCACCATCCCGGGAAAGGTTAACCCTTCCACCGAGACTCGTCACCACACGGAGATGACAGGACCCTGCGCTGGCAGCTGCAGCCAAAGGCCTGCTCCAAATAGCCCTCCTCGGATATGGAGCACACAGAGCGAAGTGACGAAAGACGGCCACAGCTACTCTCAGCACCCAGGCAGCACGGGCAAGGAAAACAAGCATCCTCTGGGGAGAAAAACTGTCTGCACGAAGGTTTTGCGGGGGAAAGAAGGGATTTATTCTTGACCAAATCCATCAAAGAACTGCAAGACTCTTGAGAGCGCAGTGTGTCCCAGAGAAGCGAATTGGGAAGCGCCCAGGACCGCGAAAATGCCAGTCCAGGGACGTCACTGAGGACCTGGCAGCCTGCTCTCAGGGGAACCCTCATGGTGCCCCACTGCGGCCACTAGACAGACATGTCACCTTATTTCCACGCGTTGTCTCAAATGAGAGGAACATAGTCAGCAATTAACACGAAAGCAGCAGCTCCTGCCAGGGAACTGGTGGACTCCTGCCTCTAGCCAGTGTTGTGGGAAGAAGCATTACAGAAGAGACTTCTTGGACACAGTAGCTGCCTGGAGAAAGACTCACCCTTTCAGCAGCTTGTCCTGTGATTTGCAGAAGAGATCTAAGTGTACCCCTGGATTTAGGGATGCTTTCCAAGGGGCTAGGCAGCCTCTGGGATGCTTGTGAGAAGAGAGAGGTCTCAGTCTCTCAGGTATGTGCATCTCACACACCTTGCATTACCAGGATGCTGAAAAATCTTCCGTCTATGCAAACATGCTTCAGCTAGATGTATGTATTTTTTTAGGAGGATTTCTGAAGCAAACCCAGCATGACCTTTCCTTTTGTTTTGGGTCAGCTTCTGGTGGAATTTTGTTTTGTTTTGAGATGGAGTCTCACTGTCGCTCAGGCTGAGTGCAGTGGAATGACCTTGGCTCACTGTAACCTCTGCCTCTTGAGTTCAGCCAATCCTTCCACCTCAGCCTCCCAAGTAGCTGCGATTATAAGCATGCGCCACCACGCCCGGCTAAGTTTTGTATTTTTAGTAGAGATGGGGTTTCGCCATGTGAGCCAGGCTGCTCTTATACTCCTGACCTCAAGCGACCCACCTCCCTCGGCCTCCCAAAGTGCTGGGATTACAGGTGTGGGCCACCGAGTCCAGCCAGGTAGAATTTCATTTTCAGTTTCATGTTTACTATTTCCTAAGATCATTTAGCATAGATCAATGTCAACTAAAAGAACTTCATGTGTAGAATGCTTAGGACGCACTAATAATGTTCTGGAAAAGGCAGTGGCTTTGTCTATACCTGATTGTATATCTCTTTACAGAAAAAGCCCTTTATATGTAACATGCTAATCAGGGGGTCACATCTGGGCTCATGTGACTAGTGGTATGTTTAATAAGAGGATGCAAGCAAATTTAAAGTCTCATTCAGGTAGAATGATTCAAACACTTAACACATTACTTTTGAGAATTTTAATTACATGCACTAAGACAATTCTTAAATATTGAGTATTTAGAGTAAATAAGCAACTATTTTAAGAAGCTATTATTTCAAATACATATTACAAATAGTTCAGCTTCTCTTAAGCTAAAAAATAGGAGATGTGTTATGATCCAATTTCTGTATATATATATATATATGTATGTATAGTGCCAAAATTGTTTTCTAGAATGACATGTAAAAAACTACCAATAGTAAAATCTCTGAGAGTGGTAACTGGGATTTAGGGTATTTTTATTTTTCACTTTATACTTTTCTGTACTTATTTATTCTATATTATTTTAAAACCAAAACCAAACAGCTTCAAATATCCTATAATTTAGATTATCCCTTATTAACCAGGGCAAAGAGATGAAGCCTCATTGCAAGAAGCTGATAAGATAAAATAATTAGAAAGTGCTACCTGAACATTCCTTA
The DNA here is from genome assembly GCF_001604975.1 of Cebus imitator. NCBI lineage: Eukaryota > Metazoa > Chordata > Mammalia > Primates > Cebidae > Cebus > Cebus imitator. The sequence continues at coordinate 6,761,476 of NW_016107321.1, forward strand.
ATTTACCTTCAGGAAACCTGAGAACAAGTAAAAATCCAATTTTGTTATCTCCCTTCTTGCATTAAGGACCAAAGTGAAAGCAGATTTAGATTCAGGGTTCAGGGTCCTCCCCATCCCGTCACACCCTGTCCCTGGTGTCTGATGGGAGGAAGACATCTGAGAATGACAATGACAGGCTCGCATGGTGCCAGACAATCCTTACCTGTCAAAAGCAGGGGCGTTGGCTTCCAGGCCTCTGTGGAGTCTCAGATGATGGGAGCCAACCTAAAGCAAAGAGAAGTAACGATAGTGATTCTTCCTGCTCTGCAAACCGAGAAGGCAGTGGTTTTTCCCATTCTCCTTCTCCCTGGCAGCCACTAGGCCACCTCCGTGGCCCCTTCAGGGCTCAGGAAGGCTGAGCTCTGTGGATTCGGCTAACAGTGCTCCAAACTCAGGTCTAGGAGCCTCAAGTCTGGCTTTGCTGCTGCTCAGTCCTAACTGTAACATGACCATGTGTGGTGTAATTCTTCCACAGACAGCAGTTCCAGTGTAAGATTATGAGGTAGATATCGGATCCTAAGCTCTCTGATAGCACAGAGGTCAGTGAAGCCAACTAGGGAGACAGAAACTACTTCTCAGCCTCCTTTATGCCTTCAGGGACATCAATTTCCCCCTAAAATCTGAGTCATCCTAATTATCAAATTTACCTTATTATTTATTAATATAACTATTTAATACTCAACTTTAAAAAAACACTTAAAATATATATTGTCACTGGAGCCAGCTTAAAGGGGCTTTCACTGGCCAAATCTGGGATAATCAGAACATTAAACTATATGAGGATAGTAATGGATTATAACCTGATGAATAAAATAGAAATCCATGAATCTATGCTAATGATAACTGGATGGATGAATGGGTAGATGGGTAGGTGGATGGCTGGGTGGGTGGGTAGATGGATGGATGGATGGATGGATAGCTGAGTGGATGGGTAGATGGGTGGACGGATAGGTGGGTGGGTGAATGGATGGATAGATGAATGGGTGGATGGCTGAATGGATGGATACTGGTGGATCCATCCATATGGTGGATGGATGGGGGATAGATGGATGGGTACGTGGATGGATGGATACTGGGTTGATGGATGGGTGGGTGGATGGATGAGTGGATGCATCAGTAGATGGATAAGTGGGTGGATGTGAGGATGAATGGATGGGCGGGCGAATGGGTAGAAGAAAGATGAATGGATGGGTAAGTGGGTGAGTGAGTGGATGGATGGCTGGGTGGATGGCTGGCTGAATTGCTGGATGGGTGGATGGCTGGCTGTGGACAAGTGGATGGATAGGTGGATGGGTGGGTGGATGGGTGGATGAGTGAGTAGATGGGTGGGTGGATGGGTGGATGAATAGATGGATGAATGGCTGGGTGAATGGATGACAGATGGGTGAATCAGTGTGCAGGTGGGTAGGTGTGTAGGTGGGTGAATGGGGAAGAAGAGAGAGCTCTACAGAAAATATGAAGTAATAAATTTGGAGGAAATCATTTTAAAAATCATCATTTTACAACTGTCATAGTAAATAACTGTTCAGCAAAAGGTACCTGTTGATGATAAATCTTAAGGGAAAGTTTAATGAGAAGCAGGATACCAGTATGGTCTCAAAGTGTCTCCCATAGATTGCTGATTAGTTGAAAGGGAAAGCATTAACCATAAGTGGAGAAACTGAGTAGCACCTTGACTGGGTGACCAAAGTCAACATCACCAGTGAGGGGCAGATGGACGCCATGTGCCTCCAGCTCTGGTACCCTACGAAGGACACAGCGTCATGTAGGTAGCATTCTGGCCAGGCATCCGTACACTGAATGTGCTCATAATGAAACACAAGGAAAATCTAAAGGGAGGTACCCTCAATTTAAAGGAAAAGACGACTTGCATTCTCCAAAACATCAATGTTTTGAAAGACAGAAAGCCAAGGAACAGAAATAGATTAAAAGACTAGAGACATAACAACCAAATGCAGTATGTGATGCTGGACTCAAGGGGGGAAAGGTGCTTCAACCATCATTGGGACAACTGATACATTTGGAATATTGCCTGCAGATGAGATTGAAGTACTTTGCCACTGTTAAATTTCCCAAATGTGAAATTTATATGATGGTGATGTAAGAGAGTGTATTTTGCACTTAAGTGAAGAGACATTGATGTGGTTTGGATGTGTGTCCCTTCCAAATCTCCAGTGTTGGAGTGGGGCCTGGTGGGAGGTGTTTGGGTCACATGGGCCGATCTGTCATGAATGGCTTGGTGACAATCCCATGGTGATGAATGAGTTCTCACTAATTCACAGGAGAGCTGGTTGTTGAAAGGAGCCTGTAACCTCCCTCTCCTTGCTCCCTCTCTCACCATATGACACACTGGCTCCCCTTCTTGTGCCACCCTGACTGTAAGCTTCCTGAGGCCCTCCCCAGAAGCACATGCTGGCATCATGCTTCCTGTACAGCCTGCAGAACCATGAGCCAAATAAACTTTTCTTTATAAATTACCCAGCCTCAGGTATTCCTTTACAGCAAGGCAAATGGACTAACACCAATGTAACATATACAACCTACTCTCACAAAATAATGTGTGTGTGGCAAAAGGTTAAGATTTAGTGAATCTGAGCGAAGGACACATGGGAACTCCCTCTTTTGTTCTTAAACTCTTTCTGTAGGTCTGAAATTATTTCAAGAATAAATTGTTAAAAATGCACTCTTCAGTTTTGCTTCTGTTTGAGTGTTGTAAAAGTAGTGTAGTTAGATTTATCTATGTTATGAGATGTAGCTGTTACCATACTTCATGTATTATTTTATAACTCAATACTACGAGTGATATAACTGCCCACCTCAGACTCAAGAAAAGCACATGCCTAGAGAACTGGTATCTCAGCAATAGATGTAGAGGTGTAGAGAGTCTGTGGAGAAGGTTTCCTTTTCTTCTTTTTTCTTTCTTTTATTTTTTTTTTTTTTGTGAGACAGGGTCTTACTCTGTTGCCCAGGCTGGAACGCAGTGATGTAATCACAGCTCACTGCAGCCTCAACCTCCCAGATTCAAATGATCTTCCCACCAGCCTCCCAAGTAGCTGGGACTACAAGTGCACACCACAACACCTGGCTATTTGTTTTTTTTATTTTTTTAATTTTTTGTGGAGATGGGATTTCACCATGTTGCCCAGATTGGTCTTGAACTCCCAGACTCAAGCAATCTGCCCACCTCAGCCTCTCAAAGTACTGAGATTACAGGCATGAGCCATTGTGCCCAGCCAGGTTTTTCTATATAAACAGTTCAGCAAAGTCCCAAATCCCTTTTGGTCCTAAGACACTTGGGTCACAAGCCAAGTGAGTGCAAAACAAGGCATCTTGGCCGTTGGCTAATGGGAGCTCCTAAGAAAGGCTCACCCCAAATCCCATCATTTTGCTGCTCTGTTGCCTCTGTCCTCCTTTTCCCTGATGGCCATCAACACCGGGCTGAGGACATCTCAGATCATTTGAAAACTTTCACGGCCCTGCACCCCTGAGAAGGCTGCTCCATCCTGCACCCTGAAGGAAGTCAGCAGGTCTGTGACCTCTCAGCCACCCTGAGAGGTCACCAAGGGCTGAAACCCAAGAGACTGGCTACCTGCTGGCTGGCTGTCAGTCATCACAAGAAATCTCTCCTGGCTTCAGGGATGAGTGGCAGCTGTATATAGGATCATTCCCATGGGAGCACCGTAAGAAGAGAATGCAAGCTCAGCAGGCCAGGGCTGAGGAGCCTGGGTCTCCATTGTGACGAGTTCTATTACTGGACTTGTCTAACTCTCTCTCCGAGTCATAACCCAAAGCCCCTTCTTTTAATCAGGTGGAAACGGCTGCACAGATGGCTGGACCTAGCAGTGTCCAATCCCCAGGCTCTGTAGCTTCCCCGTTAACATATACACTGCATTATCAGTCAGCAGTCCATCCCTCAGTTACTGAGCGCCCTCCGAATCAACACGCCATTATGTATCGTGGAAAGGCAGGAAAAAGATGGGAGACGCTGAATCCCCTGCCCTGGGTGATTACACCCAACCAGGACCCCCCATGGAAAGACCCAGAAGCAAAGTTTCTAAGTCTGCACAAGAGCAAATTAGTTTGACAGAAACTGTGCCCTTGCGTATGGGGAGCAGGCAGCATAACAGGGTGAAATGAGGCACCTGCCGGGGATGTGCCCCTTCAATCACATCGGCGAGGACTCAGGGAATGTGGCAAGCAGATGGCAAGCCCTGGAAGCAGCCGCCCACCACGGAAGGCACAGCCGGGACAGGGCTGCAGCACGTCTCTTCCAAGGCCTCTGGCTTGTCTTTCGTCCTGGACTTAGGCAACCATTCCATGCGGACAGAGCTGGGCCCAGCTGTCACAGGCATGGTCAATTCCCCCCGCAGTGGCTAGTCTGATGTCACTGCTGACAACCAACCAGTGGTTGCTGGACCTCTTCTGGGTGCTTGTTAGAAATGCAAAGTCCTAGGCCCATCCCCGATCTGCTGAGCCAGACTCTCCAGGGGTGGCACCAGGAATCTGTGTTTTAACAAGCCCAATAGGCAATGCCTATGCACACCCACTGAAGTTTGAGTGGCTCCGGTTTTGACTTATTTCTGGACTTGTTACATTCCCCTTTGGCTCAGGTTGCAAATGCACATGAAGGGGTGGAAGGTACAGCAGGGAAGACAGCTCCAGGGGCCGTGTGCACACCTGCAGAGGTGCTTCCACATCTGCAGAGCTCCATGCACTCCTGCAAAGCCACGTCCCCACCTGCAAAGCGTGTGCACTCCTGCAGAGCTATGTCTACACCTGCAGAGCTGTGTCCACACCTGCAGAGCCATGTCCCCACCTGCAAAGCTGTGTGCACACCTGCAGAGCTATGTCTACACCTGCAGAGCTGTGTCCACACCTGCAGAGCTGTGTCTACACCTGCAGAGCCATGTCCACACCTGCAGAGCCGTGTCCCCACCCGTAGAGCTGTGTCTATACCTGCAGAGCCGTGTCCACGCCTGCAGAGCTGTGTCCCCACCTGCAGAGCTATGTCTACACCTGCAGAGCCATGTTTACACCTGCAGAGCCGTGTCCCCACCTGCAGAGGTATGTCTACACCTGCAGAGCCGTGTCCCCACCTGTAGAGCTATGTCTACACCTGCAGAGCTGTGTCCCCACCTGCAGAGCTGTGTCTACACCTGCAGAACTGTGTCTATATCTGCAGAGCTATGTCTACACCTGCAGAGCTGTGTCTACACCTGCAGAGCTGTGTCTACACCTGCAGAGCTATGTCTATACCTGCAGAGCTGTGTCTACACCTGCAGAGCTGCATGCATACCGGCAGAGACATGTCCACATCTGCAGAGCTGCGTGCATACACCTGCAGAGCCATGTCTACACCTGTAGAGCTGTGTGCACACCTGCAGAGCTATGTCTACACCTGCAAAGCTGTGTCCACACCTGCAGAGCTATCTCTACACCTGCAGAGCTGTGTTTACATCTGCAGAGCTGTATGCCTACCGGCAGAGGCAGGTCCTCACCTACAGTGCCTCAGGGACACCCTGACCAGGCCCAGCTTGCCACAGCTGCTTCCTTGGGCCTCAGGCTGGGTTCCTCCATCCCTTAAACAAGTTCTATGACTGGGCTTGTCTAACTGCCTCTCCCTGAGTCATAACCCAAGCCACTTCTTCTAAGCAAGTAGAAAGGCAGCACAGGGAGGCCTTGGGCAAAAGTGGAGGGAGCTGGGGCCTCACGTTCTCTCTGGAGCTCACCCTCCCTCCATCACCCCAAGCATCCCTTTCGTCTGGGTTCCTAGGCCTCATAGCCTTCCTCCCTTCTGTCCTACTCTGACAATGACCAGCATCTACCTTCTCTGGAGTCACCTAATCCTGAGGTCACTGAGCGTCAGAAGCCACAGGAACGAGCTGCAGCTGGGGGCAGGGGCCACCACTGTCGCTGCATTGTGTAGCTTCCCTTCTCCTCTACCCCATCCTCCTCCCCTCTGAGCAAAGGGTCAGTTACTTTTATCTGGTCCCTAAAGTCATTAGTTCAATCCTATAGCCCACGAACTGGGTTTAGGGAGACAGCCATTAGGACAGTCAGGGTCTGGAGAGCTCCTGGCTGTGGGAATCACAGCAGAGTCTCCATCAGCGGTCAGGAGGCCCGAGGACCACAGACGGCACCTCCACGCCTCTCCCCCACACCCCACCGCTCCTACCTTACTTAAGGCTGCCCGAAAATCTCAGTTCAGCAGCCTCCCGTCTGGTGCCTTTCCCCTCCAAACGAACACTTTCTAGACTTCTGTCTAACCGTGTCTCCATCAGGCGGTCCTTTAGCGCAGTGTCCAGTGTGTGCTGGCCCAGCTCCTGCAGGCGTGCAAGCCGACTGTGTGCCCAGCCCGTCCTAACTCTGAGCTCGCTGATGTGGAGCTGGTAGGCTGAAAGTGGCCACGATGGGAAAACTTATACCACAGCAATGGACAAAGGCTACAACCAGAGCTCCTGTACCTGGTCTGACCCCAGTAAAACTGGTTTGGCAGCACAGCACTGAGTGGTTCCCATACTTTCCTGCACATTGGAGTCACCTACGGGTCTTCAAGAAGGACGGCTACCTGGCTCCTGGCCCCAGATATTGTGACTTAATCTGTATAGTATCAACCTGGGTATCAGGATTTTTAAAGCTCCCCAGGGGAGTCTTCTGAGCAGCAAGGTTGGGGAGTACTGCCTGAGCAGCTGGTATTACGGGATGCAGACTCCTCAGTGTAGCATCCACAGGGCCTTGACTGGGCCCTGCTCACCTCTCCCATCTGTCCTCCCATTCCCTCATGCCCAGGACTCCAAGAAGCTATCCAGAGACACTTCCTGGATCTCTGTGATCCCAGGGGTTACAATATCTGCACCCACAGTTCCCTCTGCAAGGGCTGCCTTCCTTGCCCGAGTGCTTCTTCCTCACCCTCCACCATCTGGACCCTTGGGCAGCTCCCCGCTCCCAACACCCTCAGCCTGGGAGAGCTGCCCTGGGGTCCCTGCCTTCTTCCAGCATGGCTCTATCCACACAACACTGCCATGTCCTGCCCCCTGCTCCTTGAAGGCAGGGACTGCATCTGATCTCCCATGCCCCATACACGTGGGAGATGCTCAGTGAACGTCTGGGATGAATAAATGGCTTCAGCTAGAGTTACTGATTTACCAGGAGTCTGTGAGGGATGACGGATAAGACACCCCAGGAAGCTGTCTTCATGTCATCACATGCCGCAGCATCCCGGCGAAGACAGGAGGAAATTCCCATTCAGTGCTCAGGACACCAAGAGCCATACTTCTCAGAGGCAGCCGGTGGCTTTATCTCCTGGGTGTCATCATTTGTTTCTATTAGTATCCATATCGGCTGTCATTTTGAGCACTTTTTAGGTTCTAGATACTGTGTTAAATTCTTTTTTTTTTTTTTGACAAAGTCTTACTTTGTTGCCCAGGCTGAAGTGCAGAGTGGTGTGACCTCAGCTCACTGCAAACTCCACCTCCCAGGTTCAAGTGATTCTCCTGCCTCAGCCTCCTGAGTTACTGGGATTACAGGAACCTGCCACCATGCCTGGCTAATTTTTGCATTTTTAGTAGAAATAGGTTTCACCATGTTGGCCAGGCTCATCTTAAACTCCTGACCTCAAGTGATCCATCCACCTCGGTCTCCCAAAGTGCTGGGATTACAGGCGTGAGCCGCTGTGCCAAGCCAAATTCTTATATTATGCTCATTAATCCTCTCTAGAACTCTATAAGGTAGGTATTATTGGCCCCATTTTACAGAAAAGTAAGGCTTGGCACAGATAAGAACTTCTCAAACACACATGGTTACGAAGTTGGGGAGCCAGAGTTTGAATTTGAGCCCAGGTCTGCATAGCTTCAAAGCTTGTCACTTTCATAAACTGGCTGTGACTGTGGTTCTGTCTGTGGTGACTGTGGTTCTTTCTGTGGTGGCTGTGGGGAAACTTAGAACAAGTGTCAGTTTCCTTCCCTCGTGCACAGGACCTACGACACGCACTGTGGGCACCAATTCCCCTTCACCCTAACCTCTTCACTTATTTTTGAAACTGTTGATACTACAAGCCAACCATCTCATGTCGTGTTTGGAACAAAAAAAGGTACACACAAAAGTGCCCATTCCGGAACCACGCATCCACGAACTTGGCAAATGGTTTCCAGCAGGGAACAGGGACGACAGGACAAGACGGGTCTGCTCTACTCAGCATCCTCCTCGGTTTGGTTCAGTTGCAGGAAGCTTCAAAACACAGACTGGACTTACCTTGGCAAGGCACGTGTCTGTACAGCCCTATTAGGGGGAGGAAGATTCTACAACGACCAGGGGAGCAAAGTTGTCAACCACAGACACAGATCATACATAGATTCTCTAACCAGCTAGACAAGGGAGCAATTCGCTTGAAGGGTGAAATCTCAGTGTGGCTATTTATAAACTGCACAACCCATTTACACAGTAAAAATGAAATTTATTAAAGGTACACGGCTGCTAGAAATGGAGTCAGGAAGTACTGAAGGCACCGTTCCCAGGAAAACACGCAGAAAAATCCTCATCCACCGCCCTCTGCCCACCGCTGCCCTATCCTGCTGGGCTCTGGGTCTCCAATGGCAGCCGCCAAGAAGGGACCGCACTGCAACCTAACGTACAAGCTTCTCCCCCAGAATCTTTGCACTTTTCATCTAACCTAAGTGAAGGAGGAAGAGAAAAAGCTCAAAGTGGAGAAAAATAACCAGAGGCGGCCTCGCGCTTGACAGCGACAGCTCAAGCCGGTGAGGGTAGCCCGCCACCTCCCTGCCCTCCTGGCCTCCTCTGAAGATGACTTAGTCTCCCTTTGATGAAGACTGGTATTTAGAGGCTAAACATGGGGATTAGACCCAAAGGTTAGCAAGTCCTTAGTAAGATGAAGGAACACTAAAGCCTCCTGAAACTTGTTTTGAAGAAACCATGGAGGCCGGGCGCGGTGGCTCATGCCTGTAATCCTAGCACTCTGGGAGACCGAGGCAGGTGGCTTACTTGAGGTCAGGAGTTCAAAACCATCCTGGCCAACATGATGAAACACAGTCTCTACCAAAAACACACAAAAAATTAGGCGGCATGGTGGCGCATGCCTGTAGTCCCAGCTACTTGTGAGGCTGAGGCAGGAGAATCACTTGAACCCGGGAGGCGGAGGTTGCAGTGAGCCGAGAGTGCACCATTGCACTCCAGCCTGGTGCTGGGTGACAGTGTGAGGCTGTCTCAAAAAAAAAAGAAAAGAAAAGAAAAGGAAGAAGAAAAAAGAAGGAAGAAAGAAGGAAGAAGGAAGAAGGAGGGAGGGAGGGAGGGAGGGAGGGAGGGAGGGAGGGAAGGAAGGAGGGAGGGAGGGACCATGGAGGCTTTGGTACCAGCACAAGTGTTAAGGCATTTAAGAGGGTGAAACAGCTGCCAAAAAGCTGAGACCTCGGGGTCCACCGTTCCTGGCCTCTGACAGACTGAGGCACAATTAACCCACAGAGGGCCAGGCTGCACCTGAGGCAGCACGGAGGTCAAGGTGGAAACCGAAATGAAATCCCAGAGGGGAATGACAGACAGGAGCGGTGTTTTTAGGTGAGGGAGATGAGAACACTGGGAGTCTTAGAAACAGGACAGAAGGCAGCCAAAGGAGTTGGGAGGCCTTAGCGAGGACACAAGAGGAAGAGGGAACCAGGAGACGGCCTCCCAGGGCCGAGGGCGGGTCACACGGAGAAGAATCAGACTTACTCCTGCGTACCTGAAATGCTCTAGAGTCAGACAGACGCAGTGGCGCAATATAGGATCTGGCCAAGAGCTGGAAGCATCCCCAGTCGTGGTCTGGAGGAAGGACCCCTGAACTGGCTGGGTGTGGTGGTCACGCCTGACATCCCAGCACTTTGGCAGGCTGAAGCAGGTGGATCACATGAGGTCGGGAGTTTGAGACCAGCCTGGCTAATGTGGCAAAACCCCATTTCTACTAAAAATACAACAAAATTAGCCAGGCATGGTGGCGGGCACCTGTAGTCCCAGCTACTCGGGAGGCTGAGGGAGGAGAATGGCTTGAACCTGGGAGGCGGAGGTTGCAGTGAGCCAAGATCACACCACTGCACTCCAGCTTGGGTGACAGAGCGAGACTCTGTCTAAAAAAAAACAAAAACAAAAACAACCTCTGTACTGAGGGTTAGAGTGTGGACTGGATGAATTTCAGAGGGTCCTTCCCAAATCCTAAGAATCCATCATGACCATGCCCCTAACGTCTGGATTTCTTACCAACCTCACATGAGACATAGGACAGTCTCCCTGTCTCCTTTCTGCGCCATACTCATGCGATCAATTCTTTCATTCTCCTGAAGACAGAGCTCCAGACGTTTCCCAAGGAACACTCCACTTTTAGAGGAAATCAAGTTTTGAAAACCCTTTTGGAATGTCTGGAATGGGAAGTCTACAGATAAAGAAAGGAGGTGAACTAGGAGGCCTGGAGGGCATGGGAGAGGCCGCTAATGAGGACAAAGTTTTTCAGTGGTGATCAAAGTGCTCTTAGATTACAGTGGTGTTTACACAACTCTGTAAATGTGGTAAAAGCACCAAGTTGTAAGCTTTAAATAGGTGTGTAAGTTACACAACAATAAAGCTGTTTTTCCAAAAACCTCCTCTGGGCACTCATCCAGAGGAGTTTCTGTGTCACAATTGTCCTTGGGAGCATTTCTCTAGAGGCCACCAGTTATCCCGGGCAGCGTGGTGGTCTCTTTCTAGTGGAAAGACTGAATATTAACCCAGCCTTTTCTCTCCACCAGAGCGTGGAGCCTAAACGAGACCTCCATTCATCTATCTCACTGCCCAGGCTGACCAGGTACTTCGCCAATGCTGTCAGCGCAGCGTGCCAACAGCCATGGGGTCAAGTGACTCACCTGCTCCTGGCACAGGGTCAAGTCAAGTTAAGAAGCTGAACCCAAGACTGGGTACCCTGAGTCCAGCGGTGTCAAACACCCCCTGGAACCTGGCAGATGGCACTCTGGGCCCTGCTAGCCACTGGCTGGCAACCCAACGGCAGTCACATGAGAGCTGTCAGTAAGAAGAGCCGAGAGGTGACAAAGGCCCCGCATCCACATCCCCTCAGGACAGGGAGGAGACTGGAGATGAGTGGGGAGCCCCCTCCAGTCCACTCGGCCCATAACCCACCTTGTTAAAGACCCTGGTGAAGGAGGCAGCGTGTCATTCCATTGACAACCAATGTGTTCTTGGAATGTGTCCCTACCCTGAGCTTTTCCCAGGAGAAAGAATGCCAAATCTGTTTGGCACTGACCAGAGCCCTGCTTTGGATGGCAAGGGGTATTTTTAGAAATCGCGGGAAAGCTGTGCACGTCTCGTGTGGCCTCTTGACAGGCGGCAGCGGGTGCCAGATCTACGCAGCCACAGAGCCTGCCTGAAGCCCTCTACGAGAGTCACCGCTCTCAGAAACGTCCTCAGCACACCACACTCTGGGTCTCGCCCAGGCAGCGCTAGCCGGGCACACTTCGTGGACTCACTCAGCAGGCTTCACTCGCTCGAGTCGGCAGCTTCACACAGCACGCTTGCCCACCAGAAACAAAGGGGTGTCTGTGTTTTCTACACACACGTGCACGCACACACACACACACACACACACACACACACACACACACACATACCACACACAGGTACACATTTCAACAGCTCAGCTCAACACATCAGGGCTGAGGAAAAAGACTAGAAACTATGCCGCGAAAGGAACGCGTTAAAGAAACATTCTGCAGCTGCTGAAGGGAAGGGCAGGGTGGACAACATCACAAGGGGACATTTAAGATTTTTCATGACCTACCTGAAGCCCTGGCTGCTCCCAAAACAGTGGAACCGAGCCTCTGATCTGGACAAAAGATGACACTCCATCGTCCATGTAAATCGTCTGCGGCACAAGGAAACAGAAGGGAGAGGGCTTCTCAATGAAACCGAATGTCCTGGGCTGGGTAACCGGATCCAGCTGCCTGTGACCTGACACCAGCCGGAATGAAGGGCAGACAGTGGACTTCAGCGTCCTCTGCTCCCCCACCTGGCGTGGTTGGCGATGCTTCCTGACCTCTGGCTGGATGCTGGATGGGCATGCTGGCTGTTGACCAGCCTCCGAAGAAGGGTGTGCAGGGGGATCGCACCTCCCAGGGTCTCCGGGAATTCACACTTCTAGGGCACAATCTTATCACTGCCCTGAAAATCCCAGCCACAACCCTGTGCCACCCCTTTTGTGAATAGAAGCCAATGTGTTCTGGAATTTCCCTTCCTTATGGCCCTCTATTTTTACCTTGGCGAATAGCTAAGCAGCAGAGAGCTATTAGGGAAGGACTGGATGAAATAAAGGGCACCCGTGATAGCCAAAAGACCTCACGGACTGTGCCAGCCAGTCTTAGACTTGACAATACAAGAATCAGCTTGACTGTGCACTTGGTCCTGGCCCTGCCCCACTGTGTTCTTAAACACACCACCCAGTCAGCACACATAACACGGTTTCCAAAGGCTTCCAGTGCGACAGCACCTGCAGAGAAACAAATGATCCTTACACTTTAAGACATCTATCTCCTCCCCACCCACATGCACAGCTATTTCAGAGTGTGCCTGCAGGCCTCTGATGGCTGCAAGGGAGTGTCAAAAGGACAGGAAGTACGATCCTGAGCGCCAGCGGGGGCAGGCGGTGGTGCTTATCAGATGCGGGGCCTTTATCTGCGCAACTCTAGCCTGGCCTGGCAGGGTGGCCTGGGCGCTGCTGTGGTCCTTTCCGTTCCTCACCGGCCTGCTCCCTTACAGGGTAGCTTTCCATGCAGGCAAGATCATGCTCAGATCACACAGGCATGAGTCACTCTGCAGTGGAGGACCTGAAAATTAGACCCACTGTTTTCCCGGACCACAGGAATTACCAGAGCCTGGAATCTGTAATTGTCAAACTGGAATTCTATTCTTTAATCTCTGAAGGGAAAATGCATGCGTTAAGAACTTGAGTCTGTTTCCAGGGATTGAGTACCAGCAAAGTTGTGATGCTCCATTCTTCTATTAACAAAACAGAATAAAATAGCAGGTTGCTTGAATGGCTGTAGACGTAGTTGACTACCATGAAATTAGTTAGATACAACTGACCAGCATGTGTGACCTGCACAGGCCCACGTTCCTGGAAAAGAAACCAATGAGGTCAATGTTTGTATATAAAGACAATGTTTAACAATACCCAGGCTGGGCGTGGTGGCTCACGCCCACAATTCCACCACTTTGGGAGGCCAAGGTGGGAGGCTGGCTTGAGCCCAAAAGTTCGACACCAGCCTGGGTGATAAAGTGAGACCCCCATCTCTACAAAAACAACTTTTTAAAAGTTAGCCAGGTATGGTGAGGCATGCCTGTAGTCCCAGCTACTCGGGAGGCTGAGGCAAGAAAATCACTTGAGCCCAGGAGGATGAGGCTGCAGTGAGCTATGACTGCACCACTGCACTCCAGCTGAGGCAACAGAGCGAGATCCAGAAAAACACCAAACAACAGAAACCAATGGACACCATCTATTTCGCTGAGAAATGTCTCCCTTCACTCTGACTGCCATGTGCTCACAATGCAACTTTCAGCGTCAGGCCAGGCTCCTCTTGAGCTGAGATGCGCTCAGGACCAGCTTCTGAAAACACTGAGGGCGGTCTGTGCTCTGCATGCCCCTCCCTGCCCACACTGGAGCAAGAAGAAAGGAGCTCCAAAGTCCTCCACCCGGTCCTCCACAGGGAAACGGGCTACCCATCCTATCATCAGGACTAACTTCTCTGTTCCCAAGGCGATGGGCATAACTCGACCGTCAAACGCAAGTGATGCGTTTCCATTCTGGGCGAACAGTTCTTACTGCCAGTGGAAGAAGTGACGTCTCACTTCACACATGTCATTTTAACAGAGGGCACTTGGGGTGGGGAGGCAGGCAGACAGCGGAAGCAGGAGACAAAGTGGGCACTAGTATTGGCACAAGCTGGGTCCGAATGCCACTTTGCAAACCCCCATTTTCCCAGCAGCGTGGCCCTGAGCACATGACTTCATCCTATTTCCTTCATCCACCTTCATCCTCAGTTTCCCTCTCTCTACATGAAGTTCATGTCAGCTTGTGCACAGAGAGGGGACAGGCAGTGAGGGATAAGTGAGGGGGCATAGTCCAAGCACAGGATAGCCACTCAAAAAATGGAGCTGTTTTCTCCTCCCCAGAGGCGCTGGCCCTATGAGTACACACAAGGGCACCTGCTGGGGTCGGAGAGAGTTGGGCCCTGGGAAGAAGGAGGGATCCAAGAAGGGATGGACGAGAGGTGGGAGGGAGACCAAGATCAGTGGGGCCACAGGAGGAAGAGACGGAGGCCAGGCCAGTGCCAAGATCCCAGACTGGGCAGCCAGAGGGCGACCCTGAGCAGCGCGTCCAGAGCAGTGAGAACAGAAACCAAATGGCCAGACAGAGAGGGTCGAGGCAGGAAAACTACAGATGTACATATCCCTTCTCCCTGAAAGGCTTTCTGCTGACCTTCTACTTCCAGTTACAGCATCTGCAAACCATTCTCTCCAAGTCTGCAATCCTGGGAGGACACACAGTCATCCTAACTCCCTGCATGAGTCAGTGGCCTTATCTTGAATAGCCAAATATTTATCTTCCATCCTTTTTTTTTTTTAAATACACTGAGGGGACTTTTTGGTCTTGTTTTTCTTCGTGGTGAGTCAGCACTGCAGAGCAAGCCCACCAGCTATGACTCAGCGGAGCCAAAAAGACTCAAGGCTTCAGGCTGAGATGCTATCTACACATGCACACAACATCTGTGCGTGCACATACACAACACGTGCAATCCACACACGTGTATACAACACACAAATTCACACACGGTACACATACACATGATGCACAAACAACACACATGACACCACACACATGCACACAAAAACACAACACGTCAGATGCATGTAACGCACATGGCACACATTACACCACACACATGCACAAACACAACACACACGTCACATGCACGTAACGTGGATAACACATCAACACACACCATGCGCACACCACACACAACATACATCAACACACACATGTACATGCAACATGCATAACACATCAACACACACACACCATGCACACACGCACACACACAGCATGCACACCTCAACACACACCATGCACACACCACATACATACATGCAACATGCACATCAACACACACACACACTGCATACATACATGCAACATGCACAACACCACACCATGCACACACCACATATACACACACTGCACACATACATGCAACATGCACATCAACACACACATCATACACATACAACCCCTGTGCACGCATACACACACACACACACACACACACACGGCCTGCCTTGGAGGAGGAGAATTATTTATTCCTCCTAGGAAACATGCTAAACCGAAGCAAAAGTGGAGGTGCCACAGGGCCCTCCTTTTCTGGCTCCCTGAGAATTAATTCCTGAGAAGCTGATCTGCCTGCCACTGCAGGGAGAAGTCCCCACTGCAGGGAACCGATCTGCTCCCAGTCTGGTTCCATCATTTGTTTGCCAGACGATGACCGCACAGCCACCTGTGTGCATGTCCACTTCCAAACGGCCAGCAGGCCTGGCTGGGGACCCTCTTTCCTCTGCAGAGGCCCCAGGCCAGTGTGACTTGGGGCAGCACCACGAGGGCTGACCTGCCTCCCCAGCACAGCCCTCCTTCCAACTGGAGGCTCAGCACTCATTTCCTCAAAGTTGCTGCCTGTACCCTGGGGAGAGGACGCCGAGATGCAGAGCCTGCCACTTCCTCAGCTGTCAGGTGGAGGGCAGGCCATGCCGCCTGTCAGAATGAGTCTACCCGAGTGGCTACAAAAGCAGCTTCGAGGTCTCCAGAAGCACTGGACAGTCTGCTCTTGTACCATAAGCAAAGCTGTGAGCTGCGTATGCAGGGCTTGCAACACCGTCCCGACCCGGGCCCTCAGTGGAGACTTTGCAAACTCAAGGGGGTAGGTCCCTCCCCTGAGGGACCACTCCAGAATCCCAGCTGATTGCCAGCGTCCGAAACAGGTGAATCTCAACAGGGTCGCAGGCAGGACCAGGCAGGTTTCCCTGTGGACCACACAGCCCGATCTTCATGGGGCTGCATCTCTGAGCTCAGCAAGGACCTGCAGGCCGAGCCAAGCTCCTCCCAGCCTTGCTCCCCTCTCCTGACTCAACCTAGAAGAACCGTCCTCAGCAGGCGGCCACGCAGCCAGGGTCGGCGGTAGGGCTGCCACTTCGCAGGAGCATACTAACTGTGCATTCCACTTAACATCATTTTTTTTTTTTTGAGACAGAGTCTTGCTCTGTCACCAGGTGGAGTGCAGAGATGCAATCTCAGCTCACTGCACCCTCTGCCTCACAGGTTCAAGAGATTCTCCTGCCTCAGCCTCTCAAGTAGCTGGGATTACAGGCGCACGCCACCATGCCCAGCTCCTTTTTTATATTTTAGTAGAGATGGGGTTTCACCATATTGGCCAGGATGGTCTTGATCTCCTGACCTCATGATCTGCCCACCTTGGCCTCCCAAACTGCTGGGATTACAGGCGTGAGCCACCACACCCGGCCACGTGTTTTGTGTTTTAAAAAACACTTAGATCAACCTAAGCATTCTGTACTGCTATAAAGTGCCATAAACAAAAACCCTCAGTGACTCCAGAGACAGGAAGAGGGGGCTCCCTTGCCACATACAAGTGAAGCAACATGAGTTTCTTGCTTTTGAGGATCAGCCACTTCCCTCCAGCCATCTCTGTACCTCCTGCCTCCGAAATGTTTTAGAACACAGGCTGTCACACCTGTGTTTTTGGCTTGGAAGAATGCTGACCCCCCAGTGGGCTGGTGCCCTCGTCCTATGTGTGCAGGAGGCACGAGCTGTCTCTGCGCCTCCAGTTCGCCCGTGCTTTCCTTCCACTCCATGCCCACTGGCCTGCGCTGCGCACGCTTCTCCCTGCCCTGGCTCTGTGGTGCTTCTCCTCGCCCTCCAGGCAGGGGTTGCCAGCTGAACACTGCCTGTGGGAAGTACCACTCGGAAGGGCGGCGCCTGCCAGGGCCAGCCTCACCTGTCCCAGTCCTGCCTGCGCCTGAGTCACAACACCACTGCCCCCCATGCCCACCCGCCCGGGAGCAGAATCTGGAACCTGGCAGGCTCAATCACGCTTTGCTGAAGGTCATGCAGATAACCCTGGACTCGGTGCTGGGAAGTGGCAGCTCCCCTTCCTGGGCGGCCAGGCTGTCCGGGGTCTCTGATGGATGGGAGACACATCCTGAAATGTAGGCATCCAACCAAGAGCTGCTGTGGGTGCAAGGCCACCTTCCCGGGGCCC
Source organism: Cebus imitator (assembly GCF_001604975.1). Classification (NCBI taxonomy): domain Eukaryota; kingdom Metazoa; phylum Chordata; class Mammalia; order Primates; family Cebidae; genus Cebus; species Cebus imitator. Next base: position 6,778,863 of record NW_016107321.1, read on the forward strand.
CGCTATGCGTCTCGTGTTAAAGAAGTCACCACAGGTTAAGTTACGCTCTCTGCGGGGGGCGGGGGCAGCGTCCACAGCTGCTGCATCCGTGGGTGAGTGGCAGATGGCGGTGCCCAGCTGTCTGTCAATGCCTGCTGCTCCTCAGAGTGAGGTCGGGTAGGGACTTCGTAGAGAGCAACCCTCCCTGTCTAGCCCAGAGCCCAGAGGAAGAAAAGGGACAAAAACCACACACTAGGAAGCCCACAAAGGTTTATGGGAGCCAAGAAATCCCTCCCCCAGCACCACAAGGAAGGGAGGTGGAGCACTGTCAATGGGGGGCCGGAGGGGCAGGCTGTTCATCTCTAAGGCCTCCGGGCTGTGCAGGGTAGGAGAGTCAGGTGATGTGGGGACAAGGTCCCCACCTCTGAGCTTTAACAAGGGAGCTGGCAACACAGGAGACAATGCCAGTCAGCAGGCACACGACACGAAGTGGCCAGAGCCCAGGCCCAGCCTGGTCTGCGGCAGGGCTCGCTGGTCTGTAAAAGTGACAAAGCAAAGATCGCAGCAGAGTTCCCCGCAGGCCACAGTCCTCGATCAGGAGCCGCATCCGCGTCCCAGGTGAGCTGCGTCCCTTCCAAATACCATACAGTGAAGTCCCAACTCCCAGCACCTCAGAACTTGTTTGCAAATAGTCTCTGCAGAAGTGGCGGGTTAAGATGAGGACAGGTGGAGCAGGGTGGGTCCCTGACCCAGCACGACTGGAGTCCTAGAGAGACAGGGGTGGAGGCAACCATGCTGGAGACACCGCGGCCCTGGGCAGAGGTGGCCATGCTGGAGACACCGCAGCACTGCCGACACCTGGGTCACAGACTTGCAGTCTCCAGTCTCCAGGACTGGGAGAGAATAAGTGCATTGTTTTCAGCACCCAGTTTGGGGTACTTTATTACGGGCAGCCCCAGGAAGCTGTCTGCTTTTCTGCCTTAGAACGTGTGGTGTTTTAGGAAGGACAGTGACGCTGAAGGACAGTGCTTCCCAGTGACTTACTCGATGAGACCCCACTGAAAATACTATTTGAAATCCAAAGCCAGTATTTTAAAATAAAAGGAACGTGGTAATGAAGTGGGGCATGAGAGCAAAGGGAAGGGGCTGTCCCCGTGCAGACATCAGCCAGAAAAGAGAAACCACCCCAGCTGCGGCCACGGCTTCTTTCTCCTCTTTTTACAAATTTTTAAAATTTAACTTTTAAGTTCGGGGTACATGTGCAGGCTTGTTATATAGGTAAACTCACGTCATGTGGGTTTCTTGTACAGATGATTTTGTCACCCAGATGTTAAGCCTAGTGGCACCCATTAGTGATTTTTCCTGATCCTCTCCCTCCTCCCACCCTCTGACAGGCCCCAGTGTGTGTTGTTCCCCTCCATGTGTCCATGTGCTCTCATCATTGAGCTCCCACTTATAAGTGAGAACATATGGTGTTTGGTTTTCTGCTCCTGTGTTAGTTTGCTTAGGATAATAGCCTCCCGCTGCATCCATGTTGCTGCAAAAGACATGACCTCATTCCTTTTTAGGGCTGCATAGTATTCCGTGCTGTATATGTACCACATTTTCTTTATCCAGTCTACCACTGATGGACATTCTGGTTGATTCCATGTCTTTGCTATTGTGAACAGGTCTTTAAGGAATCACCACGTTGTTTTCCATGATGGTGGAACAAATTTACACTCCCACCAATGGTGTAGAAGTGTTCTTTTTTCTCTGCAACCTTGCCAGCATCTGCTATTTTTGACTTTTTAATAACAGCCATTCTGACTGGTGTGAGGGGGTTTCTCATCGTAGTTTTGATTCTCATTCCTCTAACGATCAGTGATGTTAAGCTTTTTTCCCATGACTATTGGCCACATGAATGCCTTCTTTTGAAAAGTGTCTATACTGTATTTATGTCCTTTGTCCAGTTTTCAATGTTTTTTTTTTCTTCGAAATTTGTTTAAGTTCCTTATAAATTCTGGGTGTTAGACCTCTGTCAGATGCATAGTTTGCAAAAATCTTCTCCCATTTGGTAGGTTGTTTATTCATTCTGTTGATAGTTTCTTCAGCTGTGCAGAAGCTCTTTAGTTTGATTAGATTCATATTCCTCAAAATAACAAGAGCCATCTATGAGAAATCCACAGCCAACATCATACTGAATGGGCAACAGCTGGAAACCCACACAGGGCAAGGATGCCCTCTCTCACTACACCTAGTAAACATACTAATAGTGTTAGAAATTTTGACCAGGGCAGTCAGGCAAGAGAAAGAAATAAAGGGCATCTCAATAGGAAGAGAGAAATCAAACTAACCCTGTTTGCAGACAACATGATTCTGTATCTAGAAAACACCATAGTCTCAGCCCAAAAGCTCCTAAACCTGATAAACAGCTTTAGCAAAGTCTCAGGATACAAAATCAATACACCAACAACTGTCAAACGGAGAGCCAAATCAGGAAGAGTCCCATTTACAATTGCCATGAGAAGAATAAAATACCTAGCTATACAGCTGATGAGGGAGGTGAAAGATCTCTACGAGAATTACAAAGTCTGCTCAAAGAAATTGGAGATGACACAAATAGAAAAACATTCCATGCTCATGGATAAGAAGAATCAATATCGTTAAAATGGCCATAATGCCCAAAGCAATTTATGGATTCAATGCTATTCCTATTAAACTACCATTGACATTCTTCATAGAACTAGAAAAAACCATTTTAAAATTCATATGGAACCAAAATAGAGCCCAAATAGCCAAGGCAATCCTAAGCAAAAAGAACAAAGCTGGAGGCATCGCACTACTCAACTTCAAACTATACTACAGGGCTACAGTAACCAAAACAGCATGGTACTGGCACAAAAACAGATACATAGACCAATGGAACAGAATAGACAACCCAGAAATAAGGCCATACACCTACAACCATCTGATCTTCGACAAACCTGACAAAAACAAGCAATGGCGAAAGAACTCCCTATTCAATAAATGGTGCTGGGATAACCGGCTAGCCACATGCAGAATACTGAAACAGGACCCCTTCCTTACACCATATACAAAAATCAACTCAAGATGGCTTAAAGACGTGAATGTAAAACCCAAAACTATAAAAACCCTGGAAGACAACCTAGGCAATACCATTCTGGACACAGGAACAGTCAAAGACTTCATGATGAAGATGCCAAAAGCAATCTCATTTTATTTATTTATTTATTTTTAAAAGATGGGGTTTCACCATGTTGGTCAGGCTGGTCTTGAACTCCCGACCTCAGTGATCCGCCTGCCGTGGCCTCCAAAGTGCTTGGATTACAAGCGTGAGCCACCACACCCAGCCAGCAATCTCATTTTTAAGCAGATATTTATGTAACAGCCTCGTTGACAGCCACGGTGCAGACATTATGAGAAGAATTACAGGCAAGTGACTGCACCTGCTGCTCATGTTAGGGCCCCTGCTCTGATGTTCCTCTGGGTGGAGCCTCCTCCTCTCTGTGCCCACCCTCTGAACGCTGGAGCAGGCAGAACATCCCACACAGTAAAGGCAGGTGTTCAACTCTATGCTGGATTAAAGCGGCCGAAGTCCACATAAAGAGTTCCTCTCGTAGCAGCGGCAGTGAGGAGGGACGCAAAGCCACACCTTCACTCAGTAAACACAGGGCGCCCAGCTTGCCCAGCAGGAGCACTGTACCTGTGCCTTATGGGGCTTCCTTTCTCACGGCTTATGCCATTGGTATTCCACATGGTGGCCTTATCTTACAGATTGCAAGTTAGAGCAAAAATTAAAAAGCTGTAAGACAGCATCTCTGGGAATGAGAACAGAATTTAGAAAAAAATCCAGGAGAAATTAAGCAGATGGCTATATTCTAGGGAAGCGATGGGAGCGGCTGCTAAACACACAGATTTCACAGCTCCCGGCGCTAATACTGGCTTCCAGGAGAAGCTTCAGCTGATTTAGAGTAAAAAATAATGGTTTCTTCTTTCATCCACCCATTGTATTGATCTACTTATTTTTGTCCAAAATTTTTTTTTCAAACCCTATTGGTTCATCTATCAGCTGCTCTTGGAATAACTTCCCACCTTTCATGACCATGGCAAAAATTCCTGATTCCTTTTAGTTAAAAATACCTCGGCTAAGCAGCGTTTCCCTGCATGAGATGTGAATCAGAAACGATACACCATGCAAACCAGAGGTCACATTCTCACACGGAGTGCAATTACATGTGCTGTTCTCTACTACAGGAGGGAGCCTGATCAGAGACCATCACAGATACACCACGGCCCCTTCTGCCCCAAATGGAAAGCACGTGTGCAAGAGCTGCAGCCACTCGGAGCCATTCGGTGCCACAGATGGGCTGGGGCACTCACCTGCTCTGTCTCCACGAAGTTGGACACATGGCCATCGTCGTTCACGCCGCGGGTGTGGAAGCGAGCTCCGACGCGCTCGCAGCTAACGCGAGAGATGAGGCAGGCCTTGGCCTGCTTGTGGGAGGCGTACACGGTGCGGATGGTGACCACCCCACAGATGACCTTCAGCAGCCAGTCACAGCATCTCACCTGGTGCTGCCTCAAGGGCACGTGCAACAGCTGGTTCCTGCAAAACAGAGCCCCACACCAATTCTGGTCACCTGACATCCTCCAGCACACGCTGTCTGGAAAGCGAGTGTGGCTGAAGAACAGGCAGAGGCGGGGGGAGGGGGGGTGCACACGGTGCAGCATTTTGGGTCAGCAAGAGCGTGCTGCTCCCCAGTGGACTCTGCACTTGAGATGTACAGATCTGGGAAATTCATGTGCTTCAGAGAGATCCCAAATAGCAGGGGCACTGTGTCATGTACAGGAGGATGGCCAGGGAGTCCTTTCCCAAAGCCACCACCAGGTCATCACCATCGGTCAGTGGAAGCAGCGCTGGAGAGTGAGCCGGGGTGCACCTTTCGGGGCATTGCAAAGGGGCCTCCGGTCAGCCCCGTGGGCCCCACAGTTTTTATTGCAGGCCCCATCAGTAAAAAATTAATCGGTAAAAAATTAAATGATTAAATAATCATTTAATGACAAATAAGATAAACGATTAAAAATCATATTAACTATGGGAACCGTTATTTAAACTATGCACATATCCACACACATGCACCATGGGATGAATATGATGAGAGCACTACAAAGCAATCCAAAATAAAAAAGGATCCGAGGAAAATAAAATGTAACAAAAGTTCTAGTATTTCCTCTCTGCCTGGTGGACCGTTCTAGGCTCTGGATTCCATGATGATAATGACATAATATCACTATGTCATGATATATATGACGTTATAGACATGATTTATATGATGATCATTATATATATGTGTGAATGACATAAAGATAAATGTCAAGTGACAGTCGACATTTATCCTGTGCACTGAGCCCCATTCTAAGTACTTTGGGGTGGATTAACTCATTTCACCCTTGAAGTGACCCTAAGTGAAAGGTATCATCACTGACCCCATTTTACAAATAAAGAAACTGAGGCACAGAGAAGTAAAGTACTTGTCTAAGGCCACAAAGCCAGCTAGTGGTGGCATGGAGCTCGGAGACCATGCTCTTCACCCCGAGCCTTTCTTGATGGGGCCTACGTTTCCATTTGTGCCCGTCAACAGTCACATCGTTCTCACATCCCTGAGACTGGCTTGGCCCGCTTGCTTCAGCACCCAGGGGACCTGACTGGTACCATTCTGAGGCCCCATACTCACTCCCAGGGAGGATGACCCACCCCACGCCCTCTTCCAGGGCACTGAGTGAATCTAGATCACAGCGCCCTACTTGTTTAAAAAGGGAATGCAATTCCTGTCCTTGAGGCTTCCTCAAAGACAGCGGCAGCGTTGTCTCACTGCTGGAAATCTGTACTGTGGGCTCTGAGGGGTCCCAGGGGGCTTCTCCAAGCTCCCTGCTTTCAGGTCAGCCTCCCCAGCTGCGACCAAAGCCACATGCACCCCCACAGGAAGTACAGCCTGCGCCTGACCCCATCTGAGGTCGCATAGCCCCAGCATTCCTCTGCTTGAAAAATGATTATGAAGCATTGCTGTACAAAACCATATGTCCTTCTTCCAAATCGCTCCTCAAATTCAGACAATAAGCCAGATTCAGAAACACACATACTAAATCTGCAAGTGGCATCAAGGCAAAGCCTCCAGAATAGTCCAGAGTCTGCCAGCTGTACAGTTGTGGCCACTATCACCAGGACTCAGGAGGAGAAACCTTTTGCCAAGTGGACAACACTTAAATCAGCCTTGTTTCTAATGACACTGCCTGACCCTCTGGCGGGAGGATGGCTCATCCTCAAACTCTTTGAGGAAGATCCTCAAAGAGTTTCCTCCCAGGACCTGATTGTACTGGGAAGCAACTGTCAGTGTGATCAATTACCAGCCCAGAAAGATGACATCACCCGGCTGCTCACTCTCCCTTAAGTGCTGGCCACGCTCAGCATTGACCCCATCTGACTCCTGCTGTGGGTCTCCAGACCTCAGGCGCTGCACCACAACAGCAGGCGTGTAGGCAGTCAAGCCCAGGACCACGCTGCCTGTGGTGATTCAGTTGTGGTCAGTCCTAGGGGCTCCACCCTGTGCCCCAAAACCACGCCCTGGCGTGTTACAGCTGAGGAGCCTGGCAACCTTGAGGAGTTACTTCCGCCTCTCCCTTCAGAAAGGGACACCCTGGGGCTCCTCCTTCCAAGCTCCCTCAGCCTCCACCTTGTGAATCCCCCCGCCTCACTTTGTTAGCACCCCTCACACCTCCAGCCACAGAGCTGGCGTGCGATGAGAAGTTGCAAAGGTGCTGGTGCAATTCAGATACCCCAAGGATCCCCTATGGGTCCCAGGGACCCTCACCGCCGCCGAGCGCTCTCACCTCCGCTCACCTGACAGTTCAGGTTTAACATAGCTTCATGGTGTCCGCACGAAGATACCTCATAATACATAGCCCCTCTGTGTGTAAGCGTGGCTGCCGTTAGGGGAACACGCCTAGCTCCAGGGGCACCTGCTAGGCCCTGTAGAATGGAACTAGCGATTCACAGAAATGCCATCCCCTGGAGCCTGCCACTCAACCTGTGGTCTACAGACAAGCAGCACTGAAATGCAGAGTCCTGGGCCCAGCCCAGACTTGCCATCCCAGAATCTGCATTTTTAGTGAGATCAACAGGAGATTCACAATTATATATATATTTTATATAAATTTATATATATAAATTTTATATTTTATTTTTATTATTTATTTATTTTTTAAAGACAGTCTCACTCTGTCACCCAGGCTGGAGTGCAATGGTGTGATCTCAGCTCACTGCAACCTCCACCTCCCGAGTTCAAGTGATTCTCCTGCCTCAGCCTCCCAAGTAGCTGGGATTACAGGTGCATACCACTAAATCCAGCTAATTTTTTTTTTTTTTATCTTTAGTAGAGATGGGGTTTTGCCATGTTGGTAAGGCTGGTCTTGAACTGCTGACCTCAGGTGATTGGCCCGCCTCAGCCTCCCAGAGTGCTGGGATTACAGGCGTGAGGCCTCTGTGCCTAGCCTTAATTCATATGTGTTTTAGAATCTGAGCACATTACTGCCCCAAAATATCCACAATACTAGAGAACCAAAGAGGATGTGGATGTAGGAAGCATTGGGATGGACACAGGGATGTGGGGAGGGTCCCCTTCTCCCAGCAGAAGTCAGGAATTCACTTGTGGGGCATCCAAAGCACCATGGCCAGAGGAAAACCTATGCATGCCTCTGGCAAAGAGAGAGAGGCACAAACAGGCCAGAAATAAAACCTTGCTAGTCCCATCTCAGAGCTGGGAAAACTGACACAGCTTCAAAGGGCAGACGCTGGATTCTAAAACATTGCATTACATGAGGTTCACTGGAACCACGCCAACAGCGGGACTTGCCTCATTTTTGCTTCTGCCTGGCATCTTCAGGCATCAGTGCAAATCTGACGGAAAGAGCCTATGTCCAGAAAGGCCAATAGATAATTTACGTATTTACAGAGTCGTCCACGCTTGTCTGTGTCCTGCCGTGGAGTAAAAAAGCGCCAAGAGACCCTAAACGTGCAGAAATCCAGCCGCCTTCACCTGGGCTCCGGGACTAGCCTTAGGTCCCCTTGGGCAGGCTGACTCAGCTTCCCCGTTGATGGGGCTGGTTTAGCGTTGTAATGACCAGCTTGGGACCCAGAGCCAGAAGGCCTGGGTTCAAATCCTCACTCAGCCACTTACTAAGTGTGTGGAGTTTGGCAAAATTTTCTTGACTACTGATGCCTAAGTCTATCTGTAAAATGGGGTAACAGAGCCTCCACATAATTATTATAAAGGTTTTTATTGTAAGGATGAGTTACTACCAGCAGAGAGTGTTTAGCACGGGGACCCGAACACAGCGCTCTCTGAGCATCAGCAGTAAACAGCTGCACACTGGAGATAACCATGGTTGAGAAGACTCAAAGAACCAACCCAGGCAGAAGCACTGAGCTCAGCACCCGGGACTGAGGGAGCACTCGGCAGACACTGGCTCCTGTGTTTTTTACTTACGGAGCAGGGTTTGGTTTTGTTTAGTTTCTTTTCTTCTTTCTCTTTCTCTTTCCCTCCCTCCCTCCCTCCCTCTGTCTTTATTTCTTTCTTTTTGAGATATAGTCTCGCTCTGTTGCCCAGGCTGGAGCGCAGTGGCACCATCTCCACTCACTATAACCGCCGCTTCCTGGGTTCAAGTGATTCTCCTATCTCACCCTCCCGAGTAGCTAGGATTATAGGCATGTGCCACCACACCTGGCTAATTTTTGTATTTTTAGTAGAGACAGGGTTTCATTATGTTGGCCAGGCTGGTCTGGAACTCCTGACCTCAGGTGATCCACCCACCTTGGCCTCCCAAAGTGCTGGGATTACAGGCGTGAGCCACCGTGCCTGGCCATATATATATATATGTGTGTGTGTATATATATATATATATATATATATATATAT
>NW_016107321.1:6788466-6797066 GCF_001604975.1 Cebus imitator
TTTTAGTAGAGACAGGGTTTTGCCATGTTGACCAGGCTTGTCTCGAACTCCTTACCTCAAGTGATCTGCCTGTCTCAGCCTCTCAGAGTGCTGGGATTATAGGCATGAGCCACCACACCTGGCCAGGTTTTTTTCTAAATCATATTGAACACATTTCCTGAGGGGGGTGGTGGGAAGTTCAGGGTTAGTTTTCCTCTCCTAGTGCTGAGAGCAGCCTGGGTCCTAACTCTCCAAAGGTGACCCATAACCGGGGGGTGGTGCAAGTGGAGGTCACGGCCTCAGGTGCCAACCAGAGCCCACCCTCTGCAGGGGACCCAGGGCCCTCACCAGAAGAAGGAGTTCCCCCACTCAGAGCTGTCATCCCCCTGCTTCTGCGTGCGGACAGTCAGGTCAAAGCGAGACCCGTCGTTGGGCCATGAGAAATAGAACACCCCTGAGTTGAGGATTTTCTTCAAGGCTATGAGGCGCTCCTCCTCCTTGGCCTCTTCCTGAAGAGGGTAAAAGTCGGTGGCAGTGATTTTGTAGATTTCAGCATCTGGAATTCTGCCAACAGATGTGCAGCCTGTCACCAGCACCAGGAAGCTCAGAGATGTGCCACCTGGAAAGGAAATCAGACAGGAGAGCTCAGGGTGGCAGCCAGGCTGGCCGCCTGGAGCTCCGCAGGCAGCTTGAATAGAGCTCAGGTACAACAGCAGCCAGGAACGCTACATCTGTGCACCTGTGCCTTCCCAAAGCACTGCCCAGCTCAGTGGCTCAAGAACTGCCCTGTCCCGTAAGCCTCAGGCGGTGCTTCTCAAAGTGTGGGACCCTGGCCAGCAAGTCTGCATGCCCTGGGAGCCTGTTAGAAATGCAGATTCCTGTGGCACCCAGCGGCCTGGGGGTGGGGCAGGCTCTGCTGTAACAAGCCCTCCAGGTGATTTTGATGCCCCCAGGAGTCTGAGAATTCCTGGCCTAGAGCCCTTCCAGACCCCCAGGACCTGCCCCCAAAGCCTCTCCAAACCACCTTCCCCAGAGCCTCCTCAGGCACTGCCCTGACTCAGCATCCCCAGCCTGGGGTCTGTCTTCCCCGACTCCGTCACAGGAGTGGCTTCCCAAAGCCATCTGATCACAGCCACCCCCTTCCCTCCAGCATGGCTCCTACTCCCTGCGGAGCTGCGATAGAAGCTCCCAAGTCCCTCCCCGCTGCAGCCGGCCCCTGCCCCTGCCCCGGCCCCTGCCCCACACGGGGCAGCCACCCCAGCCGGCTCCCTCTTGCATTGGCTGTTATCCAGCTGCTCCAATGTGCCATAAGCATGAGCTGGTATCCTGGGCTCTTGCCCAAGATGCTTCCCCTGCCTGGGGCGTCCCACCACCATCTGCCCAACAAGACCTCCACAACCCCTTCTCCATGCACCTCCCACCTGTCTCTGCCCCCACAGTACTTTGGGCTTTGGGCCCAGCATTCCATCCTCTGGAACAACACGAGTGCCCCCACGTGCTCCGTGGGGACCATCCTGCCCCTGCCCTCCCCCCTTCACTGGAAGAACTCCTCCTCATCCTTCTGGGTCAAGTTGGCAGCAACTCCTCCAGGAAGCCTTCTTTGCTTTCTCAAGACGTGGACAGGCGCCCCTTGGACGTACCAATAGCATTCCCATCAGCAGAAGTCACACACAAAGCTCATGACCTCCTTCCCTACCTGTGCCTCCAGGGAAGGGGCTTCCTGGGGGCAGGACGGTTTCATCATCATCTCCCTACTCCACATACACTCAGTTTGCTGAATGCTTCCTAAATAAATTCCTGCCAAGCACCACCCAGACTACCTGGGACCCTGCGGCCAGGCGAATGAGGCAGCCCTCTCTGGGGCCTCCCCTCGCTGTTGCATCGGGGGTGCCTGGCAGTGCCATGCCCACTCTCAGGACGGGGCCCAAGAGGTCATTGGGTGGAAACTGGCCTTTGGGGGCTGGCATGGCTCTAGGCCCGAGACACGATTCCCACCCTGCCACGGTCTGAGGGATCTGCCAAGACAGGTTTCTGCAAAGGGGGGAGTTGGTTCAGATTTCTCTACACTCTGGGAAGAGATCCCAAAAACCAATTCCACCACCCCTCACCCCAATTTCCTCATCACACTTCATAGGGAGAAGCGCGTTGCTTGTGGCAGGGTGGCATATGGTTGCCATTAAAGTGCATTCATTTAATGGGTGGCTCAGGGCTCCCAGGGCCCACTGATATGCCATGGGGTGGGGTGCCAGCCCGGTGGTGGGATTGGCCCTGTCACATCTCCCAGACACACCCTCAGAAAACCACCTCCAGACCACCTAAGAACAAAGGAAGTTATCACACCAGGGACAGGGACGGGGTCAGAGTTCAGCTTCTCAAGCAGGACAGGTGGGGTTACAGGGTTGGCAGCCTCTGATCAGAGCCTGGGCCACAGAGCGCTCCTGGTGCCCACCTGCCTCTTCTGACACACTCAGCACAGGGAAAAGCACAGATCAGCAGAAGTGCCCTCGCAGTGGCCGGAGGATGGCCCCTGTGGCTGCCAGAGGTATGGAAAATTTTCCATGACATCATTCCGTGCGAGACACGAAGCTGATTTGTAGCACCACTTCCTCAACAGCCTCCGCGTGGGGGGCTGAGGGCCTGGCAAGAGTCCCAGGTTGCATTTCCTGGGCAGGACCATGGCCCGGGGGAGGCTGGGGAGGGGAGCACTGTGGCGGCTGGGAGAGGCTCTTAACAACAGCATTGCCACGGAGCATGGGGCTCCTGGGTGCAGGGAGGAGGGGGTCGGGGTGGTGCATTGGGGTGAGGAGAGCCGGTGTCTACTGAATGCAGTGAAGGCAGGGGCTCTGCTCACAGCACTGCACAGGCCTGGACTCCAACCTCCCACCCACCGCGAGGAATGCCTTTACCAGCCCTATATCACAGGGAGGGAAACAGAAGCACAGGGAGGTTAAGCAGCCTGCCCAGGGTGACACAGCGGGGAGCTGGGATCCAAATCCACTTTCTAGCTACAGCACCTGGGCAAGTTACTCAAGCCAAGTCTGGCCTGAGAGCTGGTGTTCCCAATTATACCTCCTTGCAGATGACATCGCCAACCTGCTTAACCAGACTGCTGTCTCAGGCCTACCACTGCCATTTCACACACGCGTGACCGTCCCCCAGGGAAGCTGAGTCACCCGCCCAAGCACACAGCTAGTCTGCGCTGGAGCCAAAATGCAAACGTAGGTTTCACTTTAAGCCCATGCTCCATCTAGCCCCAAAGCCCAGCAGTTTCCAATCAGGTTGGTTTGCTGTACCCTTTATATATATATATATATATATATATATATAAAGTTTCACTCTTGTTGCCCAGGCTGGAGTGCAGAGGCGCAATCTCGGCTCACTGCAACCTCCACCTCCCAGGTTCAAGCAATTCTCCTGCCTGCCTCAGCTTCCCAAGTAGCTGGGATTACAGGCACCCACCACCACACCCGGATATTTTTTTGTATTTTTGGTAGGGACGGGGTTTCACCATGTTGGCCTGACTGGTCTCAAACTCCTGATCTCAGGTGATCCACCTACCTTGACCTCCCAAAGTGCTGGGATTACAGGTGTGAGCCACTGCGCCTGACCTGCTATACCCTTTAATAGAGTGTGGTCAACTAGTGTACCTGCTATCGGCTGAATGTGTGCACCCCCAAGTTAATATTTGGAAGTAGGAACACTCAAGGTGCTGGTATTAGGAGGTGGGGTCTTCGGGAGGTGACTGGGTCATGGCAGTGGAGCCCGCATGAATGGGGTTTGTGCCCAGAGAGCTCCTTCACCTTTCCACTATGTCAGATGCAGAGAAAAGGCAGCATCAAGGAATAGAGAAGCAGGCCCTCACCGACAGCCAGTCTGTGGGCTGCTGATCTCAGACTTCCAGCCTACAGAATGGTGGGAAACACATTTCTGTTGTTGATGAGCCACTCAGTCTACAGAACTTTGTCACAGCAACCTACGTGGACACAGCGTTCCCCGCTCCTTCAAAAACTGCCGTGGAAAGTTTTCATCGGTAGTTGAAATGGTTGTAAATAATATATTGTGCAGCACATTCTAAATATGGACGCGTAACACTCAAACTCCTCGAGCCTCTTAGCAGGGTCCAGTGCAATCTCCACAGTGATGTGATACTCAGTCGTCATCTATTATTCACAGGATCGCAGGAACACGCCTTTTTCTACCGTGTGGAACGTTCACTCATATTTCCAGTCCTTTCCCAACAGAATTCCATCCTAATGTAGTATATTTTGTGCTTCTGCGTTCTGCTCTGATCACCGCATCAGCCCATGCAGCTGTGCACTCCTCAACTCAAAGTGTTTAAAAAGAGCCTTGATCATTCCAATGATACCTAACCAGCCAAACGATGTAAACAATACAATGTAAATGAAACATTTTGTCAAATATATGTGTGTGTGTGTGTGTGTGTGTGTGTGTGTGTGTGTGTGTGTGTTTGTGTATGTGTATTTATTTGCCATACCCTTTAAAAGTGTATGGTCAACCAGTGTACCTGCTATTGGCTGAATGTGTGCACCCCCAAATTAATATGCTGAAGTAGGAACACCCCAGGTGATGGTATAAGGAGGTAGCGTCTTTGGGAGACGACAGTCTTGCTCTGTCACCCAGGCTAGAGTGCAGTGGTGCAATCTTGGCTCACTGCAACCTCTGCCTCCCGCGTTCAACCTCTGCCTTTCAGGTTCACTGCCTCATCCTCCTGATAGCTGGGATTACAGGCATGTGCCACCATGCCCAGCTAAATTTTTTATTTTTAGGAGAGATGGGGTTTCGCCATGTTAGCCAGGCTGGTCTTGAACACCTGACCTCTAGTGGTCTGCCCACCTTTGCCTCCCAAAGTGCTGGGATTACAGGCGTGAGCTACCACACCTGGCCGACAAATAATCATGTAATATGAAAAGTAAAAATGTGTTGGAAAGGCATCTCTTAATGAGATAAATAAACATTTATTGAAGGAATGAAAGTAGGTTCTGCACCAATTCTAATTCTAATTTTCATTTTTGTAGATGCAAACACGAAGAAATCCTGTTCACATTAATAAACAGATGGGAACAGAAAGGGTTCATTATAGAAACGTCACTCGATTCTTCAAAGTCCTTCTGAGTTAGCGCTAAGAGGAAAGGGCAGTAACTGCTGAGAAAGTGGCCGCCGATGCATCAGCTGACACCCCAGTTAAATTCTCCTTCCATGATGGAGGAAGCAAACAACTGGACATCACCTGACTTGCAAACAGACTGTTACCGAGTCAGGACTCATTTCAGCGCTGTTGACAAGCTTTTGAACTGTCCCTTTGTCTGGAATCCTAGGGGGAGTTACTCCCTGGAGCATGGAACACAGTGTGCTTCCAGAAGAGAGAAAGGCCGCCCTCTGCCCTAACACGGAAGCAGGGCGACCGCAGAGGGAATAAGAACACTGTCCTCATCACAGGCACTCCATGACAGAAAAGAGCCGAGGCCTGGAAACGTTTCCTTAGAGCTGCCCCTGCCTGTGTGCCCCCGACAGGCGGTGGGACGGGTATGACCACAGGGCTCTGTGGGAGAGCCTTACCCAAGCCTCAGGACAGCCTCTCTAGGAAGGCCCCGCCCCACCTACCTGGCCCAGCACCGACCCCTTCTCCTCCTTCAATCCCAGCCTCACTCCGTCCTGCCCAATTTCATTGACAGCCCAACCACATTCTCTGTGCACCATGGGTTTTTTTGTTTGCTTTTTTTTTTTAATTTAGAGACAGGGTCTTGCACTGTCGCCCAGGCTGGAGTGCAGTGGCTTGATCTCAGCACCGCGCAACCTCCCCTTCCCAGGTTCAAGCGATCCTCCCACCTCAGGCTCCCAAGCAGCTGGGACTACAGGCGTGCACCACTGCTCCTGGTGCTGTACTTACCACTGCTAAGTACAGACACGGTCTTGCTACACAGACCAGGCTGGTCTTGAACTTCTAGGCTCAAGTGATCCTCCTGCCTTGGCCCCCTAAGGTGCTAGGATTACAGGTGTGAGCCACCTTGCCGCCTGTACTACGGGTTTTAAGGAAAGCATCCTGGTTCGACCCTAACACCAGACTGTTGGGGGTCGCTGACTCCCAGGTCACCCGTCAGTGTGGTACAGGCCACTGATCCCCACCTGCCCCAGGTGTGTGAGGCCCCTCCCAATGCTCACCTGGAGCGCAGGATTTGTTTTTGTGAGGCAGGATCAACTGTGACAGCTAAGAAGCTAACTAGGCTTGAAGGGTCTCGGCAGTCATCAGCTGAGGGTGAGACAGGGCCTTGAAACCATCAAGGATTCACAGCAAGGGAAAAAACTCAGAAGACTAGGGCTCCAGGCTCTGCACACCTGGTGTCCTGTGTGGCCTCAGGCAAGGCTCCTGCCCTCTCTGGGCATCTGAAGAAGATGTGCCAGTAGTCTCGATGTCCCTCCAGGTTAAAGGCTCTGGTTCCAGGGCTCTGGCCAAAGCAAAGCCATGCATGGGTCAGAGGGAGCCGCCAGTGTGAGGTCGAGGGAGGCGAGGGCCCGCAGCAGGTCGTCGGCCATTTGTCCTCGGGCCAGGAAAGCTAGCTGTTGGGGTCATTCTGTGTGCTCACAGACACAAGGCCCTGTTTACCAGGGCCACCCTAGGCCTCCCACTGTGCTCTGGGCTGGCATTTCTTTGTGTTGAGTTCGCTTTCCCAGCCCCGTCTGTGCCAATCGCAACCCTGGGGGGCCTCCAGCCATCCCGTCCGTCCCTCTGCTCACACAGACACCCTCACACTTAAATGTCCAAACACAGGACTTAAGACATCTAGGCTTTCCCACCTGTGAAGGGGACAGGTTCGGCCAGATGACACTTCAGCCTCCCCGGCCACCCACAGGCTCAGAACCCTAGGCGCCGTGTACCCACATGGTGTGGTCCCAGGGCCCTCTCCCGCCTCCCCTCTGCAGAACATGAGAGTGGCGCAGGCAGCGGCAGCTACTGCCGTGAACACCCGCAGTCAGCACCCATGGTGCGGATCCTTCCCCAGCTCCAGTCTGGGAACCTGAAATCAGCCCTAGCCAGTGAATTTACACCTTGGAAATTGGCAAATGCTGCATCATCTCAGAGCTTCTCCCCCAGGGAGCTGGGTGTCAACTATCTTGGTACTATCCCATCACTGGGCACAGGAATTAAAATAAATTAATCTAAGACTGACAAAGGCCAGTTTGCTTCAAGACGTGCTAGAGAACACTGCATCCCAAAACACTCAAGGCTCAAAGTCCCCTCTTCAGAGAATTCTCCTTCTGAAGTGACTGCCCATGAAACCGGCCTCTGCTGGCCTGTGCAGAGGAGCTGCCCACCAGGCGTCCACACCCCGAGGCCACACAGCCAGCCCTCAACTCACACCTGTACAGCCTCAGTCCTCTGTAGGCCAGGCCCCTCCCACCAGCACCCTCCTCCCTCCAGCCCTCCCAGGGACAGAAGAGAGACAGCAGAGCTTCTCAGTGGTGGCAGTGTCCCCAGGCCACACTCTAAGAAACTGCCCACAGCCAGCCTGGCTGGTGTTGGAGGAGCACGCCACACTCTTCAAGGCGACCATGTGCATCGCTCATGTGGACCTCCTAAGAACTAGGTAAGATAGAGATGAGGCAATTTTCCTGGGTTTACAGACGGGAAAACAGCCCAGAGAGATTAAATGCAGATCAGCGGTGAAGTGGGAACTAGAATCCAAGAGGGCGGTCTACTAGAGAATGTATGGGCTGTCGTGTACAGCTTCACAGGTTGTGCACTGCACAACTCCAGGAGACACAATTCATTATAGTCTGGGATAGGAATGGAGTCCCTTGAGGCTATGAGACAGGGAGGCCTTGATAGCTCAGGTTCAAGAGAAGTTAAATCACTATAATCACTGGGAGAAGTTTTTGTTTTCTCTTACATTCTCACTTTTTATGCTTTGTATTGTGTAAACTTCAGGAAGCCTGACTCCCTGGCTAATTGCGGGAGCTCCAACCCCTTCCTGCTGCCATTTCAGGAAGGAAGGGAAGACTTTGGGCTTTCCACGAAAACCTTGGAACCTGGAAAAAAGCTTTTATGAATTTTTGCTCATGTTTCTCAATTTCTAATATAAAAGGCTATTGGGTAGATTGAAATTTGTCCCAAACTAAGGGAAAACTTCTCCAAAGTAAGAGCCTGTGGGGAAGCCTCTTTCTTTGCATAGAGATCCTTAGCCAAAAACATTGAAAGGAAGGCCCACTCCCGACTCAGCAGGTGGTCTCCATGGCAATGGAAAGTGGGAGTTACACAGCTGGGGTCACGCAGTGGGAGTCAGTCAACAGTGGAGTTAGCCACGCCATTGAAATAGTCACACAATTGGAGTCACACGTAGAGTCACACAGAGTCAGTCATACAATTGGTGTCACACAGGTGGAGGTCACACAGTTGGAGTCAGTCAACAGTGGAGGTTAACCACGTCGTTGAAATCAGTCACACAATTGGGGTCACACAGTTGAAGTCAATCATACAGTTGGAGTCACGCAGGTGGAGTTAGTCACACAGCTGGAGTCAGTTACATGGTTGTAGTTGGCCACACAATTGGAGTCACACGGGATTCACACTATTGGAGTCACACCACTGGAGTCACACCCGTGGA
>NW_016107321.1:6799210-6812707 GCF_001604975.1 Cebus imitator
GCCTAACACGCTCAACAGCTGAACACAAAAGAAAACAGACCACAGTTCTGACTCAGGGACTTACGGGGAAAAGAAAATCAAGTTAAACTGAAACGCTCCTTAGGCAGCCAATGGGGACTGGAAAAACTTCATTTAAAGCCCAATACTTCCATCCTTCAGATGCCTTAGGGCACTTTCCAGAATGTGTTGAAAACAAGCCAAATTATCCTGTCATCCCAAAGTCAAACTCCTACGCACCACACTCAGAGACACTCCAACCCACCCTGGAGGGTGACTCTCACAGGTGGGCCGGGGCTGGGGGCACCCAAAGCCTCCGAGCTGGGCTGGTCTTGCGTGACCCACAGGGAGCCTCATTCACTTCTGTGGGGTGTGGGGTGGCGGCGACTGGCTAGAGGCAGGGAGGCCTCACCTAGGCAGCCTGGGAGGTGGTCTCCGCTCTGTGCACTCTGCCCCAGAAGGCCCTGCTGACCTCCGCAGATACCCTGGCTCCCACTAATAAGATTTCTTTGGGGCTGCCACCCTTACCGGTTAGGACCAATTCCCCACAGCTGCTGTTGGATCACAGCCCTGGAAAAAGCCATTTCTTCCCTGGGATGCGGGAAGGGACAGCACTTCCTGTCCCCCTTGTCAGCCTAGCCACCTGTCCCTTTCAGATAGGAGCACAGCCTGGTGGTTGAAGGCAGTCCCTGGTGCCACAAGGCATGAGTTTAAACCCCAGGCCACCGCTTGAGAATGGTGTGACCTCGTGCCAGTTACTGTCATTCCTTCAATCCCAGTCCCCATTAGATGCGAAACGAGTCATTCATGTATGGACCAAAAGCAGCTGCCAACTGTAACTGAAAGATGCCAAGACTAGGGGGCATCCTGGGGGCCAAGGTGCCACCATGTGGAAAAAAGGGCATCAGCATGGAGGGAACGTGGCATCTCTGCCACATGTGCAAGGCAGGGTGACCACAGCACCTACCCCATAGGTGCCTGAGGGAGCCACGTTAACAAATTCCTAAGTGAGCGCCACTCCAACTGTGTGACTTTCACTTGTGTAACACCAATTGTATGACTGCCTCTGTGACTCCTAAGTGATAAATTCCTAAGTGAGCGCCATGCAGATCACCACCATGGAAGGTGAGGACCACGGGGATTGTCTGCAACTGCAGGAAGATCCCTGCAGAATGGAAAATCCTGCAGAAAACCCTCAGCAGCCTGCACATTTTCATGGAAAAAGCAAGCGCTTGGAGGCAGCTGGAACCTCAGCTAAGCTTCTGACCGAACGCAAGTTACTTGAAGCTTCTGAGCCTGTTCCCTTTACTGTAAACAGGGACAAAGACGCATTATCACAGTAGCCTGTTTTTAGGATTAAATAAGTGAATGTATGTCTAGCTCCTGGCACGAAACAGACATTTCATAAATGCACTTTGTCATGTGGGTACCGTGTCTTTTTCCTAAGTGCTATTTGGAAATGATCACTGTAATCATCATAGTTCAGGACAAAACATTCCATGTCAGAAAAGACCCAGGAAAGGAATGACCACAGAACAGTGCTTTTCCGGCAGCTTTAAAAAGCCCCAGTCTCCGGTAACAGCTGCCGTGAGCAGCGGAGCAAGATGGGCGCTCAGCCCAGGGAAAGCCCGAATCCCGACAATCCATACAGCCATTCCCATCTCAACCAGGTGGGACCGAGAATCAGGAATGTGACTGGGCTCTTGTCTCAGCCCCAGAAGTCACAGGAGACATCCACACCCAGGTCACAGATACTGAGGCGGGGCCTGAGAGAGGAGGACGGAAACAGGCGGTGGAAGCGAGGGCCCCAGGGCTCCCAGCTCCAGGAACTCCAGAGGCTGGCTGTGACCACCTATGACAGCCGGCCACCCTGGCTTGCCCTTGAGTCTCTCCAAGTGAACAGAGATGCCTATGTCTTCCTTGAAGTTCTCTCCCCTTCCTCTCCCTCCCACCCCACACTGAGTGACAGTCACACATCGGCGGCTTTTCTCTCCTGCTGACAACTCCCAGCCCACCCGTGTGCCTGCCCAGCATCTGCCCTGGTCCCTGTCCTCACCTACCCACCTTGGCACACCTTCTGGAGTATTGCAGACAACGCCCTGGGCAGAAACCCCAGACCAGACTTTGGAAACACTTAGGCCCTCACCAGCAAGCAATGAAGACGAGCTTCCCCGGCACAGGGTGGGGGCGCTGGGAGCCCCACCCTGCTCTGCAGCACAAGCAGGTGACAACCAGGCAACACTCACCTTGACCCCCCCACCTGCATGGAGGAGCAGGTTCCAAGGCATAAAGAAACATCTTAAAAGAGAAGAGCAGTCGAACAGACGCCTGCACTGAGGTCCCTCCAGGCGCAGACGCTCCTGCCCACCGGGGAGCCTGGCGCCTGCTGCTGCAGCCAGGGCTACTCACCAGATTTCAGCCTGAGCTCCCCCAGGCAGCCGTACGCGTCCGTGAGCTTGCCATACTGTCCTTTAATGACTTCCTTTTCTTCCGGAGCTGGGGGAGAAACACATCACAGAAGGCATCAGTGAGCGTCTCCTGCTCATTCCCGTTCATTCACACGCGGCTTGCCAAGCTGGCTTCCCACCCACTCCAAAAAGAAAACACAAAGACAATAGCTCGGCCCACAAACACCAAGTGTGGAGGTTTTGTGATTCGCGAATCACAGAGCTGCAAGGACTCAGACCTTCCCACGAATAGCTTGCTCTCTGGAAGCGCTGACAGCTTCCTGGGGGCTGGAGGAGCCAGGGTCCTGTGGTTCTGGTGTCTGGCTGGGGGCAGATACTGGGGGCCTTATGACTCTACCTTGCTGTCCCTGTCCACAGGTATCATCCA
Organism: Cebus imitator; assembly: GCF_001604975.1. Taxonomy (NCBI): domain Eukaryota; kingdom Metazoa; phylum Chordata; class Mammalia; order Primates; family Cebidae; genus Cebus; species Cebus imitator. The sequence goes on from NW_016107321.1 coordinate 6,802,043, forward strand.
CTAGAGGCTACATCCCGGAGGTGCCCACCCACCCAAGGCACCTCTGGAGGTGGTAACCTGGAGAGGCTGGGCAGAGGTGCCTGGGTACCTCTGAGTGCCCAGGGCCTGGGTCCAACCCATCCCAAGGTAAGCTGTGTGCCTTGCCCACCAGGTCTTTGGCAGTGATTGCCCATGCCCAAGCCAAGGCATGGACTAGTTTTAAAGCAAAACTGACAGAGGGAAGAGCCGTTAGGCGCAGGGAACCCTCACCTCTCCAACGATGCCACAGGCCCCTCTGGCATGCCGGGCAGGCCCTCGGACCCCTTCTCAGAATGGTGTTTTAAGAGCACAGAACAAAGTACAAACAGAGATGAACCTTGAAAACATTATGCTACATGAAAAAAAAAAGTCACAAAAGACCTCAGAAAGATTCCATTTCGGCCAGGCACAGTGGCTTATGCCTGTAACCCCAGCACTTTGGGAGGACAAGGTGGGCAGATCACCTGAGGCCAGAAGTTCAAGACCAGCCTGGGCAACATGGTGAAAACCTGTCTCTACTAAAAATACAAAAATTAGCTGGGCGTGGTAGTGGGTGCCTGTAATCCCAGCTACTCAGGAGGTTGAGGCAGGAGAATCACTTGAACCCGGGAGGAGGAGGTTGCAGTGAGCTGAGACCACGCCACTGCACTCCAGCCTGGGCGACAGAGCGAGACTCTGTCTCAGAAAGATTCCATTTCAATGAGATGTCCAGAAACGGCATACTTCTAGAGAGACAGTAGATGTTCTGGTGGCCAGGGGCTGAGAGGAGAGAAAGGGGGAATGTGGATAGCTGCTAATGACTATGACGTCTCTTTCAAGGGGCATAAAAATGTTCTAAAATTACACTGTGGTGATGGTGATGGTGATGGTTGCAAAACCCTGAAAATATACTTTAAAACCATGCAGTTGTACACTTCAATGAGTAAGTTGTGTGGTATGGAAATCATCTCAATAAAGCTGTTATAAAAATCAACAAAATAACTATGATCACAAAGAATACCAAGCTTACTGAAATCTAGTTATCAACATATTTTTTAAAATGTGATAGTATAGCAATATATTTGCCTTATCAGTATATTAAATAACAAAATCCAGTCTAGTGTATTAACCACCTTAATTTAAAACTAGTGATGAGAACAAACAAGATTTTAAAATATGTGAAACAACTCTAACGTGATGTGAAGATATCTGTAATTGCAACTGGTGACAGAGTCAGATATATGGCTAACCCACACTGGTGACAGAGTCAGAGATGTAGCTAACATATTGGTTGGGCTGCCTGCCTTCCTAATTAGAGGAAGTGATAAATTTCTTTCTTTCCTTCTTTCTTTTTTTTTTTTTTTTGGAGACGAAGTCTCAGTCTGTTACCAGGCTGGAGTGCAGTGGCACAATCTCAGCTCACTGCAACCTCTGCCTCTCAGGTTCAAGCCATTCTCCTGCTTCAGCCTCCCGAGCAGCTGGGACTACAGATGCATGCCACCATGCCCGGCTAATTTTTGTATTTTTAGTAGAGACGGGGTTTCATCATATTGGCCAGGATGTTCTCCATCTCCTGACCTCGTGATCTGCCTGTGTCAGCCTCCCAAAGTGCTGGGATTGCAGGCGTGAGCCAACATGCCCAGCCAGAAGTGCTCCATTTCAGGTAGGATTTATAAAAATAAAGACAGACTTTTCTCCTCACCCAAGAAAACCAATTCTCAAATCCTACGCACAGGGCCCTTAAGGAGCCTTGGGCCCCACAGGAACCCTTGGGCTAGAAGGAGCCATTTCTATGTCATCATGGAAGTAAGAAAAGTGGCAGCCGGTTCCTTCTTGCCTCATTCTCTTAAGCAACAGGAAAGGATTCTTAGACTGCCTTGACTCCCATAGTTAAGGAATTTCAACTAGGAACTAAGACCCCAAAGAGAAATGTTAGGAGAAAATGACAGAAAACATCAGACCGTCATAGCAAGCCCTCAGAGCAGATGGACTGTGAACTGACTTTCAGCACTTCCTGCTGTCTCTAAAGATGTCGACTCAGAGAGGCAAGTGCAGAAAGCCTGGACGAGCATTTGAAGCAGGTGAACCTTGTTTCGGCTGACACGCACCCTGACACCCCAACTCAAAAGATCCACCATGCCACATTTTCCAGGACAGACTTGATTTCCTGGTTCCTCTTGACCATCCCCATCCCCTTCAAGGGCACTTGTCCCCATCAGACCACATGTCCCAACTGGGATTGGAAATTCGGTCATTCTGACAGTCCCATCCTCCCCTCTGAAGCTCTTTCCACCCTCAGCCGCCCAGGAGTGGGTGCTGGCAGCCCTAGACCTGCCCCTCTCAGGAGCCAGCATGGACTGGCTGCTCCTGCCTTGTTCTCCTCTAGCAAGTGCAGGAGGCCAGAAGGCAGACACCAGAGCCTCACAACACGACCTGCTACCACCCACCAAACATGGCTCTGTCCACGCTGGTGCTCGGGATGCAGCTGGCAGGGCAGTGAATTGGGGCAGACCTTAAGACCACAGACCCTCCCTCCTCCATTTCTCTAGGCAGGACTGATAGTAAGACGTGATTTAAAGAGAGGATTGATTACCAGCGTAGCTGGAGAGGCCAGCAACTTGAAAATACACTCAATTCCCATTAATCACAATAACTATGTTCCATAGAGTTACCAGCAGAGACTGAAGCAAGAAGCGCTCCTAGAGGAAATGCAGAGTTATGTTCCTGAAAGCCTCGGGTTGCAACATTTTTGTCAATCAATACATAAACTTGTTGTATGTGTTTTTCTATTTCAAAGACACCTTACTGAATAAATAGATGCTTCTCAACTTACGATGGGGTCATATCCTGATAAACCCAAGGTAGGTTGAACATATCCTAAGTTGAAGATGCATTAAATACACTTAACCTACCAAACACCATAGCTCTCCTGCCTTCCACATACCCAGAACACTTACATTAGCCTACAGCTGGGCAAAATCATGAAATACAAAGCCTGCTTTCTGACAGAGTGTTGAATATCTCATGAGATTTACAGAATATTGTGCCGAAAGTGAAAAACAGAATGGTCTCACGGGTACTTGAAGGATGGTTTCTACTGAAGGACTATTGCTTTCACACTGTTGTGAAGTCAGAAAATCATAACTGGAACGAACAATCGTAAGGCAGGAATCATCTGTACAGCGCTGATTTGTTAACACTGAACCAGTGGCGCTAGAATGCAAACCCGAATACAGTTTATCAAACACACATATCTTCCCCATAAGGCACATCACTGCCTTCTTGCACTTGGAAACACTAGACAGCACTTTCAAACGGTGCAACTACGAAGAAAATGCACCAAAAATGAAAAACATGGCACAAAACAAATCATGAAAACCACACTTGTTTACACTGAGAGGCTCAAACAAGATGGCAGAGCGTCCTTTTCAGCGGGAACAGCCTCATCAGGTCACACATTTTCGCCACTCTGCTGGTGTCAGTGAGTACTGATCTTGGGGTGATGAACAAATTTTAGAGAGCAGGTGAATTTACAAATATGGAATCCACAAATAATGAGGATCCACTGAATATGGTTTAAGGACCAGGCAAAGACCACGAGGAGACTTACTAGAAAAACAGTCATTCATCAGCCTCAATGTGTGTTAATGTGTACAAGGGCTCTTCACTGGGGTGACAGAGGAAGCCCCTGGCAGCCACTGGAGCTTGAAGAGATAGTTCCTGGGGGAATCTGTATACAAAACTCTATTCAAAATTGTACGCAATTTTTTTTCTTTTTTTTTTTTGAGAGTCTCACTGTATTGCCCAGGCTGGTAAGATCTTGGTTCACTGCAACCTCTGCCTCCTGGGTTCAAGCAATTCTTCTGCCTCAGCCACCCAAGTAGCTGGGATTACAGGCATGCGCCACCATACCCAGTTATTTTCTGTAGTTTTAGTAGGGATGGAGTTTTGCCATGTTGCCAGGCTGGTCTTGAACTCCTGACCTCAAGTGATCTGCCCACCTCGGCCTCCCAAAGTGCTGGGATTACAGGCATGAACCACTGCACCTGGCCAAAATTGCATGCAAATTTTTGATATGTATTTTTATGGGGGCTAAAATCCCATTTTCAACAGAATCTCAAAGAGGTCAGTGCCCCCCAGAAAGGTTAAGAACCAGTTTAATGAATGAATATTTTCCCCAATGCTCACTTGAATTTGATTGGGTTTTCTCTGGGGAAGGGAGAGGGCAGAGTAACCTAAAGATAATCAAGGAAATCATCAACCTCTATGAACAGCCAGAAGCCCCTTGTCTTGAGGACTAAGCAGACTTTGCTGGCTGTGGGGTGGGGAGTTGCTCACAGCAAATGAGGTACCTGGGTTATTAGGCTCTCAGGGTCAGTACTTTTCTTAAAAAAAATAAAAAAAAAAAGTACTGGGAAGCCACAGTCACACGTTTTCCATCAGCCTGCCTCAAAACCTCAGAATGGTGTTAGAATGACATATTGGTCTCCTTTACTATTGCAACAAACGACTACAAACACAGTGTGGCTTAAGCAACACAGACTTATGACCTTAGTTCTGCAGGTCAGAATTCTGAAATGGATTTCGCTGGCTGAAAGGAAGGTGTGGGCAGGACTGCATCCGCTCTGAAGGCTGCAGGACAGAATGCATTTCCTTATCTCTTCCAGCAACCAGAGGCTGCCTGCATCCCTTGGCTTTCGGCTCCTTCCTTCCTCTTCAAATTCAGCAATCGCAGCAATCGGATCCCTGCTTCTCTCTTCACATCAACTTCCTGCTCCCTGCCCAGCCTCCCTCTTCCAGCTTTTAAGGACCCTGTGAGTACAATGGACTCATCCACATCATCCAGGATGATGTCGCCTCTCAAGGTCCTGATCACATCTGCAAAGTCCTCCTGCCATGTAAGTGCCACATTCGTGACCTGGGAAGTAGGACATGGGCCTTCCAGCCTACGGGTCTCCTGCCTCTGCTCACCCCCTGATGTGGCGGGGAGGGGGCAGCAGCAGCAGCATAGGTATCCTCTCCTTCAGCATCTGCTTGGAAGCCACGGCAAACACTGGTACGGCACTTGGACTACGTCATGCCCCTACAGTGCCCTCCCGGGAAGCGGGCCTAGGAAACCCGAACTTCGCAGGCAGAAGCGAAGGTCACGTGCATTGCCGAATGTCTTCTCCAGCTGACTGGTCCTGCGGGCAGGGCTGAAGACAGGCAGATCAGCAGTTCTCAGTGCCCCATCTCAGTGGATAAGCTGATAAATGCAGTACAAGAATTCTGACACCAAAAATACCTATTTGGACCCTAGCAGCTTTACAAAGCCTTGAAACAGAACCCTGGTACGATCTGGTTCTGACTTTGTGAACCATGAAACAAGGAAGCCTTTGTGCATTCATTCAACGATGCAAATAAGCCTGCCCAAATCAAACAAAATGACAGGAAATTGCTAAACAAAGTGCTGTGGCTGAACCTGCACTTCAGGGGTGGGAAGATGACCCTGGAAGAAGCTATGCAAACAAAACTGACCCTTGCCCTGGTGCATTACAGAGGACGGACAGAAGACTTCACATTCCTGTCACCGGGAAAATTCACCTCAAGTAAAATAAATGACTTTCTAGTCTCATATTTTAAAACAAACAAACACAGCCCAACAGGGCCGCCTTGTCCCATTCCAACGCTGTCAATTATCGACTCCTTGAGAAAAACAGCTTTACCTCTGACTTCTACAATGTGGGAGTTCAAAACAGGCCTCGACCATGGCGGACAGGAAAGTCACAGAAAAGACGTTTCTCCACCATAAACAGACTCACTGTAAATAAACCGGGGGGCCCCAGGCAGCAGAGCTTTATTTTCTTCCCGGCCCAGAGGCCGGAGAGCTGAAATCCGGGAACTGGCACAGCTCCTCCGAGACCTGGAGCGGGGACCCTGCTTACCTTGTGCTGCATCTGGGGCTTGCTGCTTGTCCTGTCCTGTTCCTCAGCTTATGGCTTCCTCACTCCAGGCCCTGCCTCAGTTGTCACATGGCCATTCTTTGTCACCTCCATTGTCACATGGCCATCCTCTCCCCATGTGTCCCCCTGTCGTCACATGGCCATCCTCTCCTCACATGTCCCCCTCTTGTCACGTGGCCATCCTCTCCCTGCATGTCCCCCCCATTGTCACATGGCCATCTTCTCCCCGCGTGTCCCGTATCATTACGTGGCCATCCTCTCCCCACGGGTCCCCCATCGTCACGTGGCCATCCTCTCCCCGCGTGTCCCCTCCATTGTCACGTGGTCATCCTCTCCCCGCGTGTCCCCTCCATTGTCACGTGGTCATCCTCTCCCCGCGTGTCCCCCATCGTCACGTGGCCATCCTCTCCCCGCGTGTCCCCCCCATTGTCACGTGGCCATCTCCTTAGAACAGCAGTCACACTGGATTTCCAGCCCACCCTACCCCAGTGTAACCTCATCTCAATGTTACAACTGCAATGGCCCTATCTCCAATACAATCTCCTTCTGAGGTCCTGGGTGAGGACTTCAAATGTCTTGACAGAGGACACAATTCAGCCCTAACACTTGGCCATCTTTTCACTTGGTGGGCCCATCCTTTTAAAGCCTGACTGCCCCATTGACCATCCATCCTCCAGGAAGTTTCCTTTCTTCCTGCAATGGCTTCACCTCCAAGTCCTCCCCGGCCCTTCTGATGCATCAGGAGCATCACCCCGCACCCCAGCAGGCAGGGCCCCTGGCAGCCTCACTGCCCACCTGCAGCACTCCCAGAGGCCTGGCTTCCCAGGAGGCCACTTCCAGAATCACCCCACACCCTACTTGTCCCAAAAAAACAACTGTATTTTCTCAATTAGGTTTGAAAGATAAGGAATTATTTTTGCACTCCAAAATGGAGGTGACAAAGCAGCTGTCTGCACACACCAGGAAGGTGACAAATGAAGCTGACCAGCCATGGTGGCTCACATCTGTAATCCTAACACTTTGGGAGGCCAGGGTGGGAGGACTGCTTGAGCCCAGGAGTTCAAGACCAGCCTGGGCAACACAGCGAGACTCTATCCCTACCAAAATTTTTATTTTTATTTTTGAGAAGAAGTTTTGCTCTTGTTGCCCAGGCTGGAGTGCAATGGCGCAATCTAGGCTGACTGCAACCTTCGCCTCCCAGGTTTAAGCAATTCTCCTGCCTCAGCCTCCCAAGTAGCTGGGATTACGGGCATGTACCACCATGCCTGGCTAATTTTATATTTTTAGTAGAGACGGGGTTTCTCCATGTTGGTCAGACTGGCCTCAAACTCCTGACTTCAGGTGATCTGCCTGCTTCGGCCTCCCAAAGTTTTTTTAAAAATTAGCTAGACATGGTGGTGGGAGCCTGTGGTCCCAGCTACTTGGGAGGCTGAGACAGGAGGACTGCTTAAGCCCGGAGGTCAAGACTGCAGTGGGCTGTGGCTGTACCACTACCCTGTCTCAAAAACAAACCCTGTCTCAAACAACAAGAAAATGAAGCTGCTGGAAGGGCCGAGGGTGAGCAGAGAACACACACCTGCCGTTGGCTGGTGGGCAGCTGCTGCAGGCGCCAGACATGCCCACAGCCCAGTGCTGCCAGGCTGCAGCGTGGCCAGGAGACAGGACATGCCAGACCCTGCAGTGCTGGCAACCAACCCAATTTATTCTCAGCACTGCGAGGGCTGGACGCACACCTCTGCAGACTGGATCTGGCCTGCCCATTTGCCACTTCCGTCTCCCTTTCTTGATAATCTCAGAAATAGACAGACTCTTCCTGTCTCCCACGCTTTTGGTTGCATTTCCTGTAAGTTTTTCCACGAGAGTGTATTTGCTTCCCCTCTGGCTGGCCACGAATTTCTGGCCTTTTGAGGAAAGCCCTCTCTTCTGCCTCCTCAGCCCCCTTCCTTGACCCCTCTTGCCCGAGATTCAGCCACTGGCTCAGTGGACGCATCTTTGTGCCTTCTGTGGCTGGCACCCATCAGGCACAGAGACATCACGGTGAACTAAACAGACGAAAACCATCCAGCATTTGGCAGTGGCCAAGAGGGACAGGAGGAATGAAGGGATGAGTGATGGCAGGGGGTGCAGGACCCAGGTAGGGTCGGGGCACCGCTGAGGCACAGCCAGGAAGGGGCAGACGCTGTTCAAGCTTCCTGGCAGGGTGGACAGATCAGATCGATAAGCTCAATACAGATAGGGACAGGAGCAGAGCAGAAACAGGGAGCAGGGAGCAGGGTCCGAAGAGTGGGGAAGGAGAAGTGACATTTTAGATGGTGTGGTCTGAGAAGGCCTCATTGCAAGGGTGACATCTGAATGTGGGCCTGAAGGAAGGCAGAGAGACAGCTGCATGGAGAGCGGAGGAGCACTGTAGGCCCAGAAGGGCACGTGCAAAGGTCCTGCAGCAGACGCACTCCTGACTTGTGCAAGCCCCAACCAGGCAGGCAGTGGGACTGAAAGCTTACGGAGGAAATGGCATGGGGGACACACTGCACAGAGGTGTGAGGTCACAAAAAGGTTTTGGGTGTCACTCTGAGTGAGAGTCACTGCAGGGGTCTGAGGATCATCCCGGCTGCTCTGTTGAGAACTGACTCTAGAGGAACAAGGAGAGAAGGAAGGAGACCAGTTAGGAGGTGCCAGCACCCCCCGGCAAGACAGGATCTCGCCTGAGCCCGGGCGCAGCAATGGAAGAGCTGAAGGGGAGTCCAACTCTGGAGACAGACAGACAGACAGACACACACACACACACACACACACACACACACACACACACACACTTTTTAGTTGCCAAACTTTCCAAAGAAAAGTAGGGTACCACGATAAAACCTTGTACCCTCATTACCACGTACCTGCCAGCTCCACCTGTTCCCAATCCACGCCCAACCCAATGTGCTCAAGCACTCAAAATGTGCTCCTCAGACCAGCAGCGCCAAGCATCAGAAATACAAGCTATGGGGCACACTGCAGGCCTTGTGAATCAGAAGCTCTGGGCTGGAGACCTAGAAAGCTGTTTTAATGAGGCCTCCTGGGGACTTGACTGCATGCCAAAGCTGGAGAAGCTCTGCCCTTGGTTATTTTGAGTAAATCCCAGACATCATATTATTTCATCTATAAATGTCTCAGTATGAATCTCTAAAAGGTAAGAGTTCTTTTAAAAAAAAACAGCCATGGCCAGGTGCGGTGGCTCATGCCTGTAATCCCAGCACTTTGGGAGGCCAAAGGGAGCGGATTACCTGAGGTCAGGAGTTCAAGACCAGCCTGGCCAACATGGTGAAACCTCACATTGCTCTCCACAATGGAGGTGACAACGCAAATGTCTACACACACTGGGCAGGTAACAAATGAAGCTGGCCAGGCATGGCTGCACCCTACTTGTAATCCCAACACTGGGAGGCCAGGGCAGGAGGACTGCTTAAGCCCAGGAGTTCAAGACCAGCCTGGGCAACACAGTGAGACTCCATCCCTACAAAAATGTGTTTAAAAATTTGCCAGGCGCGGTGGCTCATGCCTGTAATCCCAGCACTTTGTGAGGCTGAGGCAGGTGGATCTCAAGGTCAGGAGTTCAACACCAGCCTGGCCAATATGGTGAAACCCCGTCTCTACTAAAAATACAAAAATTAGCCGGGCGTGGTGGCGTGTGCCTCCCAGCTACTTGGGAGGCTGAGGCAGGAGAACTGCTTGAATCTAGGAGGCAGAGGTTTCAGTGAGCCAAGATCGAGCCACTACACTCCAGCATGGGTGACACAGTGAGATTCCATCTCAAAAGAAAAAAAAAAAGAAGCCAGGCGTGGTGGTGGGAGCCTGTGGTTTCAGCTACTTGGGAGGCTGAGACAGGGCGATTGCTTGAGCCCAGGAGGTCAAGGCTGCAGTGAGCTGTGATTGCACCACTACCCTGTTTTTAGTCTCTACTAAAAATAGGAAAATTAGCCAGGTGTGGTGGTGCATGCCTATAAGCCCAGTACTCCGGAGAGGCTGAGGTAGGTGAATCCTTAAACCTGGGAGGTGGAGGTTGCAGTAAGCCAAGATCACGCCACTGCACTCCAGCCTGGGTGACAATAGCAAAACTCTGTCTAGACACACACACACACACACCCCATTATCACATCTAAAAAAGTCACTAGCAATTCCTCAACATCATATTTCTGGGTATATTTTGAAGGTAGAACCATGGACAGATGGGCTATGGGATATGAGAAAAAGACATGGTTCAAGGATGATGCCATGTTCACTGCCTGAACGATGACAAGACAGGGTGGCCCTGGTGTGACAGCAAAGACTGAGAGGACAGGTTCAGGTAGAGAATCGGCTGGGAACAGACATGCTGTGGGGCTCTGGTGAAGCCCCACGTGGAGGCTGAGGACAGAGCTCAGCAAGTCTGGAGTCCAGCAGGAAGTCTGGCTGGAAAGATCCCCGAGGCGTCCCCAGCAGTTATTTACAATCATGGGGCTGGGGGCGGTGGCTTCCACCTCTAATCCCAGCGCTTTGGGAGGCTGAGGTGGGAGGATCACTTGAGGTCAGGAGTTTGAGAACAGCCTAGGCAACATAGGGAGATTCCATCTGTAAAAAAATAACAAAAATAAGGCCGGGCGCGGTGGCTCAAGCCTGTAATCCCAGCACTGTGGGAGGCCGAGGCGGGTGGATCACAAGGTCAAGAGATCGAGACCATCCTGGTCAACATGGTGAAACCCCG
>NW_016107321.1:6812907-6828881 GCF_001604975.1 Cebus imitator
AAAAAAAAAATCAAAAATATTAGCTGGCAAGGTGTGTGCAGCTGTGGTCCCAGCTTCTTGGGAGGCTGAGGTGAGAGGATCATCTGAACCTGGGAGGCTGAGGCCGCAGTGAGCCATGATTGTACCACTGCAATCCAGCCCGGTTGACCAAGTGAGACGCTATCTCAAAAATAAATAGATCGGCATGATGGCTCATGCCTGTAATCCCAGCACTTTGGGAGGCTGAGGTGAGCAGATCACAGGTTAGGAGTTCAAGACCAGTCTGGCCAGCATGGTGAAACCCCATCTCCACTAAAATGCAAAAATTAGCCAGGCATGGTGGCATGTACCTGTAATCCCAGCTGCTTGGGAGGCTGTGGCAAAAGAATCACTTGAACCTGGGAGGTGGAGGTTGCAGTGAGCCGAGATTGCTCCACTGCCCTCCAGCCTGGGCAACAGAGCGAGATTCCATTTCAAAAAAAACACAAAACTAGCTGGGCGTGGTGGCATACACCTTCCCAGCAATAAAATAAAATAAACAAAATCATGAGCTTGGAGGGAATGTCCTAGGGAGTCAGTGGAGGGCACTGACCTTCTGGGTGCAGCACTGACCTGGGTGGAGGTCAGGGTGGACTGAGAGGTGACCAAAGAGATACAAGAAAACTCAGCAGTGTGTGGCAGCCTGGCGGCCAGGAGAGAAACGCTTTCAAGGAAGCAACAGTGGTCAGCAGGTCAGAGGCAGCTGCGGCGTCTATACTGAGGACTGAGTATGGTCACTTTAGACACGGATGACTGAGAGAGGAACAGTTTCAGTAAAGCTGGGGAGCAAAACCCTGAATTCGGGGGGAGGGAGAGAGAAAATGGAGACAGTGGGGACAGATGATTCTCTGAGGAATTTCCTGTGTGCACATGCATCGTGTGTGTGTATGTGCGTGTGTGCATACGTGTGAGTGTGCGTGTGCACGTGCGTGTGTGTAGAGCAGAATGGAGAGGCTGTTGGGGAGGGAAGAGGGATCAGAAGATTTCTCTAGGACAGGGGCATTTACACCAAGCTTGCGTGCTGGTAGAAATGAGCCAGAAGAGAGGTCAGGACCAGCGCAGCTGAAAGGTCAGGACCAATGTGGCAGGAGAGGGGAGCTGGAAAGCCACGCCCTGGGGCAGGCCACGTGCATCCACACAGGTGCTCCGGCCTCAGATGCAGACAGTGCCCCCCAGGGAGCAGGCGGGGAGGGGGACAGAGGCGGTGGGCGGGCAGCAGTGGTACAGGGAGCCAGTGGGAATTCTCTCCCAGTGGCTTCAAATTTTTTGGTGGAATGAGAGAGGACGAGGCCATCAGCTGCGAGTGAGGCCGGGGAGGAGGCACAGCGCTGAGGAAAGGGGCAAGTGGAGTTGTCATCCGGGAGGGTGGGGGATTGGACAGAGCACAGAGATGCAAGCGAAGGGCCACCTGGGATCAGGGGCTGTGAGCCGACAGTAAGCTTTGCCCATGTGGTAGTGGGGCATTTCCAGAAACTTCTACTGCACAGGGGCCAGTAGGCGTGGACTTCAGGATGTAACCAGGGCTGAGGCTTCACCAGGTGGGAAGGACCTGGCGGGCAGGGAGGGTGAGTGCAAGGCAGGGCTGGTCACTGACATGGCAAAGAGGGAAGGCATGGGCCAGGGAAGGGGCTATAAGAAGGCCACGGTCTTGGCCGGGTGTGGTGGCTCACGCCTGTAATCCCAACACTTTGGGAGGCAGAGGTGGGCGGATCTCGAAGTCAAGAGATTGAGATCATCCTGGCCAACTTAGTGAAACCCCGTCTCTACTAAAAACACAAAAATTAGCTGGGAGCGGTGGCGCGTGCCTGTAGTCCCAGCTACTTGGGAGGCTGAGGCAGGAGAATCGCTTGAACTCGGGAGGCGGAGGTTGTGGTGAGTCGAGATCGCGCCATTGCACTCCAGCCTGGTGACAAAGTGAGACTGTGTTTCAAAGAAAAAAAAAAAAAGAAGACGACCACAGGCTGCAAGGGTCACCATCCCAGTGGGATCAAAGGTCACTGGGACTGGGAATTACAGGATAAGTGACAAGGCGAAGAGTGGGGTATTTAAGACAGACGCTGGAGGGTCGGGCAGGGCGTGGGAGTGAGTGGCTGCAGGGGTGGGGGGCTCTCACTGGAGGAGAGGGTGGAGGAGAGGGGGCCAAGGTCCTCTGAAGGATCAACATGGCCCCTGAAGGCACCAAGAATGAGGGCCAGACTCAGTGAGAAATGACAGAGAGAAAGAAGGAGAACTCACCAAAGAACCGGGCAACCGTGGTTCGGGGGGCTGTGGGGGGTGCAGGCTCATGGCATTACTGGAAAGCAGCCCCAATCCAGACCCAAGAGAGGGTTCTTAGATCTCATGCAAGGAAGAATTCAGAGCGAGTCCACAGAGTAAAATGAAAGCAAGCTTATCAGGAAAGTAAAGGAATAACAGAATGGCCACTCCACGGGCAGAGCAGCATGAGCTGCTGGTTGCCCATTTTTATGATTATTTCTTGATTAAACGCTAAACAAGGGGTGGATTATTCATTTCTGGGAAAGGGGTGGGCAATTCAAAGAAACTGAGGGTTCTTCTCCTTTTTAAACCATATAGGGTGACTTCCTGATGTTGCCATGGCATTTATAAACTGTCATGGCGCTGGTGGGAGTGTCTCTTGGCATGCTAATACATCATGATTACTGTATAATGAGCAGTGAGTATGACCAGAGGTCACTTTCGTCACCATCTTGGTTTTGGTGCTTTTGGCCAGCTTCTTTATCATAATCTGTTTTAGCAGTAAGGTCTTTATGACCTGTGTCTTGTGCTGACCTCGAATCTCACCCTGTGACTAGGAGTGCCTAACCTCCTGCGAATGTAGCCCAGCCGATCTCAGTCCCGTTGTACCCAGCCCCTATTCAAGATGGAGTCACTCTGGTTCAAATGCCTCTGACAATCGTTTGGCAAAAGACTCTGACGGTGGGTTGACTTTCTAGTCCTATTTCCCTGGAAACCCGTGAAAACTTGTCTAAGTTACTTGAACAACATGGCTTATGATAAAAATAGTCTAAATTGGTAAAAGGCCTCTGAAGTGAGAGCAACTACAGGTGAACTATAAATAACGGACTGGCCTTGTGGAGACTTAGGGAACAGGCTTATCCTTGGAGGAGGCTGGGAGCTCCCGGTCTCCAGGCCCAGTGCTCCAAGGGTGTGGAAGAGAAACGGCCACTGCTTGAGAGGCTCCCAGGGGAACGGTGGCTTGTCCCACAGCACAGCAAATGTGGCTCGTGGATTCTGGGTCCCAGAACAGAGCTCCGTGGGTCAGACCATCCAAGGCAGAGGCTGGTGTCAGTGGCAGTGGCTGGTGTCAGTGCACAGGTCTGCCCTGCGTGAGGGCTCTGCTCACCCAGAGCCAGTCCAGATCAGTCACCAAGCAAGCCGCATGCTCTTCTTTCTTGAATAATATTTTCTGCAATAACATGCCATAAGGAAATGCTGACAAAGCCCTGCCCGCAGGCCAGAAAAATAAGGAGGTCATTTAACAATGCAGGCAGCCCGAGACTGCGGGAGCATTTGTGGCCACATTCTTGGACATGATATGAAACCATCTTCTTGTATTTCAAGGTCTCAAGGGGCCAAAGTCTCCCACATGTGCTAATTCTGAGCTCAGCTCTGACTGGCTGGTGGCTGTTCCTTCCAGAGTTATCGGTTCTGGAACTGAAGCAGCTCTTCAGAAAGACAATGGTTTTCCCAAGACAGAGCCAGGCTGCGGGCCGGTTGCTAAGCAGAGGAGGAATCAAAACATCTGTCTGAAACAGAAGCTTCGAGCCACGACAAAGCCAGCTGGCCAGACACACATCAGCCCACTAAGGGACTCTCCTGTCCTCCCTCTGCTGCTCCTTCACCAAAAAGTCCAGGCCACATGAGAGAGCCATGGGGTGAGGGGACACTCAGAACACATCCCCCTCAGCAAACGCGCTACCTCCCACCAGCGCCGTGCCGACATCACACCCCAGCCAGAGACAATGTGAGAGTTTGGTTTCCTGCAGTCAGAGCCAGAAACCCATCTGCGGGGCGGGTGGGCCATCCCCAGCGTTCTCCGCGCCCCTCTCTGCACTGAGCCACGGCCAAAGAGGGAGGCCAGCTCCCCTAACAAAAGGGCTTGAGCACAGGATTGGCCACTGAGTCTCTGTAGTTTATTTTCCCTTAAAAATAAGAAATAAAAAATAACAGCACCTTAAAAAGCCAGGCCCAGTGCCAGACCTGCCTCAGGCAGAGCCAGCGGCAGGGCCCAGCGCGATGGGCAGTTGTGCAGTAACTTATGCTTCAGGACGGGGCAGCATGGGCAGGGCCGGGCTGTGTCTTCACTGGCCTGGTGGCCCCGACCCTCCTACCCAGCGGGAACAAGAACGAAGCACAAAGTACCCACTTCTCTCCAAGTGTGTGCACCTTCTCTTTCAACAAGAGGGAGGGGTGGAGCGATGTTTCCTAGCCACCAGGGAAGTCCTGGCGCGGGGCTTCCAGACTGCACAGCCTCCCGCAGTCACCCCTAATTAGGTCCTAACAAATTAGGTCCTGCGGGTGGAGGTTCTGATCCTGGCTACTTTTCCAGTTTCTTCACTCACTCCTTCCTGAACCTGCCAAACCAGGTCCTGGGTTCCTCCCCAGCTCTGCTCCCTCTCTCAGGATTCCTCCTGGGAAGGCTCCTCCCACCTCAGGACCTCCTCCCTAATTCCACACAAACAGGAACACACTGACACATACTCCTCCAGAAGCCATGTGGTGCAACCCACATATGCCTCCTTTTGCTACATGAGATCCAGGAAGGGGCACGGCTTTGGGAACTGAGGGGGCCTGAGGTGGGAAGCCACACACCCTATCACCCTTCAATTTCACCACGCAACAAAGAGTCTAGATGTCCACTGTGTGCCAGGCATGGTTCTAGGCTCTGGAGAGAAAACAGGCAGAGAGGAAGGAATATGAGGAGGAGAACAGAGCGTAAGAGAAGCCAAGCGGAGAAAAAGCCTCCAGAAGCAGGTGTGATCACCCGGAGGATGCTACTGGAGGAAAGATTGGGCAAGTAGAAGTTCCTGGGGACCCTGGGGAAAGGTTTCAGAAGGTGGGAGGACAGAGCCGGACTGGAGCCGCTTCAAGGGAGACTGGGAGGAGGGAAGGTGTGTAGACAGCCCCGTCACATGAGAAAACCAAGAGGTAGGAGAGGGTCGGAGAGGGTTCCTTCACGTGAGCTATGACACGCTGTTGGTATAATGGTGCAAATGACTCAGCTGGGAAGGAAAGGGGGGAACTGCAGGAGTCATGTCTTAAAAGATGGGCGGGGACAGGGTCTGCGCACGAGGGGAAGAGCCAGGGAGCAGGTGTGCGGGCTGGTGAAAGTTCTTAGTTACCTTCATTTTCTCAGTGAACTAGGAGGCAAAATCATCAGGTTTGAGGGGGGTGAGGTGTCTAAGGCTTGAGAAGATGTGAAATAGTCATCCCGGAGGCCAGATGACTGGAGAAATGCAGTAAGGTTTTTGGATTCCACACAGCACTGGAAATCCCCGATGAAGTCTCACATAGCAGTCACGATCACCGTGTGTTTCGGCCACAGTCAGCAGCACAGATGCCTGCAGGGTGCAGAGGAGGGTGGGAGGTGGCTGGAGCCACTCAGCGGGGGACACTGCCTGATAAGGGTGCAGGAGAGGGAGCGGGGTGGACAGCAGGGCAGCAGGAGGGTGGCGGGTGAGAGGCCAACAGAGCAGACAGGGTCAGCCTCCCCGTGACCTCACCCAGGACCGGGACAGAGGAGGGGAGGAGAGACCCAGTGAGCCAGGAACTCAGCTCCTCAATGAATGGAAAGGTGTGGCAAAGGAGGAAGATGAAGTCCAGCCGGTCCGTCTTAGGGAGGGAAGAGGAACCCTGGAGCGGCACTGCTGGACGGCGACAGGGACAGGGTGCCTACCCCACCTCCACCCCCACTCCCAGGGACGGCAGAGTGGTCGCAAGAGAAGGCCCAGCTTCGGGGAGAGCGTGCTGTAAAGGAAGTGTTCAAAGAAGAGGCTGGCCATGGTGGGGCAGGTCAGGGATGGTGGGGGCGTGTTTACTGAAGACAAGACACAGTTCCAGAAGGCTGGGGGCTGCGGGAAGAGTTGATCAACTACTAAAAGTCAGCTCCTACTCCCTATTTCAATCCAGAATTTAGAAAACAGGCCAGAATTCTTTTTTAAGGCCTCTCTGATTTTTTTTATTTTTTGTTGTTTGGCAAGAAAATGAGCACACGTTAGGGACCCACTGGGACCTGTTAGAGGGTTAGAGGGACCACGAAGACGGCCTGCTGCGGCCCAGCTCTCAGGAACCTCTGAACACCAGGACACGTGGTCCAAGAAAGATGAAGGAATGAAGAGCCAAATCCAGCTCTCAGCAAACGCATGAATCCTGCGTCCTTATTCACAGCCCCACGCGCGGTACGCCTCGGGCACGTACGGTTTGTGATTCTGGCCTTCTCTGTAGGTGCCTGCTTATGTACAGGGGCCCTGTCTATCACCACGGGAAAACATCAGGCTATTTTTCACAAAAGGGTAGAAGAAATCTTCTCAGGTGACCCTAGTTACCAACGTTTTGTGGATTTGGAAACAGCTTCCTCCACTTTACCAATGGCTTTCTGTACCTGGAATTAGCTTCTGCCTCAGAAAAAAAAAAAAAAAAAAGCCTTTTGGCTAGGTGAGAACCTGGCCCCAGAATCTTAACCACGTCATTGCCAGGATGCCCAAACTGCATCCCGAGGCGCACTGCTGGACCAGAAGCTGTTGCGCTGTGTGCTGTGAACCAAAGGTCAAATTGTATGAGAAACACTGGCCTGAGCAGGGCTTGAAATCTGTCATCTGCTATCAGGAGCCACACAGCTCCAAAGAGACCAGGTCTCCCAGCCACCTGCACATGACGTCCTTCTGCTCCAGGGCCCCTCCCCGGGGAAGCCTGCTTCACAGAACAAACACTGCCTGCCCCGACCCCTGCCAGGGGGCCTCCTCGCCCTCCCAAACCCTGGCCTGTTGAGGCAGGATGTCCTACCCACCACTTGCCCCCGTTTCTGAATACCATGGCCCCCTTAGTATCCTTGCCACTCCTGGTCCTGTGCCACGCTGTTGTCCGCCTCAAGCACCTGAGCCCCGCCTGGATGTTCCCAGCCCTGAGCTTGGCTCCCCGGGGCTGTGTCTCAAGGTCTCAGCTGGAAGCTATGCAGGTGTGCTCCCTAGAGGGCAGGTTCAATCTGGGCTTGTCGGAAGCTCATGGAACCAGCTCAGAGCCTGTACAGAGAGAACCAAACATCCCATGGGAAAACAGTCGGGCTAAGGGGAGGGAGACAGGTGCCAGGCCATGGCTGTGACGCCAGGAGCCGGGGTAGCTGCTCAGTTAGCAGGGTGTGCTTCTGCCCCCCGGGGCCTGAGCTCCATGCCCGAATCACAGCGGGAGAAGGCAGGAGAGTGGGCTGGAGACCGGGCAAGCAGCCCTCACCCACCCAACGGTGGCCACACGCCAATGGCCGTGCTGGGCAGAGCCGGCCACACTAGCTCCATTGTTTCGGCCATTTGTATTTTTCCTTCGGAGAACTGCAACTGCTCATTATATCCTTTGCCAATTTTCCCGTTGAACTATTTGTCCTTCTTCTTCATTATCTATGGGAGTACTTTTATACGCTACGATCATCCATCTTTGGCCTTTTTCTATGTTACAGAGGGCTGCACAAACTTTCCTTCTGGGCCATTGCTTGTCTTTTCAGTATGTCTACAGTGTCTTTTTGATATACTGGGGTTTTCCATTTCTATGTAGTCAAATCTATCATTCTGATGGGAGGGGACGGGGACGCAAATGCTCTCTCCAGATCTGCACGCTGGCTATGCAGGTGTGCTCACTGGTGAGGATTCACGAAGCTGAACGCTTAAGAGTGTTCATTTTTCTCTGTGTGTGTTACATTTCAATAAAAATATTTCTTAACATTTGTCAGGTTTATTTCCTTTATGACTTCTGAGTTGGATGCTTTCCTTAGAAAGTCTTTCCATACCATAATGCTGTGAAAGCATCTCCTATGATTTCTTCTCATACTTTGAAAGCTGTATTTTTTTTACATTTAAGTCAACACCTCTGCATTTAGTGTGTGATAAAACGTAGGACTCTCACTTACTGTCCACATGGATAGTTCTGGTCACACGCTTAACAAAATCTTTCTTCCCTTCTGTATGATAATTTGATGTTCACTTAATTCCCTAGCTCTGGTTCCCTGGGGACCACAATCAAGGTGGAGCGTCCACTCTGTTACTAGACAACACTGCTCATGGTAAAATGACCTTGATTGGCAAATTGCCTCTGGACAGGGATGATCCATAAGTGAATTATAACCGCTCGCTGAAGATGCCAAGCAGGCTTCCTTAGGTGTGGTAACTCTTTTTTTTTTTTTTTTGAGACAGAGTTGCTCTGTTGCTCAGGCTGGAGTGCAGTGGTGAGATCTTAGCTCACTGCAACCTCCACCTCCCAGGTTCAAGTGATTCTCCTGCCTCAGCCTCCCAAGTAGCTGGGACTACAGGTGCATGCTGCCACGCCCAGCTAATATTTGTATTTTTAGTAGAGACGGGTTTCACTGTGTTAGCCAGGATGGTCTCAATCTCCTGACTTTGTGATCTGCCCGCCTCAGCTTCCTAAAGTGCTGGGATTACAGGCGTGAGTCACTGCGCCCGGCCAGGCGTGGTAACTCTTGGAACATGGAATGCCCCTTCCATAAACCCGGGGCTCTGTAAGGCTGGGAATTTTATAAGGGATTCTGGCTCCTGGGGGACCCAGGGCTCTTGGCTCCTGGAGGAGCCAGTGACCAGAAGGACAGCTGTGTGTGCAGCCACCTGCGAGAGCTGCCAGGAAGGCCCCTCACGCCCCTGGAACTGGAGCAACAAGCATCATCCTGCTGGTCAGTTGAGGTTTCCAGCCTACTCTCCAGGCAGACCAGCCAAGGCCGCGGTGAATATCCCGCTGAATAGAGCAGGGGCCTCGTAGGCACTGCACTGATCAACCACACCAACAGCAGGTGCTGAGTACCATCTTACCTTTCCCGGACTGACTGAGGCCATCACCTTTATAAGAAATGAAGTAATATTGCTCATACGAGCCTGTTCTGAGTCCTCCATGCCACTGTATTGATCGGTGCTGACAGCCTCCACGATAGTCAGGGTTTTATAATGTTTTGCTATCTGGTAAATCAAATCTGTCTTTGTTGATCTTCTTCAAAATCGTGGCTATTGTTTGCCAATCCTTCATCCTTCAACAGTGTTTGCTGTGCCTCCTTCCCACCCCAGGCAGTGTGAACGAGATACCCGATGCCCCTGTATTAGTTGCCTGGGTTGCTGTAACCAAGAACCACAGACTAGGGGGCTTAAAACAGCAGCAAACTTGTCTCACAGTCTGGAGGCCAGAAACCCAGGACCAAGCGTGGGCAATGCCATCTTCCCCTGCATGTCCCCGCTTCGGGCAGCCCAGGCATTCCTTGGCTTGTGGCAGTGCCACCCCCATCTCTGCCTCCATTGCTACATGGGTGTCTTCCCTGTGTGCCTTCACATGACATTCTCCCCTCTGCATGTGTCTGCCTCCATGTCGCTTTTCTTCTTATAAGCACACCAGTCACATTGGATTAAGGGCTCACCCTATAGTAGTATGATCCCATCTTAACTTACATGTTAATTGCATCTGCAAACACCCTATTTCCAAATAAGATCACAAGGTATCCCAGGTTTATTTTTCTGGGCCACCCAATTCAACCTACGCCCATGGAGGTTGCATTTTTGCAGTGGACAACGGAAGACATCCACGCAAGCACACACATAAGGCAATTTCAGTGATAGGCGCTAAGAAGGAAGGAAACCAGGTGTGAGGCAGAGACAGCTGGTGTGTGGAGGCTGCAGGGTATTCCAGCCACAGAGGTCAGGAAGGTCTCACTGCAGTCACTGAGCTGAGCCCTGGAGGAGGAGGAGGAGGCAGCATCCAGGCTAACCTTGGTGTTAGTGTGTTCATGCCTGAGACTGGTAGTTTATAAAGAAAAGAGGTTTAATTGGCTCATGGATCTATAGGCTATGCAGGAAGCACGGCAGCATCTGCTTCTTGGGAGTCCTGAGGAGCTTTTACTCGTGGCAGAAGGAAAGCCGAGCAGGCGTCGTATGTGGCAGGAGCAGGACCAAGAGGGTGGGGTGGGTGCCACACACTTTTACACAATCAGATCTTGTGATAAGTCACTGCTATGGTGACAACACCAAGGGCGATGGTGCTGACCATTCATGAGAAACTACCCCCATGGCCCAATCAGCTCCCCGCAGGCCCCACCTCCAGCACTGGGGATCACATTTCAACATGAGTTTGGGTGGGGACAGAGATCCAAACCATATCCCCTGGGGGAGGGAGTGCTGGCAGGTGGGTGGGGGTGTGAAGATTCTGAGCAGGAACAAGCCAGGCTGCTGAATGCAGTGAGCCTGGGAAATGATGGGAGATGAGCCTGCAGAAAGAGGCAGGGGCAGGGGATAGAGGGCCATGTGGGCCTCAGGCAGGTCACTATGTGGGGAGCAGGGGAAGGGCCAGGAGACGCGTCAAAAGGGTGCTGGGCAGACCAGGAAAGCACATGGGGCAGTAGCTGCACTCCTGAGGTAGCAGTGACAACAGGGGGACTTGGTGGGGTTCGCGATCTGTTTTGGGGTGGTCAGGACTGACTGGTAGGTTGGATGAGGGATGAGGCTGAGGAGGGAAGGGGAGTCAGAATGACTCACAGGCTTTTGTTATCAGCAGTTGCCTGCATGGTGCTGCCATTAACCAAACTGGGAGAATGAAGGTAAGAATAAGTTCGGATGTAGGAGAGTCCAGAGATGCTGTCAAATCAGCCTGTTACTTTTTATTTTTATTTTTTTGAGACAGAGTCTCCCTCTGTTGCCCAGGCTGGAGTGCAGTGGTGTGATCTCAGCTCACTGCAGTCTCCGTCTCCTGGGTTCAATGATTCTCGTGCCTCAGCCTCCCAAGTAGCTGGGACTACAGGCGCGTGCCACTACACCCAGCTCATTTTTGGTATTTTTAGTAGAGACAAGGTTTCACCACGTTAGCCACGATGGTCTCAATCTCCTGATCTCATGATCCACCTGCCTCAGCCTCCCAAAGTGCTGGGATTACAGGCATGAGCCACTGTGCATGGCCCAACCTGTTACATTTTAGACAAGACTCCTGTTGGAATTTAATCGGATTTACTCATCGATACTTGCACTAGATAAACCGGAGAGGAACTGCCATCTCTATAGTGCTGATATTCCCATTCCAAGAACATGGTATGCCTTTCCACAGACTTGGGCTTCGTCAAGTTCTATAGCTTTCTTCTTTTAAGCCTTACGCACTACGTTTATTCCCAGAAACTGTGGGGAGTGCCATCTGCTTTTCCCATTACAGATTCTAATTGATTAACGGTGGCATACAGGAAGGCTATTGATTTTTATCTGTTGATGCTGAAAAGTAGCCAATTTAGAACTCCCTGTCTAGTGAACCAGCAAGCAGCTTGTCACCCGGCTCCCAGAGTTGTCAACATTTTCCCACTCTTATGTCACCGACTCCCCGTCCCCACTGTGTGTGTGTGTGTGCGCACATGTCACAAGTCCTGGCACATGCCAAACAGATCCCACACATGGGATTTCACCCGCAGATGCTCATTTCATGCACAGATGAGCATCTCCCACACAGATGCTTCAGGATCTAGCTCTTGGCTTTCCTGAGTGTCTAATCCTATCCTCAGCACCCAAAACACTTTAGGAGTATCCAGGAGAAGAGAAGGCAGCTGCAAGATGGAGAGCTCCCCCAGGAAGGCCCAGAGGGTGGGGATGATGGAGCTGCAGTCTTAAGGTGCTCCTCTGAAGCTCACACACTTTTTTTTCTTTGAGCACCCCTCAAGTCTTCTGGATATATATATATATATATATATTTTTTTTTTCTCTCTCTCTCTCTCTTTGAAATGGAGTTTCCCTATTGTTGCCCAGGCTGGAGTACAATGGTACAATCTTGGCTCACCACAACCTCCGCCTCCCAAGTTCAAGCCATTTTCCTGCCTCAGTCTCCCAAATAGCTGGGATTACAGGCATGCGCAACCATGCCAGCTAATTTTGTATTTTTAGTAGAGACAGGGTTTCTCCATGTTGGTCAGGATGGTCTCAAACTCCTGACCTCAGGTGATCCGCCCGCCTCAGCCTCCCAAAGTGTATATTTTCTCTTTTAAGCCAAAATTCAGAGACGCTCTCAGCAAACTAATTTTCCCAACAGTAAACTAAGCCCGAAACCTAAAAGAAGATGCTGCCCAAGTCAGACACACTCAAAGACACACTCAAAGGCCCTGAAGTCTGGGGCCATTCATATGCAATTGGATTTCATCGTATTTTCTCATTGCCTGTATATGGTCTGAACATAACTTGCTTTTATGTTTTAAGGGTGAGCTCCAAATACCACTTCTGCAGTTGGCTGAATCATTACCGCTCACGCAGGGAAAGGCCTTTGCCCATTTCAGCAGGATGGGCAGTGTGGGGCCCATACAGCGCCTTCTGTGAATTAGAAGGGAGCACTGCAACCCCATATATTCAGACACACAGAGCCAATGCCTGGAAAGTAAGGTGGCGCAGGGCAATGGAGGGGCGCTCCTGGCCAGGAACGCCCTGAGGCTCCCTGGGGTATTCAGAATTGTCAATATTTTCAACATCCCCATGGAAAACATCTCTCATCTATCTTTCCCTTTCAGTAAGAGTCCAATTCCATTGCTGCTGGTTAACATCAGTGTATACTACCAGAGAGAATCTCTCAGGCCGCACCCAAAAATGCCGTTTATGTGGTCTGCCTGGAGGATGTGGCAGATGTCCTTAGAAATGAAAACACAAACTTCCGTCTGTCCACTCCGGAGACATAAGATTCCATCATGGAATTCCATTCCTGCAGTTCGCTGCTGGCCCTCCCATTTCCCACTCAGCCCCCGCCAGGTGGCCCAGGTGAAAAGAGAGGTAGGTCCCCGGACCCAAACGGGCCTTGTCACAGGGGCCTGGCTCAGGCCTGGGCAGCTCCAGCCTTAGGTCTCCAGGATTCCTTTCTTTATTCACACCATTTAAATAAAAACAAACAGCCTCCATTGTTGAAACAGACTGGGACAGCCAGAGTCACTGTTCTTCCCCGGAGCACGGGGACTGTCACCCCCTGTGACAGACTTCTAATCGTCAGTCTCTGCCCAGCCGGGTTCCACCTGACCTCAGCTTTGCTGAATCAGCAGGAGCTGCACAGAATGGTCTCCTCCTCTTGAAGAGAATGTTTCCAATAGACAGCTTATCAGTCATTGATAAGATTCATGGTAAAGCCGGGTTCATGCAACATATAAAACAGACAGTTCAAACAGACAGATAAAAAAGACCACACATTTTCAGACACACAAACTCCCAGCTTCCTAGACAGCCCAGGTTACTTAAAAAAAAAAAATGCTATGCAAGAATGAAAGTTTTAAGGAAAGGAAATCAGGTTTTAAGAATGCCATGGCCCTCAAACTATGAAGCTACTACAAGAACATTGGGGAAAACCTACAGGACATTGACCTGGGCAAAAATGTCTTGAGCAATACCCCACAAGCACAGGCAAGCAAGCAAAAAGGAACAAACGAGACCACATCAAGTTAAAAAAAAAAAAGGAGCTTTTGCACAGCAAAGGAAGCAACCAACAAAGTGAAGAGACAGCCTATAGAATGGGAAGAAATATTTGCAGACGACTCATCTGACCAGGGACTAATAACCAGAATAGAAAGAGCTCAAACAGCTCTACAGGAAAAAAAATCTAATAATCTGATCAAAAAAAATGAGCAAAAGATTTGAATGCACACTTCTCAAAAGAAGACATACAAATGGCAAACAGGCGTATGAAAAGGTGCCCAACATCACTGATCATCAGAAACATGCAGATCAAAACCACAGTGAGATGTCATCTCAGCTCAGAATGACTTACATCCAAAAGTCAGGTAATAACAAATGCTGGTGAGGATGTGGAGAAAAGAAAAATCCTTTTCTGCAGTTGGTGGGAATGTAAATTAGTACAACCTCTATATATGTTATATACTATAAATATATATGTTATGTACTATATACACTATTTTAGTACAACTACTACGGAGAACAATTTGGAGCTTCCTCAGAAAACTAAAACTAGAGCTCCCACATGATCCAGCAATCCCACTACTGGGCGTATACCCAAAAGGAAGCAGGTCAGATTATCAAAGAGAGACATGCACTTCCATGTTTGTTGCAGCACTGTTCACAATAGCCAAGATTTGGAAGCAACTTCAGTGTCTATCAACAGATGAATGGATAAAGAAAATGTGGTGCATATACACAGCGGAGTATGATTTAGCCATAAAAAATGGATGCAACTGGCCGGGCGCGGTGGCTCAAGCCTGTAATCCCAGCACTTTGGGAGGCCGAGGCGGGTGGATCATGAGGTCAAGAGATCGAGACCATCCTGGTCAACATGGTGAAACCCCGTCTCTACTAAAAATACAAAACATTAGCTGGGCACGGTGGCACGTGCCTGTAATCCCAGCTACTCAGGAGGCTGAGGCAGGAGAATGACCTGAACCCGGGAGGCGGAGGTTGCGGTGAGCCGAGATCGCGCCATTGCACTCCAGCCTGGGTAACAAGAGCGAAACTCCATCTCAAAAAAAAAAATTTAAAAATAAATAAATAAATAAGTAAACAAAAGAAAGAAAAATAAAGAAAGAAAGAAACAAGCCAGGCACAGAAAGACAAACATTGCATGTTCTCATTTATTTGTGGGATCTAAAACTCAAAATTGAACTCATGGAAATAGAGAGAAGGATGGTTACCAGAGGCTGGGACGGGTAGTGGGGGCTGGGAAGGAGGTGGGGATGGTTAATGAGTACAAAAAAAAAAAAATGGAAGCAATGAATAAGAACTGGTATTTGACAGCACAACATGGTGACGATATAATTTAACTGCAGATTTGAAAATAAAAGAGCATAACTGGATTGTTTGTAACACAAAAGATAAATGTTTGAGGGGTTGGATACCCATTTTGCGTGATGTGGTTATTACATGCCCGTATCAAAATATCTCATGTATCCCATAAATATATACACTTACTATGCAACCACAAAAAATACAAATTAAAAACAGTCATGGCTCTTAACAAGAATCTGCTAAAGCAGCCATGGAGTTAGCACAGTCCATGATATTCTAATCAATAACCTTTGCATTCCCAAAGTTAGCTTCAGTTGCTTTTTTTAAGTTTTTGCTGGTTGTAGGAAAGGGTAGAATCAAGGAGAGATAATCTCATGTATTTTCATTAATTTATAAGCATCCCATAAAAAATGCATAGCATCAGATTTCTAGGTTTAGCTCAGACCTCAAAGCCGTCTTCAATTTGCCTTGCCAGATCACTTC
This sequence comes from Cebus imitator, assembly GCF_001604975.1. Taxonomy (NCBI): domain Eukaryota; kingdom Metazoa; phylum Chordata; class Mammalia; order Primates; family Cebidae; genus Cebus; species Cebus imitator. Next base: position 6,828,357 of record NW_016107321.1, read on the forward strand.
TCCTAAGGCTCAAATTTCTGAGTGGTTTATAATTTTAAGTGTGGGAAGCAGTGATAGTGAGGGTGACATGTTTAGTTTAAAATTTTTTTTTTTTTTAAGACACGGGGTTTCACCTTGTTGGTCAGGCTGGTTTCGAACTTCTGACCTCAGGTGATCCACCCACCTTGGCCTCCCAAAGTGCTGGGATTACAGGCATGAGCCACCGCGCCCAGCTCTAAAACTTTTTTTTATTTTTTTAAGATGCATGGAATTTCAGAGTAGGAAAGGCAACATAGGTGATCATTCATTTGTTTTCAGATTAAGATTTTGGGGCCGGTAAGATTTAAATAAACTCCCCCAGTGCAAAGAAGAGCCCAAGAGGCCAGGGCTAGGATTCAGGTCTCCTCCCTCCCAAGCCGGGGTGAGATCCTGGTACTCAAAGCATGGTAGTGGACCAGTATCATCCGGGAGCTTGTTAGAATGGCAGGCTCTCTGGCCGGGCGCGGTGGCTCAAGCCTGTAATCCCGGCACTTTGGGAGGCCGAGG
>NW_016107321.1:6830526-6844643 GCF_001604975.1 Cebus imitator
AAAAAAAAAAAAAAAAAAGAATGGCAGGCTCTCAACACCCACCCCAGAGCCAACCAGGCAGGACCTGATTCACCACAAGTTCTCCAGGTGAGGTGGACAATAAGGCTTTGGAAGCACTGCTGTCCTGGGCTTGCTGACTCATGCTGAAGAGCGGAAGTGCTCTCGGCCAATGTCCCTAAGGTTCATCCCTCACCTGGTCATGACACACTCACCACTTTCTCCAGCAAATGTGTGTGCCAGGCTCTAGAAGCATTCTCTCCCTCCTCAGAGTCATTCAGACTGCGCAGCTAAGCTGTGATAGACCCAAAGCCTCTCCTGGCCTGGCACATCTCCCTCTCTGAAAGCGAAGGTATTGACTTTGCAGCTGAAAAGGAGACCAGGGCTGGGTACAGAAGAGGCAGGCGCCCAGGCCTGGGTACAGAAGAGGCAGGCGCCCAGGACTAGGTACAGAAGAGGAGGCGCCCAGGGCTGGGTACAGAAGAGGAGGCGCCCAGGGCTAGGTGCAGAAGATGGGTACAGAAGAGGAGGCACCCAGGGCTGGGTATAGAAGAGGAGGCGCTCAGGGCTGGGTACAGAAGAGGAGGCGCTCAGGGCTGGGTACAGAAGAGGCAGGCGCCCAGGGCTGGGTACAGAAGAGGCAGGCGCCCAGGGCTGGGTACAGAAGAGGCAGGCGCCCAGGGCTAGGTACAGAAAAGGAGGCGCCCAGGGCTGAGGTCTGGCTGTCCCATTGCCAAGGTTGTCTTGCAAGCCTCAGTTTTACTCACTGTGAGCAGCCACCTATTTCCCTGTCCTCTGTGCAGAGAGGTGGGAAAGAAATCAGGTGAAGGGTTTGCAGGTGGTATCACGGGAACATTCTAGGGTCAGAGTAGAGGAAAGAGCAGGAGGTCGACACCCACCAGTCAGTAACAAGTCAATGCAGGACCCCCCTCGCCTTAGCATTCACAGACAGGCAGCGGCGGCAGGGTGAGAAGCTGCCCAGGAGGCTGTGCTCACCCCAAATCTGGCTATTTTGCCACATCTTGCCAGGAGCCTGGAGCAGCCCTGTCCTCCGCTGGGTCTGAGAGGCAACCGTGAACATGCCGCCCTCTCCCGCAATCCAAGTCCCACACCAACGCCAGAGCCAGGAGAGCATTTAGAGCCAGAGTTCTGCTCGGGGAGACCACATCCTACTTCAAAGGACCCCGGCGACATGCGCCTTCATTTCCTAGCAGCTGTGATGAAGGGGCAGGGGTGTGGGGCAAGGCCCTGTCCTCAGGGGGCGTGTGGGCTCGCTGAAAAACACACAACTCCACCCGAGATGGAAGGCTGCCTTGCGGCACAGTGGACGCGGGCTCCACCAGCCCCAGCCGTGGGGAGAGGGAGGCAGGAGAGTTGGCAGAGATGCAGGAACACAAACAACCATGCACCTGGCCCGAGAGCCCCATTTGCTCAAAAACCTGCCTTAGAATGGAGCTCAGACCTCCGCACTGGGGCCACCTCCCACAGTCTGGGCCCGGGGCACAAGCTGTCCGTCTGGCTCCGTGGCTGACAGGCTCCCAGCGAATTCGCTGCTCGGAGTCACCTTTTCAACCAGGAGGCTTTACAAGCAGTGGCAGCCCGCCAGCCTCGCAGGCCAAGGGCACAGACGGTGCAGCCCACGGGACCTGGCCAGGGCATCTAGCTTCCTGGCGCAGCACCACACTCACGCCCCGAGCCTGGCTCCTGCCCAGTGCCCCCGGGGCAAGGCACGGTTCCGTCCACCCACTCTGCAGAGCCTCCCAGGGCCCCAGAAAAGCCCACAGGGGCAGGAAGACACGCTCGGCAGGACCCCAGCACCCTCCCGCAGACACGTCTCCAGCTCAAATCCAACCTCGGAGCTGACCCAGTCCAACATTCTGGGTTTGCCAGACCTCGTGTTCCTTGAGAAGCCTGGGGTCTTGTAGCATCCTCTACACTGCGAGCACTTTCCTCAGCACCCTGGGCCGCATCGGCCTCTGTTCCCAGTGCTGGGACATCCATGTGGAGGCTCCACTCTGCCCCCAGGAGCATGGCCTTGAAGCCCACGTTTCTCTCAGGGATCAAGCTTCGTCTTTGTAGTGCCACACCCTCTGCTCAGAGAGGCGCTGGCTGTTTCCCCAGTGAGAGCCGCCTGGATCAAAAGCGTGTGCCAGATGGAAACCGAGACAAGCCAGAGGCAACAGGACAAAGGGGGTCTTTTTCCATATGTATATATTCAATTTTTTTCCTAAGGAACGTATTGTTCTCTGGAGCCTTCCACTGGAGGTGGAGACTCAGGCAAGTTCTTAAGTCTGTGCCTCGGTTTCCCCAAGCGTACAATGGCGATTACCAGTACCTGCCTTGACATAAGGATGAAGTAAGTTAATATGTATAAGCCACTTGGATCAGCACCTGGTAGATGGTAAACATACCATAAATGTCAGCTATTATGATCAAGTTGAATCAAAGTTAATTTAACCAGTTAAAAACTCCAAACAGCCTGCAACAAACATCCTTGAAGCAAAACGGGCTAGTGACCTGGAATATTTCCTGAGATAAACTTCTGCGCATAGAATCCGGGGTTAAGCTCTTGCATGCTGTTAAGGGTTTTCATTCATGTGCCTAAACTTCCCTCCAGAAAGAAAGAGCAGCTTACATTCACGTCAGCAGTGCCGGAAGGCTCCTGCCCGTAAGATCTGGAAAAGAAGCAGGGCCCTGAACTGGGCTGTTTTGTATGGACTTGAGAGTGGACCCAGCCTGCGCAGTGACAGCCTCCCATCCAGAGTGTGGTTGATGGCACCGCAGCTTGGGGGCTTTAAGTGTCAAGCGCACCCTCCCAGGCCAATTTGGTTTTCACCTTGAGAAGAGCCGGCCACGACACCACCGACCCCCGCCCAGAAATGCTAACGGGGGACTCCAATCAAATTCCCAAGTCTGAGCCCGGCCAGTTTACCCACGGCTTTGAGGACAATTCAAGTGGAAAGAAAACAATATATTCCTCAACCTCAGTGACGAGCCCGAAGGAGCCAAGCGACAGAAACTGAGCAGCCCCCTGAGGACACCAGGAGCACTCTAGAAGGGAGACACGGCAGAGAGACACAGGCTGGGACATGTGCCCAGGGCAGGTCTGCCTGAATATCTGCAGGGGCTGGGGCCAGGGCACCCATGAGCTCTGCCTCCTGTATGCCAAACTTAAGTTTTAAATCAAGCTAACAAAGTAAAACAGTTAAATAAAATAGGTTCTATCCTCCTACCTTGAAAAGTACGCTGCCATGACCACCTGGAGGGCCAGGTTCATGCTGTGGCCAGTGGGGAGGGCTGCCCCTGCCTGCTGCCTTCTCTTTCCCCGCAGCCCCCAACCTGGGCTTCATGGCCCCCCCGCAGGGAGCCTCATGCTTACACATGAAGAGTCCCAGCTAGTGTGTGTCCCATTCCACCTGTAACACGCCCTTGCCACACCCACGCCCAGGTCTGGGGTGGACATGTGGCTGCAGTCTGCCTGATGCCGTGGGAGGGGCTGCACAGCTGCAGGATGTGCTTAGCACACTCCAGGGTCTCGAGCAGCAGGAGTGTCATCCAGCAAGGGGAGCGCAGAGGACACTGGACAGGGCCCTCGGCCCTCTCTTGCCCGGGGCTAGAGGCAGTGCTGTCAAAGGGCCCAGATCTTGTCCTCCTGAGCTCACCAGCAGAGAGCATCCTGTTCTTCCAAGCTGTGGTCGACCCTTCCCACATGGTCACTTTGCTTTTAAAAATGTGTCTTGGCCAGTGTCTCAGAATCAGTTCATGCCACTGTTTCTGCTGTTGGTCACATGGAAATCTGCCAACTAAATTTTGAACTTGCATAACATGGTGACTGTAGTTAATAGATATTTCAAAATTGCTAGGAGAGTCAATTTCAAATGTTCTCATTCCAAAAAATAAGTGGTCAGCTGCGGTGGCTCGAGCCTCTAATCCCAGAACTTTGGGAGGCTGAGGTGGGTGGATCACTTGAGGTCAAGAGTTCAAGACTAGTCCGGTCAACATAGCGAAACCCCATCTCTACTAAAAATACAAAAATTAGCCAGGCATGGGGGCATATGCCCGTAGTCCCAGCTACTCAGAGGCTGAAGCAGGAGAATCGCTTGAACCTGGGAAACAGATATTGCAGTGAGCTGAGATCACGCCATTGCACTCCAGCCAGGCGACAGACCGAGACTCCAACTCAATAAATAAACAAACAAAGCATCTGAGGTGATAACTATGTTAATCATCTTGATTGAATCATCCCACATTGTACACATATATGATAACTTTGTGGTCCATAATATATAATAATTATAATTTGTCAGCCCATTGCAGTGGCTCATGCCTGTAATCCTAGCACTTTGGGAGGCCAAAGTCGGCAGATCACTTGAGGTCAGGAGTTCGAGACCAGCCTGGCCAACAAGGTGAAACCCCATCTCTATTAAAAATACAAAAATTAGCTGGGTGTGGTAGCACACACCTGTAGTCCCAGCTACTCAGGAGGCTGAGACAGGAGAATCACTTGAACCTCCAGAGGTTGCAGTGAGCCGAGATCGCACCACAGCACTCCTGTCTGGGTGACAGAGCGAGACTTGATCTCCAAAAACAATAATAATTTGTCAATTTACGTTAAAATTTAAAAAACGAACTTACATATCTAAATGCAAGTAAGAAAAAAAAAGCCAACCCAACAAATTAGAATCTTGCCTGGCATTAAAAAAACTAAATTTTAAGAGATTCATGTTTTCATCAAAAATAAAAAGACAAGTGAAATAAAATTGACAATATATTGATAATTACCAATGCTAAATGACAGGTACACAGCGGATTCATTTTTCCCTCTACTTTTGTGTTTAAACATTTTCACAATTAAAGGTTAAAAGCAAAGTTTTTGAGCCACACAGCCAAAACAAGAACATGGTAAGATTTGAAATCACGATATTATAGGTGAGTTACAAAAACCATGGGAGGGCTGGGCGCGGTGGCTCATGTCTGTAATACCCGCACCTTGGCGGGCCAAGGCTGGTGGATCTTTTGAGGCCAGAAGTTTGAGACCAGCCTGACCAACATGGTGAAACCCCTTCTCTACTAAAAATACAAATATTAACTGACTGTGGTGGCACATGCCTGTAGTCCCAGCTACTCTGGAGGCTGAGGCAGGACAACCATTGGGACCTGGGAGGCGGAAATTGCAATGAGCCGAGATGGCGCCATTGCCCTCCTGCCTGGCTGACAGAGCGAGACTCCATCTCAACAACAACAACAAAACACCATAGGAGAAGCACACACTATCCCAGTTTGCATTTTGTAAATACGACGCAAAGACAACCTACCACGAGGACAGGAGGCAAACCAGCCCTGGAGGCAGACAGGCCAGGACTGTTCAAGTTTCCCAGGTCAGGGGCCCTGGAGCCCTCACCTGGTCCCACCTGTGGTTCCCACTTCATCCAAGAGCACTTATCAAATGGTGACTTATTTGATCCTCTCCAGTGCTCTTAGCAGATCAGAATTCCAGTCCATGACCCAATAAATCTGGCCACAAAGCCTGAGAAAGTGACCTAGGCACCAGTTCACACTGTGTCCTGCTCTGCCCGGGGGCCATCTCACCAATTCAAACAAAGCTAAACTCAAGGTGTGGCCTCTGCACAAGCAGCAGCTGGGAGAACCTCAGGCCTGGTGTTTACACAGAACCTTTCCCCAGAAGCTCAGAGTAATTTAGGGACACCCATTAATTAACTTAATGAAGTCTCTCAAGCCTCTTGCCCCATCCCTGCCTCCCTGCAAAGCCAGGCTGGGGAGCAGGAGGCAGGCTTCACTCACACACAGCCCGAGTGTTACACAGGGACACCCTCAGGCCACCATTCCTGGGGGGCTGTTGGAGAATCTTGAACTTTGGAACACAGTGGCTCACTCTGAAAATAAACAAAATCTGTTAACGATAAGCACTTTTCCCTAAGTTTACAACAGACAGAGACAGGAAGGGTTGTTGTATGTGCAAATAAGGGAACATCTGTTTGCTAATTGCAGACTGTGGGCCAGAGAACCTGGTACCAGCTACTGGGCTTCCCACCTGTGCTGAGAAGGCCTCCTACCCCCCAATCAGGTCCCCGAGACTTCATAAAAACCTTTTAAATGGGTGCCGATACATTTTGACTTTTCTGCCTCTGGAATTTCTGCTCCCACTGATCTACTTAAAAGACAGATTCACAACCTAACTCTTTCAGAAGCAGGAATTTGGAATGATTCTTCACAACCCAACTCTCTCAGAAGCAGGAATTTGGAATGATTCCTTCAACAATCCTGCTAGCAGTCCAGATGGCCTTGTGTGAAGAGCTCACTCTCGAATAGGACAGGTGAGGACAGGTGCAGAAGGGAGGAGTCCAACAGTCCACGAATCATGCACCATCAGTTTTCCTAAAAATTACAGACCAGTTCAAGCCTCTGGCTGTCTCCAGGCATTGCCTGAAAATGATAAGGAACCACCTGGCCCCTTTGGTGAAAGGCGCTTTTCCAGTTGAGATCCCTCAGGAATAAAACGTGCTAGGAAGGGTCAGCGCCTATGGTCATCAGGCCCATGCCCCTCATCTCCCATGGCCCCTAAGAAAGCAGCTGTGGGCATCTGTAGCAGAGCAGGACAGAAGGTACAGTGACTTAGGGACCAGGAAAGACCACTACCCCCCAAGCAATTACCCACAACTTCCGCCTCTCGGCCTTTCATTACTAACTGGGAGGACCCATCACAGGAAAACCACAGCTGAAGAGAACAGGAAGCTACTCCCAACTCTGAACCTCAAAGAAAAGGTGAAAGGTCAATATCAGACCACTAGCCATACCAGCTGCTGTACAAAGGTACTGTCCCATACAAAAGTAGAGACTGCAATCTTCTTGTAAAAATTCACCTTCTCGGGTCAGGAGAGGTGGCTCATGCCTGTAATCCTAGCACTTTGGGAGGCCGAGGCGGGTGGATCACTTAAGGTCAGGATTAGAGACCAGCCTAGCCCCATGGCGAAACCCCGTCTCTACTAAAAATACAAAAATTATCCGGGCATGGTGGCGTGAGCCTGTAATCCCAGCTACTGGGGAGGCTGAGGCAGGAGAATCGCTTGAACTTGGGGGGTGGAGGTTGCAGTGAGCCGAGATCACACCACTTCACTCCAGCCTGGGCAATGAAAGCAAAACTCCATCTCAAAACACACACAAATTAACTTTCTCAAAGAAACAGCTAGCTAGCCCATTGGAACACAGATGGGAATTTCAAGTTCAGAGCCATTTTATCCAATAGTGATGCATTTAGGATATTTTGAAAGTTTGAAACGACTTTCTAGTAACAGAAGGCTCTCTCCTACAGTCCTCCTCTGGACTGTAGCAAAGTCACCAAATGCTACAGCTGCTTTCTAAAAATAGTTTCATTTCACTTAAACAAAACAGACTTTTAAAAAGTAAGTTTTCAGGGCAGGCATAGTAGTTCATGCCTGTAATCCCAGCACTTTGGGAGAGCAAGGCAGGAAGATCGTCTGAGCCCAGGAGTTCCAGACAAGCATGGGCAACACAGTGAGACCTCATCAAAAAAGAAAAATTAGCCAGGAATGGTGGCACGGGCCTGTAGTCCCAGCTACTCAGGAGGCTGAGGCGGGAGGATCACTTGAGCCCGGAAAGTTGAGGCTGCAGTCAGCTGTGATTGTGCCACTGCATGCCAGCCTGGGCAACAGAAGCAGCCTCTGTTTCAAAAAAAAAAAAAAAAAAATTAAGTTTTCAACTGAAAAATGAATGCTAGGTTAAATGACAAATGTGGACTGCACATGAGTTGAAGACGAGCCAATTCCTCTCCACATTCTCTGGTCTAAAATCTGGTATACTGTAATCACCAACGTGATGTAAACCTCAGCCCAAACTTCAGCTCCTAATGGAAAATATGCACTACATTACTGTCAATCATTTTTAAATCTTCACTTTTGAAAAAATATTTTTTTCCAAGCAGCTTCAAAGAACTCTTAATTGTGTATGAACCTTGCTTAATGTTGCCATAATCCAACTGAAGGACATTTTAATCTCTTTGATGAAACAGTAGTTTTGCACCGTGAAATTAATCTTTCGCTTCTGATAAATGTGGCATGAAGTAGACATCTAAAATGGAATGGAAACTTCTGTGGTTTTCTTTCAAGGCCATACCAAACGACCAAACTTAGACTCTTCAGGACAGCACAAATTGGAATAATCTGAAAATAACTTAATCTACAATTCGCTGCACACCTTTGATGCTGAGAATACTGGAGACATTGTTTCAGTAATCAAGTGACTGAGAACAAGCTGGATAAATGCATGTTAATGAAATGATCAGGGAATCAGACAGTCCTTCCAAGACATACATCCGAACAGGAGTTGGTGCATATAAATGTGAAAACAAGGCTAGAGACATCTGCGAGCCGTGACTGTCTGCAGCATTTGTGACCACCTCAAGTGCACGTGACTCCGCGCTGCACCTTGTTTAGCTCGGAATACCGGCAAACGGCTACAGCTGGACGCCTACTGGTGGGCGCCTACTCTCCCGTGTCCACATTTACAAGCCTAACAATCAGGTCTGGTTTCACGTGCTTTGGTGCTACCCAGGCTTTCCTTATAATGGTTAGCACAAAACAAGGGACCCAGGACGTTAGCGATACCAGGAAGCCAGGCATTAATGACATTATAGAAACTGCCACATGAAAGTCAGGTGGACCGTGTCACCTTGGCAAGCAACTTTCTTAGCCTCTTCGGGCCTCAGTTGGCTCATCTGCAAAATGGAGACAATAGCTCTTTAGTAGAATTGTGAAAATTAAGTGAGATAATGTTCTAAAGGCCATAGCACAATGCCAGTTTCAAGGCTTCTGACGTCCATAGGTGAAATTCGCTGGCTTACAGGATCTAACGCAGCATAAAGGTAATGTCATGGTAAATTTACTTACAAGTTCTATACATTGCAGTACCCATGCTTCTCGACCAAGTATTTAAGTGGGACAAAGGTGCCATCAGCAGTTTCTCCAGAGCCTATGTTCTGGGGCTTTGGTCCCCATCCCCTCCAGGAGTGGCGCCGCCAACACAAACCAAAGGGCAATCGCTGGTTTCATCAACAGGTGCCAAAGGAAAGGCGCCAGGCACAAGGTCAGGCCGGCTCCCAAGTCAACCCCCGCCCCACGCCGGGATTCTCATGAATACGCAAAGCGCTCCAGCCGGCTCTCCAGCAACCACATCCTGCGGCCGCAGAGACCGGTGATCCCCGAGGAGGGGCGGTCGGCCTCCGTGCGCCACGCCCAGCCGGAGTGCCCTCCGAAGTCCCCAGCCCCACTTCATTCAAAAAGCCACCCCTCCGCCCGCGACCCCCACACCCCGGTAGTCCCCGCGCCGCCCGATTCCCTCGGGAAAGGGGGTACCCGTCTTCCCAACGCTGGGAGAAGGCGGGCGCCCTCGCCTCTGGGCCGGACTCACCCAGCGTGGCCACCGTGCCGGCCTCGAACAGCAGGCAGTCGCCGCGGCCGCGCGCCTCCAGCAGTACGCTGCAGTCCCCCGCGGCCCCCAGGCGCCCCAGCAGCCGCAGTCCTTTGCTCAGGGCCATGGGCGCCGGGCCCGCTGCGGCTGGGGCCGGGGCCGGGGCCGCGTCCCCGCGAGGGCGCGCTGCCAGAGACAGCTCCCCGTGCGCCCGCAACTTCCCAGAGTTTCACTTTGCGCCGCCGCTCCCGCCGCGCCAGGCTCCTCCCCGGCCTCCTCCTCCCCACACCCGCCTCCCCGGCTGGGGCAGGTGAGGGCGCTCCGCGCCCCGGGTCCTGCGCTCCCCCCTGTGGCCAGGCAGCTGCGCGAGGCCGCGCCCGGGGGCTGAGGCTCTCCGCGGGCGGGCGTGGAGCGGAAGGGCCTCCCAGATGCCACACATTCCTCGCCGCGGAGGAGGCTGCCCCGCGCGGGGCGCCCCCGGGAGCCTGGCCGCGATGCCGGCCGCTCGCAGCCTTATATGGGCAGCCCGGCCCGGGAGTCCGCCAGGCTGGACCCGCCGCCTGCTCCCGCCCGGGGCGCTGCGCCTCCCTGTGTGGTCGGCTCCTGCGACCCTAAACCAGTCCTTTCGACCCTGCGTGCCTGGTCTCCCTGCGGTGAAGCCGGGTCATAACTGCGTCTACTTGGGCGCCGAGGGCTGAGTTAATTTGCAGAGGCGCTTAGCGGGTGCGGGGCGCGTGGAGCGGGCTGGAGAAAGGTTGCCTTTCACTAGCGTTCTGTCCCCGAGGCTGTTGCGGTCACCGTCCCCGCCAGGGAGAGGTGTTGAGGGTCAAGGATACGTTGTCGAGGAGAGACCTGGGGCTGTGAACCCACTCACCACGTGACCCTGCCTTCCCTGCGCTCCACTTTCCTCGCCTGTCAGATGGCGACAGTGCCTTTCCCACCAGCCCTGGACACCCGCATGTGTCCGTGTGTGTACGGGTGTGTGTGGCCTAGCAGCCCAGTCCCCTGAGGCTTGGCCTTCTGAATCCGGGTTCTAGCACCGAGGCCCGGCCTGTTAGAGCTGCAGGGCAGGTGGGGTGAGGGTGGGAGTTTAGGGTTGAGTTGGAATCATCCTTTGGGGTGTCTAGCGGCTTAATTCCCTTCTCTTGTGATGGGTACCTGGGGATGGCCCCAGAGGCCTCCATGAACTGCTTCCATAGGCCCCCAACTCTCTTCCCCCATCCTGCTGCACTGTCCAAACTGTTTGTCTCTGGGACTTGTTCTAGAGCCAAGCAGAACATTGCCGTGTCCTTTCTGACATGCGGTAATGACCAGACAAGCCATCCTCAGGGGATAACCTCTCAGGTGATGACTGGGTAATAAATATGAACAACCTCCTGGGGTTGTTAGTATTTATTACCCAGTCATCTTGACCCTCAGCCCATTTCCTGGCCGACGAAGTCCGCCCAGGTCAAGCATGATGTGCTCAGTATCTCAGGCCTGAGGCTCCTCAGCTGTCTGAGCAGCTTCTTCCTGTCTGAATGGAAATATTGCTACCTCATGAAAACAGTGTGCCCATTCAATGAGGCAGATTGGCCTTTGGCCCACTTTTTGACCCAAAGCTCACTTCTTCCAGGAAGCCTTCCTGGAATGCTGAGGTCCCAGATAATAGTGCTTGTATAATACTCAGATTTACAAACTTCGGTTCTCACCTACTCATATGTTGCTTGAGAAATGTTCTTATATCTTTTCTCTTAGCCCTGTTTTGCAAATTAAGTGGTAAGGCCTTAGGGAGGGGACCCAGCCTTCCATTTGTTATTCTCTCTCCTCTTTCCTAACTAGCATCACATGGCGTAAAGTTCTGCACAGCGGCATGGTGTACCTATTTTAGAAATGTTCCTGCTGTCAGGACCAGCACTTGAGCTTCACAGCTTATAGAATCCAAGTCACCATCAACTGTAAAATGAACCACTATTTTATGTACCAGAGGGGGAAAAAAAACCAAACAAACTTTCCAATTAAACTAGAACATGCCACTAATAGTCATCTCTGCCCAGATTTCGACAATGTTAAAATGCACATCTCAGACCCAAGGAACGACAGTGGTGTTCCTCCATCTCTGAGGATTGGCTGGGTGGGCCAAGAGCCTGCTGGGTTTGGGGCCTCTGCCCTCTGGTTTCGGGTGGGACAGCCCACCTGGGCAGCAGAGGCAGGAGGCAGCTTCCTCACATGCGCACTGGCCGCATAGACCAGGGTACCCAGGCACCGGCGCCTTTCGCCGATGGAGCAAGTAACTGACCTTGAGACATTCAAGGAAAAGATTGGCTCAGACACCTAAACCCCCAGTGGAATCTGGGCAAAGGAATGGGCCCATCTGCGGCAGGAGGGTTGGGCATTCCCCTTTCTCAGATGTAGAATGCCTGGAGGGCAGGGATTTGGGAAGGGGAGAAGGTAGGGAAGGAAGCAAAAGCCAATTCCACCAGCCCCAGAGTAGGCCACAGCAGGAAATGTAGCTCAGCGTGGGGTGGGCTAGGGAGCCAGCAGGTTATCAGGCAAAGAAAGAGGGGAAACTAGGGGAGAAATTATGCACTGAATGTTTGAGCCGCCCTACCCCCCACCCCGGCTGCCCTACCAAATTCATCTGTTGAAGCCCTGTCCCCAGTGGAATGGTGTTTAGAGGTGGGACCTCTGGGAGGTCATTAGGGTCAGATGACGTCATACCAGTGCGGCCCTCACGATAAGAATGATAAGATTAGTGTCCTTTTAAGAAGAGACAGGCCGGTGCGAGTGGCTCATGCTATAATCCCAGCACTTTGCGAAGCTGAGGCGAGTGGATCACTTAAGGTCAAGAGTTCGAGAACAGCCTGGCCAACATGGCAAAACCTGGTCTCCACTAAAAATACAAAAAAATTAGCCGGGTGTGGTGGTGCATGCCTGTAATCCCAGCTACTCGGGAGGCTGAGGCAGGAGAATCACTTGAACCCGGGAGGTGAAGGTTGCAGTGAGCCAAGATCGTGCCACTGCACTCCAGTCTGAGCAACAGAGCACTACTTCGTCTCAAAGAAAACAAAAAGAAAAACAAGAGGAGACACAGAGGGAAGGCCCTGAGCATCTGCCAGCCAGGAAGAGGGCCCTCACCGGAGTCACACCAGCTGGCTGGCACCTTGATCTTGGACTTTCCAGCTTCTAGAACTGAGAAATAAATTTCTATTGTTTAAGCCACCCAGCCTATGGTATTTTATTGTGGAAGCCTGTATTAGTCCATTTGTGTTACTATAAAGGAATATCTGAGACTGGAAAATTTATAAAAAGAGGTGTCATTGGCTCACAGTTCTGCAGGCTGTACAGGAAGCATGGTGCTGGCATCTGCTTCTGGGAGGCCTCAGGAAGCTTACAGTCAGGGTGGAAGCAGCCAGGAGCCAGCATGTCACATGGTGAGACTGGAGCAGAAGAGCTAGCAGGGAGTTGCCGCAGTCTTTCAAACACCCAGCTCTCACGTGAACTAATCGAGCAAGAACTCACTTATCAAGAGGATGGTGCTAAGCCATTCATGAGAGACCCACCCTCATGATCCAGCCACCTCCCACCAGGCCCCAGCTCCAGCACTGGGGAGTACATTCCAACAGGAGATTTGGATCGGACAGACATCCAACCCATATCAGAGCCTGAGCCGAGTAAGACAGAAGAGGTTTAAAAGAAATACAGGCCTATAATCCCAGCTACTCGGGAGGCTGAGGCAGGAGAATTGCCTGAACCCGGGAGGCGGAGGTTACAGTGAGCCGATATCATGCCATTGCACTCCAGCCTGGGTAAGAAGAGCGAAACTCCATCTCAAGAAAAAAAAAGAAAGAAATTGCTCTCTATAAACCAAATGTGAATAAGTAATTAAGGACTATAATCGCCACCTTACCCAGATAATGTGTAAACAAATGCTAATCTTGACTTTTGTGAACCACTTAAGTAACAACCAGAATGTCAGAAGTCCCCTGGCCCTCGGAGTGTCCGGAGCCCCTCACCCCATCTTCGCCCAGGAATCCACTGGAATGTCCGGAACCTCCTCACCCCCACCCTGCCCCTCACCCTCACTCCCAAGGTGATTTTTACAGGTATAAAGGGTCTTGATACCCTCCTTTCGGGGCCACGGGTTGGAGAGACGCGATTCCTCCGTGGCCAGCGGCAATAAAGAACCTGCAGTTTGGCAAAAAAGAAAAAAAAAAAGAAATACAGGTCTGTATTTGCTGCCTGATTGTATAATAGGAGCCACACAAAGGACAGTGGGAAGTCAGACGGGATCCCAGCATTTTGACAGTGGCAATTCCATCCCAGAGCGAGAAGAACTGGGGAGGAGGGTTTAATTGGAGACAGAGACTGGGGGGGGCGGTCCTCCAATGGGAAATGGCTACAGATCAAGGGCCAGAAATGAATATGGCAGTGATCAAAGGGGAGTGGAGACAGACAGGAGAAGAAGGCGGGGCCAGAAGTACCCCGAGGGAGCAGAGGAGCCACGGGCGTGACCCTGAGAGCTCTGACTCTCACGTGAACTAACCGAGTGAAAATTCATCATTGACCGGGCGCGGTGGCTCAAGCCTGTAATCCCAGCACTTTGGGAGGCCGAGGCGGGTGGATTATGAGGTCAAGAGATTGAGACCATCCTGGTCAACATGGTGAAACCCCGTCTCTACTAAAAATACAAAAAA
>NW_016107321.1:6844663-6851096 GCF_001604975.1 Cebus imitator
CAGGAGGCTGAGGCAGGAGAATTGCCTGAACCCAGGAGGCGGAGGTTGGGGTGAGCCGAGATCGCGCCATTGCACTCCAGCCTGGGTAACAAGAGCAAAACCCCGTCTAAAAAAAAAAAAAAAAAAAGAAAATTCATCATCAAGAGGTTGGCGCTAAACCATTCCTGACGGCTCCTTCCTCTTAAAAAAGGAGCCATTTTTTAGCAGACCTGAAGGAGGTAAGAGGAGCAGCCATCAGGCATCTGGGCTGCAGCCTCCTACATGCAAAAGCCCTGAGAGCTGACTGGTTTCAAAACCTCAGGAAGGCCTCCAAGAATCAGGACTCAGAAAAGAAACTTGGTTTGGTGAGAAGGTAACAGGGTCCTTTGAGTGGGCCGCTCCACTAGAGGGTTGGGCACAAAAGCCAGCTTGCAAAGAAATAAGGAAGAAGTGGTGCAGCAAGTGGAGTCTGCTGGGTCTAGAAGCCCGGCTGGGAGAAACACAGGATCAATAGGGTGGGGGGGCGGGCAGACGGGACAGCAGGGACCCTTGAGGACTGGCCAGGCCTGCAGGCGGTGAGAAGTGAACCGCAAAGGGCAGAGCAGGAGAGCTCAGGCCCCGGAGCTGAGAGGCACCTGTCTCCAGAGGGGAGAAAGGAAGGCCCCTGGAAGGGAGTGGCAGGGCCTTCAGAGGGAGGGAGAGGAGGTCGGGAGGACAGGCACGGAGGCAGAGGGAGACGGGCTGGGGCAAGGTAGGGGAGGAGGCGCCGTCCTCCTGAGAACCCGAGCTCCGCATGAGCACACGTGGGTGGGAACGGGAGTTAGGGGGTGGGAAAGGGCCGGGCCGCGGGCCACAGTGCAGGAGTCCAGAAGTCACAGTCAAGATCCTTTGGGCCTGAAGCGAGGGTGGTCTGAGGAGCTGGAGGCAGTCCTGGCTGTCGGGCTCTCTGGCTCCTCTTCGAAACCAGTCTCAAGCCTGCCAGTTCTATCTGAAAATCCTATCCAGGCCCTGGCCACGGTTCACTGGCTCTTCGTCTCAGGTTTCCCTCCCTGTGGCCTGGACTCCGAGCTGGGGATGTGCCTGCAGAGTCTGCGCTGGGGAGAAAGACGGAGGAGGGGGTGAGGATGAGGCCCGGGGCTGCTGCCTCAGTGCATCGAACGGTCATGGCTTCTGGAGCCGGGCGACCCTGGGCGGGGCCCCCTGGCCAAGAGCATCACTCACAGCACTGGGGGAACAGATGCTCCCTCCAGGACCTACAGTTTGAGGTCGTGGCAGACACCCACTGTCACCACTTGCTCTGGCATCTTTAGCTTGGATCCAGTCACCCTCCTTCTCCCCTGGCCTCGCTGGCAGCCAGAGTGGCCCCCACCATCAGTCTGCACAGCTCACTCTGGAGGCTGAAGTCCGGGTGCTCCGTGGCCTGGCCGGACTCCCACCCCACGCGCTGCTCTCTGCCTTGTCCAGCCAGGCTCGCCGCGGTCCTCGTGTTGTGCGCCAGGCGAGCCCCTGCGCCCGGCGCCTGCACGCGGGAGGCAGTTGCCCCAGATGCCCGATGGCTGCTTCTCTTACCTCCTTCGGGTTCGTCAAAACATGGCTCCTTCGTGAGGCCTTCCAGAGCCTCTCTATCTAAACTCCCTCCCCCCATCAACTCCGTTATGGGCTGAATTTTGCCCCCCAAATCCATGAGTTGAAGTCCTAACCCCCAGTACCTCAGAATGGGACTGCATGTAGAGGTGGGGTCTTCAAGTGGATGTTTAAGTCAAAAGGAGGGTCTTCAGGATAGGCGCTAATCTGTCGGGACTGATGACCGTACACAAAAAGGAAATTTTGCCAGGTGAGCTGGCTCACTCCTGTAACCCCGGCACTTTGAAAGGCTGAGGCAGGAGGATCACCTGAGGCCAGGAGTTTGAGACCAGCCTGGACAACATAGTGAGACTCCATCTCTACAAAAAATTAAGACTATGACTAGAAGTCAGGATCCTCTGGGCCTGAACCAAGGGGTGCACTGAAGAGCTGGACACAGGTGAGGTGGTTCGAGACTGCCTGGCACTGTGCATCTGTGGTCCCAGCTACTCAGGAAGCTGAGGCAGGAGGATCACTTGAGCCCAGGAGTTTGAGGTCACAGTGAGCTATGATCATACCACTGCACTCCAGCCTGGGTGACAGAACAAGACCCTGTTTCTTAAAAAAACAAAGAACAGCCGGGCGCAGTGGCTCACGCCTGTAATCCCAGCACTTTGGGAGGCCGAGGCGGGTGGATCACGAGGTCAAGAGATTGAGACCATCCTAGTCAACATGGTGAAACCCCGTCTCTACTAAAAATACAAAACATTAGCTGGGCATAGTGGCGCGTGCCTGTAATCCCAGCTACTTAGGAGGCTGAGGCAAGAGAATTGCCTGAACCCAGGAGGCGGAGGTTGCGGTGAGCCGAGATCGCGCCATTGCACTCCAGCCTGGGTAACAAGAGTGAAACTCCGTCTCAAAAAATAAACAACAAAGGCTGGGCACGGTAGCTCATGCCTGTAATCCTAGCACTTTGGGAGGCCAAGGCGGGTGGATCACTTGAGCCTGGGATCTCAAGACTAACCTGGGCAGCACAGTGCGACCCCATCTCTAGACAAAGTACAAAACATCAGCTGGGGCAGTGGCACTGGCATATACCTGTAGCCCCAGCTACACGGGAGGCTGAGTAGGAGAACCACTTGAGCCCAGGGGTATGAGGCTGCAGTGAGCCGAGATCATGCCACTGCACTCTGGCCTGGCTGACAGAGCAAGATCCTGTCTCAAAAAAAATAATAGAATAAAATAAAAAATAAAAAGAAGGTGAAATTTGGACCCAGACATGAGCCCACAGAGGGAGGACCATGTGAGGACAGAGGAAGAAGAAAGCCATATTGCACAAGCCAAGGAGAGAGGCCTCAGAAGAAGGCACCCTGCCAGCACCTTGATCTTGGACTTCCAGCTTCCAGAACTGAGAAAATAAATTTCTGCTCTTTTTTTTTTGGAGACAGAGTTTCACTCTGTTGCTGAAGCTGGAGTGTAATGGCGCAATCTCAGCTCACTGCAACCTCTGCCTCCTGGGTTCAAGCGATTCTCCCCTCTCAGTAGCCCGAGGAGCTGGGATTACAGGCATGTGCCACCACACCCAGCTACTTTTTTGTATTTTAGTAGAGACAGGGTTTCACCGTGTTGCCAGCCTGGTCTCGAACTCCTGACCTCATGATCCGCCTGCCTCGGCCTCCCAAAGTGCTGGGATTACAGGCGTGAGCCACCATGCTGGGCCAGTTTCTGCTCTTTCAGCCACCCAGTTATTGGTACTTTGTTCTGGCAGCCTGAGCAGATGAATACACCCCCAGCATTTCATGTCTTTCCCTGTTTGAGTTCTCTCCTTAGTGCTTATTAGTCTCTATTATAATAAATCTTTGGTTTACTTACCGTGTTGTCATCCAGCGCTCCCACTGTCACGTAAGCTCCTGGGCAAGGCTCTTCTGTTCCACTTTGTTTAGTCCTGTCTGTGTGTCCTGTTTGTCCTATTTAGGCACCTGGTGTATCCCTGGTGCCTCGAACAGTGCCTGGCACCTGCTAGGCAGCCAGGGGCACCTGTGCAATGAGTAAGCGGATCTCCTTCCTACCATCTGGTCTCTGAGGGAGTGGAGGAGTCACAGCCTTTTCTGGCTGTCTGTTGCAGAGATTCTTACGCTGCTTGCTTGCTTGATTAAATATTTACTAAGCATCTACTATGTGGCAAGCATTGTTCCAGGCACTGGGGATACATCAGTAAACAAAACAGACAAAAACCCCTGCCACGGAGAAGAAATCAAAGCGCGTCATGTGCTAATGGCAGTAGTGACATTATGAATGGGGAAAGGGGGGTGTGGAACTCCACATGGGGGACAGCTGAGGCCTTGTGGGGAAGTGGCGTTTGAGTGAAAAAGAAAACAAGCCGGGGATGAGCCATGTGGGCATCTGAAAGCAGGGCATGCCAGGGAAAAACCGGGAGGAGGGAGAGGAACCCTGGGGAGCAGGGTGGGGTGTGGTGGAAGAGGAGGCCAGAGGAGGAAGGGGGCCGGGCTGTTGGCCACTATCACAAGTTGGCCCTTTATGCTGAGTGACAGGGCAGAGAAAGAGACAGGCTCAGATTTTTTTCCCCAAGCGTTCTAGCTGCTGAGCTGAAACTTGAGTGCAAAGGTGGAGGCACGGAGATCGGGCGACACTAGGAGGGAGGCTGCGGCAACTGCTGGGGTGGTAGGAGAGGCTGATGGTGGAGACCGTCGGATTCCGGCTAGAGTTCTGAAGCGTGAGTCAGCAGGAGCCGCTTTCGCAGCAGATGCGGTATGTAAGGGAAAGACAGGGGTTTTGAAGACGGAGATTTTGGTCAGAGCAACTGGAAAGATGGTGGTGCAGCAGCGGAGATGAGGTTGCCTGGGGAGGAGCCTGGGGCTGGGGCTGGGGCGGGCAGTTTGGGGCTGGCTGATTTTGAGATGCAGATGACACATTCAGTCTCAGGCACTGAGTGGACGCTGCAGTATGCAAGCCTGGGGTCCAAGGACGAGACCTCGACACAGATGAAAACATGGAGGTCATCAGTGCCAAACATAAAATCAGATCAAATGTTACAATTTTAGAAGTGTATTGTGCATACAAAACAATAATTTGCAAACTGGGTTGCACGTTGTTGGCAAAACAAACATGGCAGGAAGCCCAGTCCCAGCAATTCCAGTACTGTTTATAAAGCATTAGGAGCAAGCATTTTGACCTTTTTATAATTGGCTATTACACGTTAACATTCTTTTTAAGGCAAGTGGAGCTGTTTAAACTGACTTCTCTGTGCCTGATTGGTTTAATTTCATTGAATCATGCTGACAAGGTCGTAAAGCTTCCGTTTTGTGCTTCCATGGTTGGAGCTAGCGTTTGGGGAAATGGGGATGACTTCAGTTCTGGTTATATGGTTACAGGCGATTGGCCTTGGGGTCCATCTGGATCATGTCCTCCATTTCTCTTCCTGTAACATCAGCACAGAGATGGTGTTTAAAGCCTTGCGCCTGAAGAGTTCACCAAGGGCCAAGTGCTGATCAGAAAGGGAGGAGGCCTGGGCCTGTGACCTGGCACACTCTGACGTGTGGGAGAGGAAGAGGAACCAGCGCCCACCACTGAGAAGGAGACCAGTGAAGGAGGATGACGACCAGCAGTATCCCAGTGTCCTGGATCCAAAGGAAGGAAGCATTCCAGGTAGTGGCCAGCGGACAGTGATGGCCAAGGCTGTGAGGGGTCCAGTAGGACGAGGTCTGGGAGTGGTCCTTGGGGTTTGGCAATGCAGAGGTCATGCTGACCCTATGAGAACAGTCTCAAAGGATGGCTGGGGGTGCACCAGTGCTGTCTCACAGCCCATTTCTTCCTGCTTGATCCTCTGTATATGTGAGGATCTAGTTATCAACTTGAGATCATGAAAAGCACACGGCCCAGACAGGCACAGTGGCTCCTGCCTGTAATCCCAGCACTTTGGGAGGCTGAGGCGTTGGATCTCCTGAGTCATGAGTTCGAGTCCAGCTGGCCAACATGGTGAAACCCCATCTCTAATAAAAACACAAAAATTAGCCAGGCATGGTGGTAGGCACCTGGAATCCCATCTACTTGGAAGGCTGAGGGAGGAGAAACGCTTAAACCTGGAGGGCAGATATTGCGGTGAGCCAGGATTGTGCCACTGCACTCCAGTCTGGGTGACAGAATGAGACTCTAAGAAAGAAGAAAAGGAAGAAGAAAGAAGAAAGAGAAAGAAAGAGAGAGAGAGAGAGAGAGAGAGAAAGAAGGGAGGGAGAGAAGGAGGGAAAGAAGGAAGGAAGGAGGGAGGGAGGGAGAGAGGGAAGGAAGGAAGGAGGGAGGGAGGGAGGGAAGGAGGGAGGAAGGAAGGAAGGAAGAAAGGGGGGAAGGAAGGAAAGCACTAAGTCAACTTGGAGACAGTGATTCTGACCTGCTCCTCTGTGGCTTCTCCTGGTGACCCCTGTAAAGGCCTGTCACGATCCTAGCATCCACTGCCCTCATTACACTTGCTCTTCTTGGACTATCCTGAGTTCTCCCACGTCTGAAATGTGATGAACTCACCACACAGTTCCCTGAGGTCTGACTCATGCAGAACATAATGAAGGTGATAATTCATATGATGTTCTGGGTTGGTTTCAATTTTATGTAACCTGTACTTTCCTTAAAGGGGCTTCACTAAATGTACAACTAATTATGATTAAATTTTTGTACCTTAATAACAGTTTTCATCTAAATACATTTATAAACTAGAAAATACCTTTTGTCAGACCACATGTTCCTTTTGGAGGTTCAGAAAAGTATGATCTCTGGCTGGGAGCGGTGGCTCATGGCTGTACTCCCAGCACTTTAGGAGGCCAAGGCAGGTGGATCACCTGAGGTCAGGAGTTTGAGACCAGCCTGGCCAACATGGTGAAAC
>NW_016107321.1:6851486-6861037 GCF_001604975.1 Cebus imitator
ACCTCAGGTGATCCGCCCGCCTTGGCCTCCCAGAGTGCTGGGATTACAGGTGTGAGCCACCTCGCCGGGACTTTTAGCCCTAATTTTAAAATAAAACTTCACAGTTTTTCAAAGTACTGTTTAATATAAATATTATATTAGATGTTAACAACACATGAATATTTAAAGCAAAAAAATCCCAAAATTCTTAACTTATTCATCCACTTATTCAACCAAACTTCAACCTCCCATGAATTTCTTTAGTAGCCTCCTTTAACTCTGAGTCCTTAAAGTTACTGAAGGCATTGCATAGCTTTGTAGGCTGGTGTCATTTTTTTAAAAAGCAGTAATCGTCTAATATTATCAGTTAGAGTTCATGTTTCCAATTATTTCAAAATCATAAATTTGTGTGAATCAAACCAAAATAATGCTTACATAAAATAATTGATATGTCCTTTTTAATGTATAGGTTCCCCTCTTATTTCTTTTTTTTAACCTCCTTCCAATTTATTTGTTGGAAAAAATGAGGCTGCGTGTCCAGCCATCCTCCCCAGCCCGGATTTTGCCTAGCGTGCCGCTGTGGTGTTTAGCAAGTTCCTTTGCCCTGTGTCTCATCTGTAGCTCGGTGGCTCCATCTAGAAGCTTGATTAGACGCTGTTTCATGAGTGGCCGTGCCTTCCTCCACCAGGAAGCCTGTGTCTGATTTTCTCTTTGTGATATAGCAGCCATTAATCATCAATGTCTTAATCCTTGTGAAATGGCTATGTTCCAATTCTGTCATTCCTTCTTCATTCGGTAGCTAAAATTCTTCTATAAATGGAAAATTCTCATCTGCTACTTGTTTACCGAATGGTGATACAAACGAAAATGAACAAAGCAGGTAGGACTCTTTCCCTTGTTTCCTGGTGTTCAGGATGAGGTGTTTTCCTTTCGTTCTGAACTCGGAGTTTAAACATATCTGATGTGTGTCCGCCCATCGCCATACTGTTCTCACTGATGCTTACATGTTCCCTCCGTGGCCAGAGGGAGCCTCTTCGAGGCGGCTCCTGGGTCCTTTTGACGTGACCCAGTGCCCTCTGGATTAGCAGTATCAACCTCATCTTGTGCATTTTCTCCTCTAGACCTGAAACCAACCATCTTTACAAGAAGCCTTGATTCTTTCTGGTGGAGAAAGGAATTTCAAGGCGACAGTGGGTGTTATGACATCTACTCATTTTACCCCCATGATCTCAAAATGTAACTGCGTTTTAATCTCAGAAGAGTTTTACAATTAACCTCGTTACCTCTAAGATGAGGATTAGAACCTTTTGGTCTTTCCTCACATATCCTATTCCCCTCTACCTCCTTCATCTCAGCAAGCTGTCTTGCCTCATACTTTCCAGAGAAATAGAGTCAACCGAAAAGAACTCCCTCAAGATATTTTCCAGGGTCCCAACAGTATCTCAACATCTTCTTCCAAAGTCCCCACTTCCTCCGCCCCAGCCTTGTGTCTGATCTCCCTCTCCCAGGACTGTGTCCCTTCCTTCATCCCGACGCCCACGGCACTCATCTCTCCCTGTCTTGGATGGCTCATTTCCAGCAGGTACAAATGTGCTCTAGTGGCTCCCACCAAAAAGGGAACCCCTCCCCTAGCCCCACAGCCCCTTACACTGTTCCCCCTAGATCTTTTCCATCGCTCATGCGGTGCTTTGTCTGTGCGCAGTGCCTCATGCCTGTGACCTCAGCATTTTGGGAGGCCAAGGCAAAAGGATCATTTGAGGCCAGGAGTTTGAGACCAACCTAGGTAACATGGCAAGATTCCATATCTACAAAAAAATTTAAAAATCAGCCAGGTGTGGTGGTGGGTACTTGTAGTCCTGGCCGTTCAGGAGGCTGAAACAGGAGGATTTCTTGAGCCCAGGAGTTTGAGGCTACAGTGAACTAAAATCGTGCCACTGCAATCCAGCCTGGGTGACAGAGTGAGACTCAGTCTCTAAAAATAAATAATAAAACAAGGATTATGAATATCAAATGAAGCCAATCTGCAGGAGTGTGGAATTTTCTTCCAACATTGTTTAGGGGTGTTGGAATTGTCAAAAAAAAACTATGGGAGACATTGTTTTAGAATGAGCTTTTGCACTAGGCCCCAACAAACCAGACAAAACCAAAATGAAGTCACTAATGCTAAATGCCACAAAGTTAAACCGAAGCTTTTTAAGGAGGCGGCTAGATCCTAAACCAGACCAGTTTTTCCTGAAAACAGGAGATTCCAGTTTATCTTAGTCCATGTAATGAGGAAATGCTCATTGCCTTAACCTTTAAAAAAAACTAATGAAAGAAGTTAACCAATCAGTTTTTTTTCCTGTTCTGTTTCCTTGTTCCCATTTTATAAAAACCAGTTTTCGGCCGGGCCCGGTGGCTCAAGCCTGTAATCCCAGCACTTTGGGAGGCCAAGGCAGGTGGATCACGAGGTCAAGAGATCGAGACCATCCTGGTCAACATGGTGAAACCCCGTCTCTACTAAAAATACAAAAAATTAGCTGGGCATGGTGGCTCGTGCCTGTAATCTCAGCTATTCAGGAGGCTGAGGCAGGAGAATTGCCTGAACCCAGGAGGCGGAGGTTGCAGTGAGCCGAGATCGCGCCATTGCACTCCAGCCTGGGTAACATGAGTGAACCTCTGTCTCAAAAAAAAAAAAAAAAAAAAAAAAAAAAAAACCAGTTTTCTGCTACTGCCCAGTAAGGGCTTTTTTTATTTTATTTTATTTTTTGAGACAGAGTTTCACTCTTGTCGCCTGGGCGGGAGTGCAGGGGCGCCATCTTGGCTCACTGCAACCTCTGCCTCCTGGGTTCAAGCAATTCTCCTGCCTCAGCCTCCAGAGTAGCTGGGATTGCAGGCATGCACCACTATGCCCAGCTAATTTTTTTTTTCTCTCAGCTAATTTTTGTACTTTTAGTAGAGATGGGGTTTCACCATGTTGGCCAGGCTGGTCTCGAGCTCCTGACCTCAGGTGATCTGCTGGCCCCCACCTCCCAAAGTGTTGACATTACAGGCGTGAGCCACTGTCCCCAGCCTCATTTTATTTTATATAAGGGAGGTTTCCCTAATTAATGAATCCTGAATAAACGCCAGTTAGATCTATATCTAAATTGGTTGTTATTTTGTCTTTTGACAGTTCTGGTGACTGCAAAGGGACCCAAAGGAGCTACTGACAACTCCCAAGACCCCCTCAAGAAACACAGAAGAGCCCTGCAGACCCTGTTTGAGGTCTCCTGTCCTTATGCAGCCTGGGGGGGTGCTAAGCAGTTCTCTCAAATTAGACTTTGCTCTTTTTGCATTGAGGCCCCCGATCATTTTAGTTTTTGAATGAAGGATTAGTTTGTGACCTTGGAAAGGATACCAACGGTAGTTTGTGCTTCGAGAGGGCACTTGTCCTCTGGGGTGCTATGGCTGCTGAGTCACTGGCAAGAGCTGCAATCTTAAAGGCAACTGACAGTGTTTGCAGTGAGTGGTTATTCCTGAAGGAGCGAGAAGTCTGACTTTCAGAATCCACAGGTATTTGTGTTTCTATCTTCTTTTTTTTTTTTCTTGCATGCTTAGTTTGGGGGAAATCATTGGCTAAGTTGATCAAAGGTATCTCAGAGCCAAAGCCATAACTTTATCGGTGGGTGCCGTTCAGGCAGTAAAAGCTATTGGAGCACTTACCAATAAGACTTGCTGGGCGCGGTGGCTGACGCCTGTAATCCCAGCACTTTGGGAGGCCGAGGCGGATGGATCACCTGAGGTCAGGAGTTTGAGACCAGCCTGGCCAACATGGTGAAAACCCATCTCTACTAAAAAGACAAAAATAACCTGGGCATGGTGGTGCACGTCTGTAGTCCCAGCTACTCAGGAGGCTGAGGCAGGAGAATCGCTTGAACTCGGGAGCTGGAGGTCACGGTGAGCCGAGATGGTGCGCTACTGCACCCCAGCCTGGCGACACAGCGAGACTCCATCTCAAACAAACAAAAAAGCATAAGGTTCCTGAGAAAGGATAAGCTGGTCATGGAATAAGCTGCATGATGTTAGGTCACCAACAAGCTGCAAGGAAATGTTCACTCAATGAAGTACACCGTGAAAGGATTGTATGAGCCAGAAACGGGATCCTTAACGTCTGGCCATGCCCGCTTTCCATGTATAAGAATATGGCCCCAGAAGCTGCAAGTATTTACGAAATGGCAAAAGATCTTTTAGAATCACAGTGTCATTACACTTTAGAATTACAGTCTATTTTAAAGATCCTACTAAAGATATTTTAGAATTACAGTGGCCAGGGAGGGAGAGCATCAGGACAAACAGCGAATGCACGCGTGGCTTAGAACCTAGATGACGGGTTGAAGGTGCGGCAAACCACCACGCCGCACATATACCTATGTAACAAACCTGCGAATTCTGCTCATGCATCCCGGAACTTGAAGTCAAATAAAATACAGTTTAAAAAAAAAGAATTGGCCGGGCGCGGTGGCTCAAGCCTGTAATCCCAGCACTTTGGGAGGCCGAGGCTGGTGGATCACGAGGTCAAGAGATCGAGACCATCCTGATCAACATGGTGAAACCCCGTCTCTACTAAAAATACAAAAAAAAAACATTAGCTGGGCATGGTGGTGCGTGCCTGTAATCCCAGCTACTCAGGAGGCTGAGGCAGGAGAATTGCCTGAACCCAGGAGGCGGAGGTTGCGGTGAGCCGAGATCGCGCCATTGTACTCCAGCCTGGGTAACATGAGTGAAACTCCGTCTCAAAAAAAAAAAAAAAAAAAAAAAAAAAAAAAAAAAAAAAAAAAAAAAAAAAAAAAAAAAAAAAAAAAAAAAAAAAAAAAGAATTACAGTGGCCATTTGTGAGATGTTTTAAACGAACAAGACTATCTAAGTAATGAGCTTGAAGCCCAAGCCTCCCAAATTAGGTGAAGAGAACGGGATTTTTCGTTTAATTGGCATTTAGAAGCCTCAAAGAGACAACCGGACTCGCAGGCCTCGGCAGCCTAAGGCCAGCAGAAACGGGCTGCCCGTCAGAGGGCGCTGACAGCCGCCAGTTAGGAGGGAAGCAAGTTAGTCCTGCTCTTGTTCCCTGGTGCCAGTCATCAGCAAAGCAGCTGGGGGGCTTTGCCAACACCACCCGCTCCCTGCCCCACGCACCCCTGGAGGTGTCAGGAGGACCGTGCCGCACAGGTGAGGACTGGACTCACTTGGCTCAGCTCCCGGGAAACCTGTCTGGGCGCTGCTGGCTGGACCAGGTGCTGGACCAGGTGCTGGACCAGGTGCTGGACAGCTGTGAATAGGAAGGGTTGTTTGGAAGTTCATTGTAAGTTGTAAAGAAGGCATATGAGGCACTATCAGTCCATATCTACACACACAAGACTTGACTTATGGCCTGACGACTGGATGTAGAGACTGATCTCTCAGACTTGTACCTGAGTCTCAGCCCAGGGGCGGGGCTTTCCAGACACAAATTATCTTCCCTACCCTGCTCGGAGTTTGCCTGGCAGCCACAGGCTACCACCCACGCAGTGCCACGCTCTGCAAACTCCAGGCCCTGGGGATGGAGAGTGCGGGGCCTCCCTCTGTCCAGGTCCCTGGGTCCCTGCACCTTCCTTCCTCCTGGTCTGTTGCTGAAAGTCAACAGGCCTGTCGGCTGGGTTGCTGCAGAGACCACAGGTGCCCGTGGGCTCTGGGGACCAGGTGAGCTTTATTCACTTCCGTGGTCAACACCAGGCTCCCCATACAGGTGTGCCAGCCTGTTGGCCAGGCCCCAGGCCCCAACCAGTGTCCCCAGCTGGAAAAACAACCCGAAGCACACCTGTCCCAGACATATGGGAAAGAAGGGGGCTTTCACATGCCAAGAACAGCAAGGTCTGCTTGTCCTCAATAGAAACATTGTTCAAGTCAGTCCCACATCCGAGGAGAACCTGCTAGGGACAGGAGTTTTCAGGCTGGGGTCTGGCTGTTCCATCATTGTCAACTGAGGAAGCTTACCAGGGCCTCTGACAATGCAGGTCTGTCCCTGAACCCCCAGGCCCAGCACGGGAGCTGGGCCAGTAGACGGGCAGGGAAGAAGGGTGGGCAGGGAAGAAGGGTGGGCACTGCCGCCGAGCGCCCCCTCCCCTGCACCCCTCCCCAGCGCCTCCTCCCCAGCATTCCCTCACAGCAGGAAGAGGAACAGGACTCCCAATGTGCCCTCACTTGGGGGGCTGGCAGGCCTCCTTCCTTTCTGTACTTAACCTTCTCCAGAAATACCCCTTTTCTGATTGGCTTGCGAGATAAATGCCATGAGTACTTTATAAAAAGGCCTGCACGTTGTCACTCCAGAGCGTAGAGTAAAAGGTTACTGGGCAGTAAGTGTTGACGGAACATCCGGAAGACCTGTCTGGCAATTCTAGGTGTGCCGCACAGAAGGGGCTGGCTTGGGTGGGAGCAAGCTCGCCTGCCCCGAGGGAGGAGACCAGCTGAGCGCTGACTGCCGCCTGGGCGGGTGGGAAAGGAGTCCTTTCACGATGTTTGTGTGTTTAAAAAATGTTCAAAATGGAAATTAAAAAGATTATTCCTACATTTTGCTTCATCATATAGTTTTGAAAAGTAAAGTAAAATTGCAAATTACTATATGGTAATTCCCTTTTGAGAAAAATCAGTTTAGTTAAGTCAAAACATATAGCCTATAACATATGAGAGCACTTCACACTATCAGGAACAAGGTGCACTTTGGAATCAGGTGTACTTTAGAAAGCTGTGGCTGGAAGTAAGAGAACATTCAATTATCAAAGTCTTAAATAGGCCGGGAGTGGTAGCTCACGCCTGTAATCCAACCACTTTGGGAGGCTGAGGTGGGCAGATCACCTGATGTCAGGAGTTTGAGACCAGCCTGGCCAATATGGTGAAACCTCATCTCTACTCAAGATACAAAAATTAGCTGCGTGTGGTGGCAGGCACCTGTAATCCCAGCTACTCAGGAGGCTGAGGCAGGAGAATCGCTTGAACCCTGGGAGGCAGAGGTTGCAATGAGCCAAGATCATGCCTCTGCACTCCAGCCTGGGCGACAGAATGAGACTCTGTCTCACAAAACCAAACAAAAACCAAACGAAAAAAAAAAAAGCCCCTTCCCCCACCAAGCAAGTCTTAAACAAGAAGTCTCAAGATAGGCCACCCAGAGCTGGGGTAGCAGCTCATCAATGTCATCAAAGACCCAGGCAAGCTCATTCTTCCTCTTCATGTTACCTGCCATGTTGGTTTGTTGTTTCATGATCACAAAATAGTTGCTTCAGCTCCAGACATTATACCAATATTCAAGATAGAAAAAAGAGAGGAATTCACACCAACTGTATCTGTCCCTTTTATAAGAAAAAGGCAAAAGCTTCTCTCTAAGTCCACAACAAATTTCCACGTAAGACTCTTCGGCCAGAACTGTCATGTGGCCTCCATTAGACACGATGCAAACTTTTGCGGCCTTTTCAGTTGAGATGGACAAGAGAGAAAGGGGTTAGGAATGAGTGAGTTTCGGGTCAGATGACCAGCGATGCCTGCCATGCCCACTGCAGCCAGTATCTGATCATCAGTCTTTTTTTTTTTTTTTTTTTTTTTTTTTTTTGAGACGGAGCTTCGCTCTTGTTACCCAGACTGGAGTGCAATGGCATGATCTCAGCTCACCGCAACCTCCACCTCCTGGGTTCAAGCAATTCTCCTGCCTCAGCCTCCTGAGTAGCTGGGACTACAGGCACGCACCATCATGCCCAGCTAATTTTTGTATTTTTAGTAGAGACGGGGTTTCACCTTGTTGACCAGGATGGTCTCGATCTCTTGAGCTCGTGATCTACCCGCCTCGGCCTCCCAAAGTGCTGGGATTACACGCGTGAGCCACCGTGCCCGACCCAGTCTTGTTCTTTTAGCATAAGGCTTAGCCCTGCTTTAGAAACTTAGTTATAAATTCTTTCTCCAGATTTATGATAATAGTACTATTATTCCTATTAAAATGTATTCCTATGATAATATGCCTCCTATCTTCATTTTTTTCCATTTATTTCCTCTCCGGGGCGATCATGGTGAAGTAAATAGGACAGGAATTCTTTCTGATTTGTGCAGAACACTGGAGCCCTGATTGGATTGCTGTGAAGCACTGGGTCTCCAAGCCGCTCGCCTTGTGGTTTGTTGCTGTTTTGTTTTATTTTATTTATTATTTTTATTTTTTGAGATGCAGTCTTGCTCTGTCACGCAGGCTGGAGTGCAATGGCATAATCTTGCCTCACTGCAACCTCTGCCTCCTGGGTTCAAGCCTTTCTCCTGTCTCAGCCTCCCAAGTAGTTAGGACTACAGGCGCCACCATGCCTGGCTAATTTTTGTCTTTTTAGTAGAGATGGGGTTTCACCATATTGGCGAGTCTGGTCTTGAACTCCTGACCTCAAGTGATCCTCCCACCTCAGCTTCCCAAAGTGCTGGGATTACGGGCATGGGCCACTGCACGCAGCCTCATTTTATTTTTGAGACAGGGTCTCATTCTGTCACCAGGCTGGAGCGCAGTGGTGTGAACAGGGCTCACTGCAGCCTCGACCTCCTGTTCTCAAGCAATCCTCCCACCTCAGCCTCTGGTGTAGCTGAGACCACAGGCGCATGCCACCATGCCTGGCTAACGCTTTATCTTTTGTAGAGATGGGCTCTCACTTTATTGTCCAGACTGGTCTCCAACTTCTGGACTCAGTCGATCCTCCCACCTTGGCCTCCCAAAGTGCTGGGATGACAGGTGTGAGCCATTGCACCCAGCCTCATGCATTGTTTTTTCTGTTGGCCACACTGCCCCCCTGGTTTCATATTTTAGCTCTCTGAGATAACTTGTTTGTCTACTGCGTTGCCGTCTAATTCAGCGGAGTTAAGAGGTCGTCCTCATTTGCTGACTAAGGCACACATCGCTGTTGTTCCACCACAGCTCTAGAAACAGGGGAGCAACTTCACACTGTACCACTGATTTCCACTGCAAGTATGGAGAAAAGGGAAAGTTAAATAAAAGGCCAACAGCAATGGAAAAATATTACAGCACTTTTGCAGATCAAGCTATGTGACTATTTTAACCACAAAACTGAACATGAATCCATGGAAAACTTAACAAAAATGACAGCAATAAAAGGATCTGCTGCAGTTTAGTGTGCACCATAAAGAGGTCAGCTGCTTCCCTTCCATCTTTGGAGTCCTCACTTCTGCAGTGCCCTAAAGCAGCCCTTCTTAAAAAGGTATTCTGCTCGATCTTCACCCAGGGCATGGCTTTTGTACTATAAAAATGCCCTATAGTGTGTGTTTTTAGGTAAATTAATACATTAGGATTCAGTGGGCTGGGCGTGGTGGTCCACTCCTGTAATTCCAGCACTTTGGGAGAATGAGGTGGGTGGATCACCTGAGGTCAGGAGTTTGAGACCAGCCTGGCCAACATGGCGAAACCATGTCTCTATCAAAAATATAAAAATTAGCCAGGCGTGATGGTGGGTGCCTGTAATCCCAGCTACTGAGGAGGCTGAGGCAGGAGAATCGCTAGAACTCAGGAGGTGGAGATTGTAGTAAGCCAAGATGGTGCCATTGGACGC
>NW_016107321.1:6862052-6868040 GCF_001604975.1 Cebus imitator
TTTTTTGGTATTTTTAGTAGAGATGAGGTTTCACCATGTTGGCCAGGCTAGCCACAAACTCCTGGCCTCAAGTGATCCACCCACCTCAGCCTCCCAGGTGCTGGGATTACAGGTGTGAGCCATTGCAGTGGGCCTGACTTTTGTCTTTAAGGCAGTGGCTCCTAAGCTTTACTGAGTCATCCAGATCTTTAAAAATCTGATGACAGGTTCAAATCATTTCCCCAGAAAAAAATGTAAAATATGCACTTGAACAATTTGCCTGCAGTCTCATGTGGTTCATTGGTACCCCTTCCTCCAACAATCCAGAATCATCTGGACCACGGGTGACAAATTTCTATTTTAAGGCCTGGTGCGATGGTTCATATCTATAATCCCAGCACTTTGGGAGGCAGAGCGGGAGGATTGCTTGAGCCCAGGAGTTTGAGACCCACCTTGGTAACATGGTGAAACCCCGTCTCTACAAAAATACAAAAATTAGTTGGTATTGTACCAAAAATACCTGTAATCCCAGCTATTCAGGGGTCTGAGCTGGGAGGGTCTTTGAGCCTGGGAGGTCAAAGCCTTCAGTGAGCCAAGATTGTACCACT
Organism: Cebus imitator; assembly: GCF_001604975.1. Classification (NCBI taxonomy): domain Eukaryota; kingdom Metazoa; phylum Chordata; class Mammalia; order Primates; family Cebidae; genus Cebus; species Cebus imitator. The sequence continues at coordinate 6,862,640 of NW_016107321.1, forward strand.
GCACTCCCGACTGGGTGACAAAGTCAGACCCCATCTAAAAAAAAAGATTCCTATTTTAGAAGCAGGTTAGAAGAAGCTGCTATTGCAAGTACCCCTTAAAGGTGGTTGGAAGATAAATCTTAAATACAAAGAAATTTCCAATGATATTAGGAAATGCAGAGTTAATATCACACAAAAGAAGAGAATTAGGAGCTGGGAGCTCCTCAAAAAATTTTTTAATTCACCAGCGGTCACTTCTTCTCCTGTTGTGGTTGGATACCTCCCATTTATGCTAATGAATTTGCTACCCTCTGTGTCGCTGTGTGGCAAGGGAAGAATAATCTCAATTGCAGCCAATTGATCCATCTGGAAGTGATTTAAACATCAACAAAAGAATTCAACCTCACAAAAATCATTTGTTTTGTTTGCTTTTGCAAATTCATGTTTTGTTTTGCTCCCCCTTGCTCTTGATTTTAGAGTGGATGCATAGTTTTCTATATGGCACATTTTCAAATACCCCTGCTTCATTACAGCAAGACATTTTTAGACACGTGTTTAGGGCACAGTGAGCACACACTCTGGCTCAAGATCAGTCAGGACAGGCAGAAATAGTTCCTGCTGCATAACACACACATCCAAGTCTCAGTGGCCCAGCAGAGCAGGAGGTGATTGCCGGCTTGTGCACATTCTGCCATGGGTCTGAGCAGTAATCCAGGCCATCTCTCCTCTGTGTGCCCGCTCCGCCTTCTAAGCTGCTGCAGCTCTTCAGTCCCTTTATGGCAACACTTAGTCCCATCATCACCATGGGAAGCAAGAGGGCAGCTGGAGGGAGGAACATCACCACTGCGATGATACGTTTCCATCTGGAACCATACACATCCCCCCTGCTATGTTTCTTTAGCCAAAGTCAATCACATGGTGATGTCTAGTTTTACAGAGACAAAACTCCACAGGCAGGCCAAACAATTCCTGGGACTTACAGGATTGGAAATAGATCATATAATCACCAGCCAGAGTGTGAAGATATCTTAATACAGGGCATCTGGCAGGATCCACTTGGTAGGAAGACAAAATTAGTTCTACCCAAAGAGACTGTTCTGATCCCACTCTATAAAATTTAAAAGCAAACCTTGAAAGGATCAAATTGATTTCAAGTTACTGAACTACATGCCAGAAAAAAAGCTGAAAACTATTTAAAAGAATACAATAAAATCCAGCACCCGCCAACGTAAAATTTTACAATGCCAGCATCTAATCAAAAACTATCAGGCATGAAAAGAAACAGGAAAATATAAACATCACCAAGAGAAATATCAACCAACAGAAAAGACCCAGAAACAAAATACATGACGGTATTAACAGATAAAGACTTGTTAACAACTATTACAAATATATTCCATATATTCATGAAGGTAGGGAAAAATAGAAACATAAATGAGGAGAGAAATTAATAGTATAAGAAAGATCCAAATGGAATTTACTAGAGATAAAAATATAATATCTAGAATAAAAAATACATAAGATTAACAGCAGAAAGATGCTAAAGAAGAAAACATCAGTGAGCTTGAAGACATAGCAAAAGCAACTGTCCAAAAACGAAGCACACCGAGAAAACAAATTAACAGAGAATCCAGTGATCTGTGGACAAGATCAAGTGGTTTAACATGAATATCTCTGCAGTTTCAGAAATTAAGGAGGGAGACAGAAAGAATATTTGAAGAAATAGGGCCAACATTTTTTCACATTTAATGAAAACTTTATACCATAGATCCAAGAACCTTAACCAAACCAAAGCAGAAGGAGCACAGAGAAAACTATATTAAGGCACATTGTAATCGAATTGCTGCAAACTAGTGACAAAGGGAAAATCTGAAAAGCTGGTCAGGGAAGAAACTCACTGTGTACAAAAGAGCAAGGTAAGAGTGATGGCAGATTTGTCATCAGAAACTATGCAAGCCAGGAGACCACAGAGTGACATCCCTAAAGTACTGAAAGGAGGCCAGGTGTGGGAGCTCACACCTGTAATCCCAACAATTTGGGAGGCTGAGGCAGGAGGATTACTTGAGCTCAGGAGTTTGAGACCAGCCTGGGCAACATAGCAAGACCTCTTGTCTACTAAAAATAAAAAAAAAAATTAGCCAGGTGTGGTGGCATGAGCCCGGGAAGTCGATGCTGCAGTGAGCCATGATCGCACCACTGCACTCCAGTTTGGGTGCCAGAGCCAGACCTCATCTCAAAAAAGGTACTGAAAAGAAAAAGCAATCAGTCCAGAATTCTATCCTGCATAAAGTATCTTTCAAAATCAGCTTTTCGGACAAAGAAAAGCTGAGAGAATTAACTAACTAGAGAACCTAGATTCCAAGAAATGTTAAAGGAAACTCCTCAGGTAGCTGCAAAACGACACTAGATGGAAATTTGGATGTGCACAAGGATTCCGAGTGACAAATGCATCAGGAAATGTCGAAGACTTTTTAAAACTGAAAATACTCTTTAAAAGATAACTGACTGTTTAAAGCAAAAATATTAACAGCAGGTTTTTGAGTTGACAATATATGTAGAATAAAATATATGACAACAATAAGGTACAGGAGGGGAAAATGGAAGTAACATATTGTAAGGTTCATATGCTGTGTATCCTAATACACAGCACCACGTGGTACCATATTACTTGAAAGTAGACTGTGATAAGTTAAATACATATGGTAAACTCTAGAAAAAACAGCAAAGAGGGAAAATAATAATAAAAAGTACTCAATTCAAAAAGAGGGAAAAAAAGGAATGAAGAACAGATTGAACAAATAAGAGACAAATGGCAAGATAACGAATTTAAACCCAAGCATGTTGATAACTACATTAAATATAAACAGTCTAACAATAATTAGGTGCTTTATGACTCCAGTTCAGGAACAAACAAATATAAAGAAATTGTATGTAGGAAGGAAACAGTGAAGCCTACAAATGAGTGAGAACATGAGATGTTTGTCTTGCCCTGCGTGATGCATTTCACTTAACATAATGATCTCCAGTTCCATCCATGTTGCAAATGACTGGATCTTATTCTTTTTATGGCTGAAAGTACTCCATTGCGTATATGTGCATTTTCTTTATCCATTCTTCTGTTGATGGACACTTAGGTTGCTTCCGAATCTTGGCTATTGTGAACAGTGCTGCCACAAACACGGGAGTGCAGATATCTCTATGCTGATTTCTTTTGGGTATATGCCTAGCAGTGGGATTGCTGGATCATATGGTAGCTCTACTTTTAGTTTTTTGAAGAACCTCCAAACTATTCTCCATAGTGGCTGTACTAATTTACACTCCCATCAACAGTGTATGAGGGTTCCTTTTTCTCAAAATCCTCGCCAGCATTTGTTACTGCCTGTCTTTTGGATAAAAGCCATTTTAACTGGGGTAGATGACATCTCACAGTAGCTTTGATTTGCATTTCTCTGGTAATCAGTGATGTTGAGCACCTTTTCATATGCCTGTTTGCCATTTGTTTGTCTTCTTTTGTGGAATGCCTATTCATATATTTTGCTCATTTTTTGATCAGATTATAAGATTTTTTCCTATAGAGTTGTTTGAGATCTTTATATATACTGATTATCAATCCCTTGTCAGATGGGTAGTTTGCAAATATTTTCTTCCATTCTGTGGGCTGTCTCTTCACTTGGTTGATTGTTTCCTTTGCTCTGCAGAAGCTTCTTAATTTGATCCCATTTATCCCTCTTCGCTTTGGTTACCTGTGCTTTTGGGGTACTGCTCAAGAAATTTTTGCCCAGACCAATGTCCTGGAGATTTTCCTCAATGTTTTCTTGTAGTAGTTTCATAGCCTGAGGTCTTAGATTTAAGTCTTAAATCCATTTTGATTTGATTTTTGTATATGGCAAGAGATAGGGTCTAGTTTCTTTCTTCTGCATACTGATATTCCAGTTTTCCCAGTACCATTTATTGAAGATACTGTCTTTTCCCCAGCATATGTTCTCAGCACCTTTTTCAAAAATGAATTCACCACAAGTGTATGGATTTGCTTCTGGGTTTCCTATTCTGCTCCATTGGTATATGTGCCTGTTTTTATGCCAGTACCATGCTGTTTCGGTTACTATAGCTTTGTAGTGTAATTTGAAGTCAGGTAATGTGATTGCTCCAGTTTTGTTCTTTTTGTTAAGGACAGCTTCAGCTATTCTGGGTCTTTTGCCATTCCATATAAATTTTAGGACTGGTTTTTCTATTTCTTTTGAGAATGTTATTGGTATTTGGATAGGGACTGGATTGAATCTGTAGATTGTTTTGGGTAGTATGGATATTTTAACAATATTTTTTCTTCTAATCCATGAACATGGAATATTCCATTTTTTGTGTTTTCTTCAATTTCTTTCTTCAGTGTTTTATAGTTTACATTATAGAGATCTTACATGTCTTTGGTTAATTCCTAGGTATTTAATGTGGCTACTGCAAATGAGATCACTTTTCAAGTTTCTTTTTCAGATTGCTCACTGTTGGCATATAAAACTGCTACTGATTTTTGCATGTTGATTTTGTATCCTGTAATTTTACTGAAGTTATTAGTTCTAACAGTTTTTTGTGTGTGTGTATGTGTGTGTGGACTCTAGGTTTTTTCCAAGTATAAGCTCATATCATCTGCAAACAAGGATAATTTGTCTTCCATTCCAGTTGGGATGCTTTCTTTCTCATCTGATTGTTCTAGCTAGGACTTCCAGTACTGTACTGAGTGACAGTGGTGAAAGTGGGCATCCTTGTTATGTTCCAGATCTTAGGGGAAGGGCTTTCAGTTTTTCTCCATTTAGTAATGATAGTATCTGCGGGTCTGTTGTATGTGGTGCTCATTATGCTGAGGTATGTCCCTTTTTTAGGGTTATCATGAAGGGATATTGAATTTTGTCAAATGCCTTTTCAGTATCTATTGAAATAATCATATGTTTTTTTTTTTGAGGCGTCTCACTCTGTCGCCCAGTCTGGAGTGCAATGGCCTGGTCTCAGCTCACTGCAACGTCTGCCTCCCAGGTTCAAGTGAGTCTCCTGCCTCAGGTAGCTGGGATTACAGGCATGTGCCACTGTGCCCAGCTAAGTTTTGTATTTTTAGTAGAGACACGGTTTCACCATGTTGCCCAGGCTGGTCTTGAACTCCTGACCTTGTGATCCACCTGCCTTGGCCTCCCAGTGTTGGGATTATAGGCATAAGCCACTGCGCCCAGCCGATCATATGATTTTTATCCTTCATTCTGTTTATATAATGTATCACATTGATTTGTGTATGTCGAACCATCCTTGCATCCCAGGGATAAATCTCATTTGGTCATGATGAGTGATCTTTTTATTATTGAATTCAGTTTGCTAGTATTTTGTTCAGGATTTTTGCATCAACATTCATCAGAGATCCTGGTCTGCAGTTTTCTTTTTT
>NW_016107321.1:6868074-6918267 GCF_001604975.1 Cebus imitator
TTTTTGATGTGTCTTTGGCTGGTTTTGTTATCAGGGTAATACTGGCCTAGCAGAATGAGTTTGGAAGTATTCTCTCCTTTATTTTTTGGAATAGTTTGAGTAGGTCTCTGTTTTACGACTGTACTTTAAAAATACTTTGTCTTTTCAGAATCAAACCTACAAAATTCTTATGAGAAAACACATGGAGAAACCTTTGTAGACGTCATGCTAAGTGAACTAGGTCATAGAGAACAGATATCATAGAGAACCTCTACGAGGTCCCTAGAGCAGTCAGAGTCATAGAGAAAGAGTAGAAGGGTGGGTGCCAGGGTGGAGGAGGAGAAATGGGGAATTACTATTTAATGGGTACAGGGTTTCAGTCTGGGAAGATGAAAAAGTTCTGGAAATGGATGATGATAATGGTTACACAATAATGTTAAAGCACTTAATGCCACGAAACTGTGCACTTAAAAATGTCTAAAATGGTAAATTTCACGCTATGCATATTTTACAATAAAATAAAAACAAATACTTGTAGTCTTAACTACCCCATGATGATGGTGCATTAGCGCTCATTGATATAGTTAGAAATAAAAGCTAAAGAAAAATTTTACATCTAAATGTCCAACTATTGGAAACTGGTACGTCGACTTATGTGTAGGCATTGAAAAATGGTCATTAGGAAGACTGCCACAGCATGAAAAAGCACAAAGAAAGCACAGATAAAGGATACAAAATTACGTGAGACCACAGTCATCAATTCACATAAGACAGATTCCCAATGGCCAAATTTGGGACAAATGAGGATCTAAAAATCATGTCTGCAAATAATTGTAATACATGGAATAAACAGAAATCCATGTTTCCATAAGTTACTGAAACAAGAGAAAAAGAGCATCTCCCACCTTTGTAGGTGACTCTGTGAGGGTCACCCAGGGGACACTTGGTAGGCAGGCCTTGGGTGTGTTTCAGAGGTGCTGCCCCTGGCTGAAGCAGGAGTCCCTGGCCTGGGACCACGCCCCTGCTCTTCTCTGAGTGATGCAGGGAGGGTCCCACAGGTGGGAAGGGCTTTTGGATGTATCTGTTTTCATCACTCTGGAGATGAGCAGACAAGAGCTCAACGACTTGTTCAAGGGGACAGATGTTGGTATCCGAGTTGGGACCGTTGGCTCCTGACAATTCAATTATCTTTACATTACCAAGTGTTTCTTCACTGGAAGAAAAGTCTGCAAACTTTTGACGGTTCTCACATCCCAGGGTCGACATAAGCATGAAATGATATTTGTATGTGGAAAGGAAAATCAGTTCACAGTCTGGTTCACAGTCGGTACTAATGAACGTTTAGTCAACATGTGATTTGGGAAACCAAAGCTAACAGCTTAAAAATTTTTTTATAATACAACCTCATTTTAAAAAAATTCAAAAAACCATGATTTTATAATAAAGATCACTCCTAATCACATCCCCAAAGAACAAATGGAGAAGCTGAATCCTCAACACCCTTGAGATTTCTCCATCACTCTATTTCTGCACTACGCTGGTCTCTTAGATTTTATTGATAATGGTTTTTTATCCTTATCCACGGGCATTTATTGAGCTCCTTCTGTACGTATCTGAAAATGCCTATTTATCACTAAACAGCAGTTGTCTGCTTTAAAGCAAGGCTTCTCAACCTTGGCACCACTGACATTTTGGGCAAATAGTTCTTTATCACGGAGGCTGTGCTGTGCATTGTAGGATCCACTAGATGACAGTAACATCCCTCAGCGACTGTCTCCAGAAGCAGCCGAATACTGAAGAGCAAGAGGACTTCTGGTTGAGAAGTACTGTTTTAATGACAAGTGATGGGGCTACCTGTTCCCTGCAGCCTTGGATATTTGGTGGTGGCAGCCACCCATGCCCATGCTCACCATCACATTGTACCCAGCGGAGCAGGGTGTAACTCCAGCTTGCTGATAACCTAGCATTTTTCAGTTCAGTCAATGGCTTCTCTCCAGAATTAATGGCATCCCCTAAGCCAAACCCTTGGCCTCCCTCACCCAGCACTAGGTACCTCCTCCACTCAGAGGCAAGCCAGGTGGGAAGTTGCCCAACCTTTAAAAAATAGTACTTCAAAAGAGTGGTTCTTTCAAAGCTCACATAGTTCCTGGACTGAAGCTCACATGACCTGTCATTCTCCCTCTTCAGAGTTCTGCAAATCCTACAGACTGATTCACTAGATTTGGCAATTTTTTCTAAGATATGGATCCCACCCAAAGACCTCCAAGCTTAGAAACTAAGCCATCTTGTCCCACGGGGCTTCGTGATCTTCAGACAACCTTGTTTTTTGTCCTCTGAATTGCCAATGCATTCCAAACATTCTCATTTCTGCTTTGATGAAATCTCAACTTGTTCTGGTTCTTTTTACTGTATGCTGACGCGATGTGAAAGACCATTCCTCATCTTCCAGCAGTCTAAGCTAGTGTGTAACTTTTTGGTGGCTTTATTTACTGTCATTTAAAAAATATTTTCTTACAAAAGTACCTGCTGGGTCTGGGATTTGATGTTGCCCTACTTACAAGCAAATATGTTAGTCTGTTACTGTTCCATGTACACTGGCAGGAGGCATGAGACTCCTGGTCAGAGACAAAGGACCTGATGAGCCATACTGCGACAAGCAGCACGGGCTCCAGTTCTTGCCCAGCCAGTCCCTTGGTGGAGCCCTGAGTGGCCAGAGGGTGCCTGTGCAAACAGTGGGTTGTTAGAGGAGGACATGAAGCTGGAAAACCCACTGTTTTACAGCAAGCAGTAGGCAAGCCTGTGCTCCTTCCAAGACGTGACCTTGTCCCTCAAGTTGCTTGCTACACACGCAGTGTGGAGGGGTGGCCTGGATGAAGAGCAGTCAGGGATCTGTGTTCTTCACACGGCAAAAAAGCCAGGCGGAGTGCAAGAGACCCACAGAAAAACATTCTCCCCAAAGGGGAAACTCATTGCTTTCTACTTGCTTGCAGAAAGGGATTTAAAATCAGACCGGGTGTGATGGCTCACGCATGTAATCCCAGCACTCTGGGAGGCAGAGGTGGGCAGATCACAAGGTCAAGAGATCATGACCATCCTGGCCAACATGGTGAAACACCATCACTATTAAAAATACAAAAATCAGTTGGGGGTGGTGGCGTGTGCCTGTAGTCCCAGCTACTCAGGAGGCTGAGGCAGGAGAATCGCTTGAGACTGGGAGGTAGAGGCTGCAGTGAGTGGAGATCGTGCCTCTGCACTCCAGCTGGTGACAGGGCAAGACTCCATCTAAAAAGAAAGGGGTTTAAAATTGAACAGGTTAGAAAAATTGAGTTACATAGCCTCTGTGTGTGTAACTCAATTTTTCCAACCTGTTCAATTTTCAATCCCTTTTTGTTTTGAGACGCACAGAGGAAAAACAGGACCCTTCTCACCCATCACTGTTCAGTTCCATTCCGCAATCTCTCGTTTTTTACTCTGACTACTTTATAGACTGTGAGGTTGGGTGTGGTGGCTCATGCCTGTAACCCCAGCACTTTGGGAGGCTGAGGTGGGCAGATTACCTGAGGTCAGGAGTTCAAGACCAGTCTGGCTAACATGGTGAAACCCTGTCTTGACTAAAAATACAAAAAAAACATTAGCTGTGTGTGGTGGCATGTGCCTGTAATCCCCGTTACTCGGGAGGTTGAGGCAGGAGAATCGCTTAAATCAGGAGGCAGAGGTTGTAGTGAACTGAGATCACACCACCGCACTCCAGCCTGGGCCACAGAGCGAGACTGTCTCAAAAATAAATGCATACTTAAGTAGACTGTGAGCTTCTGGATTCCCAGTCGTTAGGCAGGGATCAGCCTGTCAACCCTGCCCACTGGGTATGGGGGGGCGCCCGGGTCTGAAGCCCATGAGAGAAGTAGATCATGCTGTCTCTTCTCTATGTGAGTACACCCAGGATTCTCATGTCCCCTGCCAGCATCCACGAACAGCAACAGACTAACTGATTTGCTTGTAAGCAGGGCAACGTCAAATCCCACATCCAGTAGGTACTTTTGTAAGAAAACATTTTCGAAATGACAGAATAAGAAAATGAATAAAGCTACCAAAAGAAAGAAATAAGAAAGTGAATAAAGTCACCAATAAGAAAATGAACAAGGCCACGTTGTTCCACCCCGTGCCTCTGTGAGTCCTCCCTCTTTCTCGGTGACCCCAACACCTACAACCACGCAGGGGGCTGACATCCTGGAATGCTGCTCCTGGTGGGAGGCGACTGGGGTCACTTGGTTGAGGGGACGGACCTTTTCTCCCACCATGCCTTCATCTCTCCTCTCCAAATACTTAGGTTTTTTTCCACTGTATTTGTAAAAGTTATGATTGTACAACTACAGCTCTTCTGTAATATCTACAGGTTGATACAAATAATTAAAAATCAAAACATCAACATGTCTAAGGACCACATGGTGTATGTGACCCCCGAGAAGGATATATACGCTATGCCATAAATACTTGGATACTTGAAGGAGAGTCTTCCAGGTATTAAACCCGTGGATTCTCTTATTTTCTTTCACAATCGCTCTGCTTTTCCTGGCTCACAGTTGGCCACCACCACTCTGAAGAGCCCATGCCATCTCCCTTCCCCCATCCCTTTTTCACTTTCCTGGCCCCTGCCTCATACCAGTCAAATCCAAATACCCGGAGGGCGGACACAAGGCATGAGTGTCTGCCTCTTGCACTCCCTGGTGTGTATGATATGCTTCCCGGACTACAACACCGACTTACGGAACTGAAACGATGACTTCATGTCAGAAGAAACAGGATACGGGGATGAATTCATTACCTGGACCATTTTCAGCAGCTGGAGTAAGCAGTCCTTAATAACAAAAATCACACACAAAGACCAGAAAGTGTTTTGAAAAAGTGCTTTGAGAATTTACTGTACAGCGTTTTTTAAACAATTTATTTATACGTTGGCTTCTACATGCTCTTATATTCGTGTAAAACATTTATACATATTCTTTACAATTTGTACATATATTAAATGGCTGTAGCATAAACATTGTTCTATGGGATTTTATAGAAGAAAAATCAAGTGGGGAAAATTACTTACGAAACATTAACAAAAACCCGTGACACTGAAGAACAAGATGTTCTCATATTCATTTGATTTCCTCATCTTATTTTTGGTTTCATTTTTACGCTGGCCCAGGCTTTCCATTTCCTGTCATTATTAGGTCAGCAAGACCAAGCAGTGGGAGGGCGCGCGGTAAGGCACCTGTGAGACGGAAGCGCCCCTCCGCAGGAGTGAGGTGGTGTCTGCCAGTGTTCAGAGTTAGAGCTGACGCTGCGCCAAGCTCCTGTTTCGCTTTATGCCACGAGCTGAAGTGCTGGTGCTTGGAAACGTCTCATCTGAGGCTTCGGGTGTAGCTGGGAAGGGCACTGGCCTGTGCTTTCTCTCCAGCGTCAGAGCCCCAGGGATTCTGCACACTGTTCAGGCTGCAACCTTTTCCATCGAATGGGGAGGGCAGGGGTGCTAAACTCTGCCTTTTCTCTTTGCTGAAGACACCAAGTGGCCACGAGCCCACCATCCAAACCAAGCAGTGTGCCACGCCCACGGCAGCGCTTCTCATCACAGCTGGTGAGCAGCCCAGGAGCAAGAAGGGGCCAGAGGCTCCGGGTGCAGGGCGCGCTCCCTCCCTCGGGCCCTCCTGAGCACAGGCCTCAGCACAGCCACTCACCCTCAGGCCAAAGCCACAGAACTCTCAAAAAAGTCCCTCTATTCTTTATGGCATAGAAGATGCCTTAATGGTGATTAGGAAGGCCGTGCAAAGACAGAAAGCGCTGGTCCTCACAGAAGAGCAACACATCAGAAATAATGCTGAGGACACGGGTGGCCAGGGGGATCTGCTCATCTGCCAGGCTGCGGGGTCCCCCTGCAGGGACATGGGACGGCACACCTGCCATGCACCGTGAAGGCGCTAACAGCCCCGGCCCCTGCATCCTTCCTCAGGAAGTATATGCACCTGGGCCGTGGCTGTGGCAGTGAAAGGCATGCAGACTCCGCCAATGAGAGGAACCCAGAGGACTGAGGAGTTATAAAAATAGACAAAACATATATAGATTTTTATTCTGGCATATTTCATATTTTTAAGAAAGTAGTAATTATCTGATGCTGGGTAAGAACTGGAAGATTGTGGGAGACTTATAAATTATGACTCTGTAAAATATCAGCGGGGAGAAACCCCTTTCAATGGAAAACTCTGGTAACTTTTAAGTACTTTCTAAAAATAGACACAATTGCCACTGGTTTAAATAATGGATGTGGAAATGAACAAAAGACCATCCCTAAATAGCTGATGCATTTAGGCTGGTTAATGAAATAAATGCATTTTTTTGCAACTCTGTTTCTTTTTGGTTTTGTTGCCTTTTTTTCTGAATAATAGGGGGAAACAGTTTTGAATTGCATTGCCCCAAGTCAGGAGGAAGCGCGCCGCCTTCTCTGCAAGCCCCGCTGGGTCCTACATCACCGGGAAGCGGCTGAGGGCCTGCCTCAGCTTTTCTGCAATCTGACAAGAAAGCAAAACAAAACCACACTGAGACAGCACTCCGGTTATGGCCTCGCAGGGTTCTACCACTCACAACTCTTGACAACTTCAACGTTACACACGTTCCAATTCTTTAACTGGTCTTTTTGGCACCAGCCCCGCCCTGCATTGCTGCTGGAGAGACCTTAATCCCAAAAGGCGCTGGCGAGCTGGCCCTGGAGGTCCCTTCCCACCAGGTGGCGTCTGTGCGTTCTCCCACCTCTGCCCTAGTGGCACTTCCAGACCACCTGCTTTTCCTCAGATGAGCCGGGCACAGGCGCTTCATGCTTGCCTAGAGGCCCCTCCTTTCCTGGAAGAGTATAAGCTTCCAGACTCCCCTGAAGGTTGTATTGCCCTGGCCACACCTGCTCTGTCACTGCAAAGTGTGCAAACAGCATAAGCCTGCCTATGACGCTAACAAGGTTCTGTGCCGGGCCTCCTGGCATGGCTGCCTCACCCATCCCGGGACACTAAGCATCTGGAGTGAGGGCTTGGCATATAAGAAATGCTCAACACATGTCCCACTCATGAACACATGCACATTTTAATAACTTAAGGGTTACTTTACCATAAAGCATTAGATCTAAAACCTGGCAATGTTCTATCAGCCACTTATATTTATGCAAAGACAGTGATGAAATACATGGTTTTTGATTCTGAACGACAATGTCATAAATAACGATACTATACTTGGATTTGAAAATCAATAAATCAACATTTTCAAAATTCTGAGAGTTGCCCTTGCATTATTTTCTCACACAAATACACTCTGCTCTATTCTAATACACAATGAAAGACACACAACAGCACCAACGGAGGGAAAGTGTGCGTTCAAAGAGCCCCGGCCCCATGTCCTGCAAGGGAGGACAGGGCTTAGGTGACTTCCTCCCATAAGTTAGTCACCCAAACCAACTGTCCAAGACACAATTCACCAATACACATTAGGCACATCAAGCACAGCTCCCCTTGAAGAACTGACTGTTGGAGACGGGGGTTTTCAGCAGCGTCCGGCTCGCAGAGGCCACTAGCATGGCTGGGAGTAAAATGCTGGCTCACCACTCCCCTTGAATGTGGCTTACCAGAGGAGAGCTGGGTAGGCAGCTAGCAGCCAGCAGAGGCTGGATTTTCCATTTGCAGACCTTACCTGCAGGTGCCTAGGTGAACATGCTACTGGATCTTTGTTTTCTATATACTCTGGTTAACAACAAAATTACTAGGCAGAGGTAAGAAAATTTAAGTTTTCATTATTACTTTGCGAATAGAACCATCCCTGGTCTTGCTTTTTTTTTTTTTTCTCTCTCTCTGCGATTTCCATGGTGCACTGTGAAAACCTCATTCACAAAAAGCAAAGGCTGCCTTTGGTTTCCTGTGTGGTGCCAGGCTCCTGTTCCAGCTGCCGCCGGAGCCCCAGGGACGGCAGGGTGACCTCATCTCATTCAGCACCGTTCCTGGTGCACAGAGGCACAGAGAAGCTGTGACAGAGGGGAAGGGGCCGCACAATAAGGAACTTCTTGGGGCCTCGCAACTAGCATCCAAGACCCCTTCTTCAGGAGAAAACCTTTTTAACCCAGTGTTACCCAAAAAGCAAAGGGCGGATGGAATTAGGAGATTAAAAAACAAATCCTGTCCAAAATTCAGGCTCCTTTATTATTTAGGATTAAAGACGATAAACAGATTAACTTTACATGGTCAAAGTGGTTTACCGGAACCCGCTCCTGGAGCACATGCAAAAGGCGCGCGGAGGCTCACTCACCGTTTCGTAAAACTGCACTTGCTGCTCCAGGTACAGGCGGATGACGCTGTTGTAATCATAGATCCGGTTACTGTGAAAGTGATTCATCTCAGCTACAACCAAAACGAAAACATCCATCAGTTTTCCCTCCAAGTTTTCAAATGACAACACCTGGTTTCTCTGCTCGGTTACAGTTAATCATCAACCTGACCTAATCTGGCTGCTGCAGTACAGTGCCAGTTCTTGGCAAATCACTCTATAAAGAGGCTGGAAAAACATGTTGAGCTGGGCACAGTGGCTCACATCTGTAATCTCAGCACTTTGGGAGGCCAAGGTGAATGGATCACCTGAGGCCAGGAGTTCGAGACCAGCTTTGTCAACATGGCAAAACCCCATCTCTACTAAAAATACAAAAATTAGCTGGGTGTGGTGGCAGGCACTTGTAATCTCAGCTACTTGGGAGGCTGAGGCAGCAGAATTGCTTAAACCTGGGAGATGGAGGTTGCAGTGAGCCAAGATGGCACCACTGCACTCCAGCCTGGGCGACAGAGTGAGACTGTCTCAAACAAAGCAAAACAAAATGTTGAACAGTGAATGACAAACATTACTTTCTAGTAAATAAATGACTTTCACTGACTTGCATATTAAATACTATAAAATGCAATACAGATAAATCACCCAAATGTGGACTATTACTCTAACACAATCGATCCAATAGAAAACACTGTCACATTTGCTACAGATGACCGCAGGTCAAAGCCTCCAGTGCGTCTGCGCTGGACCTAGCAAGGCAGCACCTGGGGGCCCTGCCCCGCCCCGTCCTGTGCAGCAACTGCTTCAGGAGGTGTCTGGTAAAAGGCTGGGCAGCATGTGGGACATTGGGCGGGCCCTTCTTCAGTATGGGGACCTTTGTTGCCCCTGAGCACCAGCAACGCTGTCAGAACTCAACCTCTCACTGGGCAGGAGGATTGGATGCTGAAGGATAACCTTTCTTCATCTTTGCTGAATACATGGATTGCTTATTTGTCTGTTCCCATCTGCCCAACACTGGAGGTGTTTTTGTCATCAGAGGGCCTCATCACCTCCCTCGGACGCCTCCCACGCCATCTTCTCCCAAACACTCCAGGCCTAGAAAGCCAGCGTCTGCACAGATTCCCACGACATGCAAACTGCTCTACCTTTTACATCAGTTATTTGAAGTTGTACAAGGCTTTTTATTTATCAATTTGATAACCTCAAACACAAGTTCAAAACCAAATTCCCCATTTCGAACCCTTCAAAACCCAAAACTTCCATCAGGTTTCCTTGTTTTTGCTGCTGTGGCCTTGGCTTTGGGCACTCCCTCGTCCTTCTCTGTCTCCCATGAATGCCCCAGTCTTGAAGGCTGCTCCTTGGAAAAGCCTGCGAATGTGCTTCATTCTCTTCTTCCCAGGACCACATCTGTAGGTCCTCAAAGCTCAGACTACACTAGCAATGGTTTTCTGGCCGGGCTCCGGGACAGTGTCTGCGCCCTCCAATCCCCTCCGTACATATCAAATCCTTCTCCCTTGAGGATTGATTTTTTTCTCTCCCTTAAAAACCTTTTAATGGTTCTTAACACCCACATCAAGTCTAGAGCTTTCAAGTTCTTTCACAATCCAAACTTACTTCCCAATAACCTCTAAGTATGTGTTACTCTTTCATGCCCATGACACAATCTAGCAACACGATTTTGTGGCTTTTGTTCCCAGCAGAACACCCTCTCCATTCTCCTCTGCCCACGTCAGTGCCATCCACCCGTCCACCAACAGGAAAAATCCATTTGCTGCTCTCATCTGCTCAAAAACACTCAAACCTATACACTTTAATGTCTTTTTAAAAAAAAAAAAAAAAAAAAACACAAAAAAAACTGCCTACAATGACATATCCAAACCCCTTCGCATTCCACGATCCCAAGGCATGCAGGTGACAGACTGCTAAAAGCTGAGCTCTGGCATTTAATAGAGCATGATGACATCACAGGTTACAAAAGGAATCTTCCATGTCTCTGAGAAATAATAAAATGTGCAGTTTTAATTAAGCTGTCATCCATAGCTACATAAGGTAGACAGGTGAAAAACTGAATAAATATCACAGATTTTCATCAACATTGGGATCCTGCAAACAAGGGGCTTAACTGCTGCTCACATTTGGATTTCTCTCTAGCAAGGCAAACTTTGCTGGGGGAAAAAATCCCCACCAGCACCTCATAAGGACCCTTTGATCTCACCTTGCAACGCGTAAGACATGGTGCTGACTCTCTTCACCATGTTCTGTTTGTCTTGTGGGGTGATTTTACTTGTTGCAACTAGTTTGTCACTTTCTTTCACTTTTTCTATTGCTCCCTGTGAAATAGAAAATGCAACAGTATTAATTAAGCTAAAATGATTAGTCATTAGTTTAAAATATAACAATGCTAATATAGTCTGTAACTGATTTGCTACTGAACAGGAAATATGTCCACAAAATAAGAAGAAAGGAAAGCATCTGAATTTAACTTCCTTCAAGTCCCTTGGAAGCAAAACGGTTGCTATTCTTGAAAAACGTAACTAAGCTAAAATGAAAAGTTTTAAGCTACAAAAAAAGAGAAGACCAAACAGCACACCATCTCTGTAATATTCAGAAGCCAGTGCCATTGGAAGAGTAGCACATCATGGCAATCAGGCATTAGCAAGTTTCGAGTCATTTGGTTAGGTACAGGGTAGTGTGTGCACACAGGCAGTCTCCGTCTCTCCTTTTATACAACAGAATATTTTATAAGCTAGTGCTTAAGCGCGCTGATTTTAAGTCAGGGCTTTACTTAGATTTTTGTAAGAGGCACTGAATCAATGTAAAGACTTAGATGGAAGTGGTGGGAAACGCTGCCAAACATTTCCCACTCCAGTATCATCATGCTGCTCATTACTTAGGGCTGTCTGGAAAGAAAAGCTCTATACTCATGCATACATTAGGCTCCAGGCCTACAACTCTGATGCTGCTGGCATACGTTTCTACAAGAAGCTCACTGTTCTGAGTTTTATGTTAAGTTACCTGAAGTTGTACAAACCTAATTTACCTATGCAACCCCTTCACCATTGTTTCAGTTATAAAGCAGAATGCTAAAATGGCCACATGCCAGGACTGTTCAGATCACAGACCAGCCCTTGGCAGAGGTTTTCCTAACAAATCCAAGTACGTCGCAATATACTAGACTACTATGGTTGACATAAAATACTCACAACTCATGCCTGAGGTGATGTACAGATTTTTAAAAAGGGAAAGAAAACCAGAATTAATATGTGAAGACACTCCAAACCAATTTTAAAAGTCAGTTACAAAACCTGAATTATCTATTGTTTCCTTTTTAATAATAAAGCTATAAAACCTATACCGACGACTACACACACATGCCTGCTTCGTCTGGTGGTGCATTCTTTAAATGTCTACGATCAGGTTACCTTGTGAGTGCCAATGATGTCAGGGAAGCAGCCAAGAAAACCTTTATACTCGTGATTACATTCCATCAGGAAATGGAGATCTTTCTTTGGCTATAACAAGATACAAGCTGGTTGTTACTGGCAGAGAAATTCAGAAAATCCAGGAAAAGGTAACTATTATATCCAAAGACTATAAATCCTGCATGTGCTACACTAAATTACTGAGTGTGAAGCATTCACATTCCTTTTTCTAAAAGGAAATAACTCCAAAGACTGCCATATTTTGAATCATATGTTATAAAGAAAATGACAAAACATATAATATTTAAGTTGGTTTGTAAAATTATTTTGACATGGCCCAAAATACACCACCACAAAGGAAAAAAGTTCATCTAATACTGTACGTTTATATACAAGCAAATGAGCTGCTGTAGTTTAACTTCTAAACATGAGCAGAGAACATAAAAATATTATTAAAACACCTAGTAATCATTTTACATTTTTCCATTTTTTCTGAATTATAATTTTAGTAGCTATGTTACTCACATTTCTAAAATGAATACTTTTTAAATCTGTTATTTAAAAAAAAAACAAAAAACCAAAAACCCTGAAATTGGGCTTCTAAAGACTCCAATAAAAGCTAAACCTATGTGGCTATGACAAGGACCTGCCCTGTCCTGGGGACTGTAGCAGGTGCTTTTTATTTATGAGCTCTTAAATCTTGAGAATCATACAGGGTAGGCACTACCACTGCAGATGAACAGATGAGGAAACCATGGCTCAGAGAGGCTAAGCAATGGTCCATACAGACCTGAGCCAGCGTTCTTTCCTGTTCATTAGAATCCACTGATGGCTAAGAACGGATTGCAGGGATCAATGCTGGATTGTATTCATTTATATTTCTTTTTCTTTTGAGATAGAGTCACACTCTGTCACCCAGGCTGGAGTGCAGTGGTATGATCACGGCTCACTGTAGCCTTGACTTCCCGGGCCCAAGTGATCTTCCTACCTCAGCCTCCCGAGTAGCTGGAACCACAGGTGTACACCCCTACACCTGGCTAATTTTTTTTTTTTGAGACGGAGTTTCACTCTTGTTACCCAGGCTGGAGTGCAATGGCGCGATCTCGGCTCACCGCAACCTCCGCCTCCTGGGTTCAGGCAATTCTCCTGCCTCAACCTCCTCAGTAGCTGGGATTACAGGCACGTGCCACCATGCCCAGCTAATGTTTTTGTATTTTTAGTAGAGACGGGGTTTCACCGTGTTGACCAGGATGGTCTCGATCTCTTGACCTCGTGATCCACCCGCCTAGGCCTCCCAAAGTGCTGGGATTACAGGCTTGAGCCACTGCGCCCGGCCTACCTGGCTAATTTTTAGGGGTTCGCTGTGTTGCCCAGGCTGGTCTCAAACTCCTGGACTCAAGTGATTCACCCGCCTTGGCCTCCCAAACTGCCAGATTACAGGTGTGAGCCACTGTGCCTGGCCTATTTAGATTTCTTGATGACAAATTTATCCACCCACTTTGGCTTAACCTAAGAAACCATTATTAAATACAATTAACAAAGATACACAGAAACAGAAAAGAAGAGGGTACTTATTTGGGAAGTTTGTCATAAGATAGATTTTAAATTAAAATATGTGGACTAGACAGCCTAAAATCTTAATTAGAATTGTGTGATTATGTTAGTACCTGTTCTGCCACAAGACTGGCAATTTCTTCATAAGTCTTTCCTGCTTCTGTTATTGCATCGTTGAGATCTGTTTCACCTGAAAATGATCAGTTTTATCAGTGGTTACAAGTTACATACATTTTCTTTTCACTTATTAAAAATTTTATTATAGATTTGACTGGTAAATATTGTTGAAGCTTTCAAACATTTTCAAAACTAGTGGGAATAGAATGAATGCCCATCGCCCGCCATCTGCCTTCTCCACTGGCAGTGCTCGCCAGCCTTTGTTTACCCACACCCGACACCCTCTCACTGGACAGCAGCATCTCATCCACAAATCCTAATAGTTGAGGACTCTGAAACATAAGGCAGTACCATTATGACACCTAAGACGAGACTGTCACTCTGCTACAATGAGGCCTCTCAGGGCAAGCTGGCTGCCTATATCAGGCTGTAAAGGTCCACAAAGCACAGAACTGATGTGTTTCTTACATCTGTGGATTCTTCTCCCTCACCCCCTTTTTTCCCTTCACATTTCTTTTTGTGGGGTGCTGTACTCAACACTAAGTGCAGCAGCCTAGCCAATTTACACACCAATAACCAGGGTACTTCACTGAGGAGGGAGTTGTCATCCACAGGATCCTAAGCAGCCGACAGGTCTGGAAAAGGCTCTAAAGGCCAACTGAATGAATGAATAAAGACACACCTTGATAGCCACTAGAACTGAACACCGTGGCTAAACTCTGCAAGGCCTTTCCTATCTTCTGATATTCCTTTGGTAATGCTGAAAGAGAAAATGCAATAAACCATTAGTCTTCTGAGCAAACTGAAATGGGATTAAACTGTTTCCTAAAAGTGATTATGTTATAGAAATGAAGTGATTCAAAATAGTCTATATTCCTTCATAAAATATTGTTGCAAAAGTGATTGTTTTTCAATGAATGATTTTTTGGATTGTTTTTAATTGATCGTTCAATTAATGGTAGATGCCATTATTACTGACAATCACTTCTACATTCTCACTCACCGAATGAGATGTAAGTAAAATGGAAGCACCTTTAGGTGGTTTCTAGTTTACCAAGTACTTTCAGCAAGACTGTGCTTGATCATCATGATAGCCCCTCTACCAGATGCAGAGATACCATCCTCATGCTGAGGATTAGGAAAACAAGGCTCACAGAACTGACTTGTCACATGGCTAATAAATGGTGGACGTGGACTTCCAATTCCAAATACGTAGCCTTTCCCCCTCTGTTACAGATGCATAAATGACCATTTACAAACCATAACCACCAAAGACTGAAACCAACAAGATGTGGAGAAAAATACAACAGTCAGACTTTGCAAGACCAGAGAAGCGGGGTCTGAGTTTCCTCATCTGTATAATGAGATGATTTCACTAAATGGTCTCTAAGGTTTCTTTTTAAGGTGCTAAAATTCTCGCATCACTTTGGAGAATTCCCAAGAGTCTCCGCACCTTAGGCTACTTTATCTGCATTTGTACAGAGTCCCCTTAAATGTAGCCTTTCAAAAGAAACTATTATTTGCATTTAGAGACTCATTACAGTTTTAAAGGAGAAAAATTAAACTTTTAACGTTTCTTTAAAAAATATTTTGGCCAGAGACATTTGAGTTAAGTTCTATAAGCTGCAGTTATCAGGAAACATGAATCCAAATTACAGGAGCCTAATAAAATTCCATCAGTTAATTTAATAAACTGTCCACCCTGTAGTGCCTCTGTTTTTGCCTCTCTACCTGAGGCTGAAGGCACCTGGCATGTGGTTCACCATGCAGAGTGTATGCTGTTTTCATTCTACACACTAGGAATTTTAAAGAACTATTTTGAATAAGAGAAGGAGATATGCCTGAGTCAAATCCTAAACAAAGTGCCTCAATCCCTTTCCCCATCCCACAAAAGAGCAGCTTGAAGCCAGGATTTTCTTTCTACATTTAGCCTTGTGGATTACATAGGACATAGAGTTGATCAGATATTAGACATATGGGATTTAATTCTTTAAAAGATACCGTAATTCCAAATTTTTGTGATATCCTTAAAAAATGGGATTGTAAAATTTGCACTCAGGAAAAATGGCTTTCGAAGAACATATGGATTTAAATGATGTGTTATGATGGTCTTGTAAGAGTTTACAGTCAAAATTAATTCACTGCCTTTAAAACAGAATTCCTTCATTCTTACTTTAGAGGATCAGTCCCCCAACCTTTCTGGCAACAGGGACTGGTTTCATGGAAGACACTTTTCCACCGGTAGACAGCAGGCTGGGGGAATGGTTTGGGGATGAAAGTATTCCACTTTAGATCATCAGGCATTAGATTCTCATAAGGGCTCACAACCTAGATCCCTTGCAGGTGCGGCCCATAATAGGGTGTGAATTCCTCTGAGAATCTAATGCCATCGCTGATCTGACAGGAGGCAGAGCTCAGCTCAGGCGGTAATGCCTATAAATAGAGATGAAGCTTCACTTGCCTCCTGCTATGCGCGGTCATGGTCCATGCACCAGTCCATGGCCTGGGGATTGGGGACCTCTGCTTTAGAGAACAATGTCAACTTTGCTTTTTGTTCATGAGTCATCCTCTGTGACCTGTATTGACACAGGTTTTGTTTTCTAGATGCTGTATTTGTATACATTATTTTCTCAGGGCTAATTCTATGTATTTAGGATACAGCATCATGTTTCCTTGCTATGGGAAAGAAGCAACTGTTATTCCTCGTGTCTGCACCTCAAGCACAAACAGCTGGTATGCTACAAGTTTCACTGGAATAAGAGAATATGTGGATGGCAAAGTGCCACTGGTACTGGTATTGCTGCTGGTAGAGGAAGAGGTAGAGTAGCATTGGCCAATGGCTGAGGTAAGGCAGGGCCTGGAAAACTTCCTCTGCAAAGTGCCAGATAGTAAATGTTTTAGGCTTTATAAAGCCACAAGTTTCTGTTGAAACTACTCAACTCTACCATTATGACACAAATGTAGCCAAAGACAATATATAAATAAATGGGTATGGGTGTGCTCCAATAAAACTTTATTTACAAAATAGGTGGCAAGCCAGATTTGGCCCTCAGACTATAGTTTGCTGACTCCTGGTGTAAGGCTTTGGATTTTCAGATCTGGATTGAATAAACAGTAATATTGCCATTGTCTTTCCTGTGCTATCTTATTAATTCATCTACGGGTCATTCCACATTTAGTTTCCTGCTTTTTAAAATTATTATTGGATTTCAAATTCTGACTGTTTTTCTTTAGTATAAAAACCCCATCTTAAAAAAAATTAACAGATCCTTTTTCTCTGCTGAGCATCAAAGGGCTGATATATATTACTCATAATTTAAAATATAAGTCATTTAAATTTTTTTAAATGGAATATAACCAATATCTCTGTACAGTGTTAGAAGGTGAAGGCCAGAAAATTCTTAGTGATAGATTAGAAGTCCCTTTTCTCCAGAGGTTGAGACATAGCAATAAGGGCAAACCAGACAGAAAGGAGAGAAAAGTCCTAGCACTTTACTAGGTAGTCAAAGACATCTGCGCGTTCAACAGCAGTGTGATCCCAGCATTTCAGGGCCTGACAAGTCATTCTGCAGCCTCTGAGCCTGAGGGGAAACCAGGCAGCAGCCGGCAGCATTAGCCCCACAGCTGGATACGTGACTGTTTTTCGATCCTGGGCCACATGTGTGGCGACAAAGCTGCACAGTTCTGGGGAATACAGGAAAAACGTTCAGCAGAACCACAGCCTACACACAAAGTAAAAAAAGAGGGAGGCAGGAAGCTCTCAGGCACACAGCAGAGTGGGCAGAAAGCCGGGACTCATAGTGACACTCTCCTCGGCAGTGCTTCTGCTCTGACGTATTTTCTATGACTATGCTTTTTTTTTTTT
Organism: Cebus imitator; assembly: GCF_001604975.1. NCBI lineage: Eukaryota > Metazoa > Chordata > Mammalia > Primates > Cebidae > Cebus > Cebus imitator. The sequence goes on from NW_016107321.1 coordinate 6,885,343, forward strand.
TTTTTTTTTTTCTAAAAATTATGGCTTTAGTCAAATATACAACATCTTACCAAATGAAGATTAAAAAATAAAATGAGACTAAGAATAATGACAAGCACTCTCAAAACAGGCAAAAATGATTAATTTTCCAAAGATTATAAAGCCCGAAATTACTGGACCTAATTAAGTGAACATGGTGCTCCTTATGAGATTTCTTAACCTGGCTTTGTTTTTTTTTTTTTTTTGAGACGGAGTTTCACTCATGTTACCCAGGGTGGAGTGCAATGGCGCGATCTTGGCTCACCACAACTTCTGCCTCCTGGGTTCAGGCAATTCTCCTGCCTCAGCCTCCTGAGTAGCTGGGATTACAGGCACGCACCACCATGCCCAGCTAATGTTTTGTATTTTTAGTAGAGACGGGGTTTCACCATGTTGACCAGGATGGTCTCGATCTCTTGACCTTGTGATCCACCCGCCTCGGCCTCCCAAAGTGCTGGGATTACAGGCTTGAGCCACCGTGCCCGGCCAACCTGGCTTTGTTAGTCAATTTTTTGTGAAGTGAGGTTAAGCAGTCACAGGAGGGACATTACTGCCATCCACCAAATACATTTCTATTCAAGGCATCAGGTTCCCGCTATGATCAGGGGCATAAAACTGCGCCTGCATCAGCACCCAAAAGCCCAGCCGGCTGTGAGCAGTGGACTTACGCCCCGTGCACCGTTTCCAGTGCTCCTGCCCCACGGTCAGCAGCTCCTTCACTCCATCATCCATGGCCTTGGTGAACTTCCCGACGGCCTCGCACTTCTGCTCTCTGTGGGCAAAGGCAGCCATCAGTCACATGAGCAGGAGAAACAGCACTGCTGTCGATCGGAGACACGCAGGCCAAACATAACCACAGACACTTGTTTTCCTGCATGGTAACAACTCCCCTGGCACTAAGTTAGCCTTAAACACAGGCTTGATGCAGACGTTTGAAGAACTACTTAAAAAGCAGTTATTATTTTAACTTTGCTTCCTTTCTTCCTCTTCAATTCTTGGTCAATTTTAATTATAATTATTCTAAAGTAAATAAAATAATAACTTCTTGAATATCTCATTTAGTAAAATTCCAATCACTGGAGGGACCATCAAATCCATAAAAGGATAACGGGGGTTGCTGATGCCAGCTGGTCATTCATTCCAAGTACTCCATGAAACAGACAATAACCTGGACGCATAATCAGCTAAGTGACCCTGAAGATACCAGAGTTCTTTAAAAGGGTGTCAAAGTGTATTTACCAACCTGAAAAGATCACAATATACTGTTAGATGAAAAAAGCAGATTATAAAACAAAATGGATAGTGTGAGGTCATTTTTGTTTAAACAATCTTTCCTATAATTGTGTACAGAGGAGGATTTGGGAGACTGTACACTAACATATTAACACTGATTTTTCTCTCTGGGTGGTTGAAGGGTTATGTTTATGTGTGTGTGTGTGTTTCTCGTCTATACTTTTGGTAACACATACGCAATAATTTTATGATAAAAAAGCTTAAAATTAAAAACACAAATTTCTTATAAGTCCTTAATAGAAAAGGAACTACTCCAAAGTTTCAAGGAGTAGAATGTATTTAAAATGAGCCTGTATTTAAAAACTAAATAATTAAAATCAATAGATTAAAAACAAAAAAAACATACAGAAAAAGCAGGTTAGAGACTGCCTCAATGCCATGTTCAAAGAGATTTGCTGTCTGAATATTGTGTGGGTTTTAGGCAGCTCTGTTCCCCTTGGTTTCATCACACTATTGGAAACAGCTACTCAACACCGTCAACTACGAAGTCACTGGCTTCAAGGTAAAAGAAAGAAGTTTAATCTGATGTTATGGTTAGAAAGACAGTACTTCTATGTACAAACAATATTTCCCTTGTCATTGGACTACAAATCCTGCTCATTTCATAAAACTCTAGTCTGACAATTTGAGTTTCAGCTGCGGCTATCCTGGCTGAGGCCTGAAAGGAGGAGGTTGTGGATTGAGAAAAAGGAAAACCTGGCAGCGCCTCTCACATTTCTACTAAGTCCAAGTCAGGTGCCTCTGGTTCCATGGTGGAAAATATCATGACTCCCGCCAGCTCATCTCTCTCAGCCTTCCTCTTTCCAGTTTTCCATTCCTGTAAATGAGAATGTGGTAATGTTCAAGTGGACAGCACAAACTGGTCTCCAAAATTCCCCAACAGGACCAGTTCACTGATCACCTTTATCTAATATTCAGAAAGCAGCTCCCACTCTATCTCCCTCTGCACCATGGGCTAAATACCTTTATACCCCAAATGTCATCTCAGGGCATGAACAGTGTCATGCCACAGAACGGCCCTTATGGGACCAAGTCTTTTGCGAATGAACCGATTCAGCCATGTTCCCTTTCCAGTGGCTATCTACATAAACATGGCAAATAGAAACACCCTATACTTTTTTTCTTTTCCTGAGAAAGGGTCTCACTTTGCCCTCTAGGCTGGAGTGCAGTAGCGTGATCTCAGCTTACCGTACCCTTGAACTCCCAGATTCAAGTGATCCTCCCACCTCAGCCCCCCAAGTAGCTGGGCCTTTAGGCACACACCCCCCACGCCTGGCTAATTTTTTTATTTTTTGTAGAGATGGGGTTTTGCCATGTTAACCAGGCTGGTCGGGAACTCCTGGGCTCAAGCAATCTGCTCACCTCGGCCTCCCAAAGTGCTGGGATTCCAGGCATAAGCCACTGGGCTCGGCCCACCGATGCATTCTGACCAAGTACCTCAAATGTTTAGGTTAACTGTTTTCTAAAAAGGTAAATGCTTTTCTAAAATATAAGCTAGAAACCAGTATTATGATCTATTTAAAAAAAAACATATTAAGGTATACACACACACAGGGTACCCAAAGCAAAAATATCCAGTGCAATGAATTGTCACAAAATGAAGACCTGCCTAACAACCACCTAGGCCAAGATGGAGCAAAGAGCTCCCTTCCAAAAGTCCCCCTCATTGTCCTTTCCCTAAGTACTGCTACCTCCTCCCCACCCCCACACAAGGTAAGTAATAACCCTTCTCTTGCGGTTTTCATTTCCTTGCTTTTCTGCTATGGTCTGAATGAGTTCACTTCAAAATTCATGTTTTGACACTTAATAGCCAATGTGATACTATGAAGAGGTGTGGTCCTTAAGAAGTGATAAGGTCACGAGGGCTGCTCCCCTTGGGAATGAGATTTGTGTCCTTATAAAAGGGCTTGATGGAGGAAGTTTGTCCCTTTTTGCTCTTCCACTTTCCACCATGTAGGAACTCAGCATTTCTCCCCTTTGGAAGATGCAGCCCTCACCAACCACCAAATGCTGGTGCCTTGATCTTTGACTTCCAGCCTCTGCAAATGTGAGAAATAAATTTCTGTTTTTGATAAATTAGCTGGTCTCAAGTGTTCTGTATTTTGTTACAGCTGCACAAACAGACTAAGATACTTTGTTTAGAGTTTTAACACCTAAACTCTTTGTTTAGAGTTTTAGCACCTGACCTGTCTTGCTAGTTTTTCAAGCTAGCAACGAACCCTAAACACATTCTTCAGCGTCTGGCTTCTTTTGCTCAATCTTGGTTAGGAAGTACAGTCACATTCTTGTGTAGAACTATAGCTCATTCATTTCACTGCTGTATAATATTCTACTGTATGAGGAATCCCCAATTTATTTATCCATTCTACTACTAGTGGCCACCCTTATCAAGTTATGAATACAGCTGTTATGTACATGTCTCCTGGTGTCTGTGTGCATGCATTTCTATTCAGTATACACCCAGGAGTGGAAATGCCGGGTCATAGGAGGGGTTCAACCTTAGTAAATGCCAAACTTTTCCAAACTGGTCTTACCAATTTCCCCCAAGATGTTATGAGTCCCAGCAGCATCTCACCGTACCAAGATGACACTTGGTCTGATCAGTTTTAGCCATTCTGGTGAGCGTGTAGTGGTATCTTGCTGTGGGTTTTAATTTGTATTTCTTGATTGCTAATGAAATTAAGTACTTTTCTATACATCTGTTGTTGATCAGACACCTTATTTTCTGAAATACATTATCAAATCTCCTATTTTCTACTGGGCCTATCGATGTTTTCAAATATTCTAAAATCTAGCCCTTCACTGCTTATATATGTTGCAAGTATCTTCTACTCAGTAGCATGTTTTTTGCTCGTAATGGCTCTGCTGAAAAAAAAGTTCTAATGTAGTCTATCCACGTCTTTCCTGCATGGTCTTTTTCATGTCATATTTCAGAAATACTTCCCTGCTCTCTAGGATATGAGGATGTTCTCCTACGTTATCTTCTGTAAGCATTACTGTGCTGCTTTTCACATTTAGATCTGTGAACCACATGGAAATCATTTTCCAAAAAACTTTATACAATGAAAACTTTCAAACATATACAAAAGAGAAAAGTAAAATAAACCTCTACAGGTTCAGTTTCGATAATTATCAACACTTTGCCAATCTTTTTTTTAATATCAATAGTTTAGTGTAAGAGATATGGAAGTCATTTACAGGAGGAAGTCTTTCAGCTGTGATGGCACGGGCAGCTGCATGTGATGCCATTTCAGTAGGGACTTACTTCGGCTTACACACTTTCCAAGAATGGCACCACCTCTAAATAAGAAATGACCCTTGCCTAGAACTACTTTAGTGCCTCCATATTCTGGGAGAACTTTAGCTTTCAAGCTAACTGGTTAAGTCTTTCCACCCTTACCTTTAAGGTCTGATCCAATAGCTACTACTGTTGCTTGCAATACTTTTGAGATTTTTCAACCAATACTCAAAGAGTGAAAGGAACTTTCTAAATGCCTGTCTGCTGTGACTTCACAGGAGACCCACAGCTCAATCTTTAGCACATGTGGCCACAGGAAAAGCCGCCCAGGCACTACTGTTCCCTGGGAGGTGCCAATCTTGTTTCACAGGTACTCTCCTCCATTCTACCTCTGGGATGTTTTTTCTTACTTTAAAGCTAATTTCAAATATAATACACACACACACACACACACACACACACACACACAGACACACAAAATATATATATATATGTACACACACATACGTATATATATTTGAGACAGAGTTTTGCTCTGTTCCCCAGGCTGGAGTGCAGTGGCACGATCTTGGCTCACTGCAACCTTCACCCCCAGGTTCAAACGATTCTCCTGCTTCAGCCTCCCAGGTAGCTGGGATTACAGGTGTGTGCCACCAAACCTGGCGACTTTTGTATTTTTAGTAGAGACAGGTTTTTGACATATTGGCCAAGCTGGTCTCGAACTCCTAATCTCAAGTGATCCATCGCAACTGGCCTGGGTCATGTTTTAAAAACATAATAATATCAGTAACAGCCCTAATAAAATAAACTGCAGATTGTAGTGAGGTAGTGAGCACATTTCATTTCCCTGCGGTGTGCCATCCAACTGACCCAGCACCAGTTACTGGAAAGACTATCCTTTCCCTACTATGCTCAGTGCCATCTTTGTCACAGATCAAGCGTCTACTCTGTTCTGCTCCACTGGTTGGTTTGTCTAGCCTCATGCCGATACCATGCTTTTAAAGTTTTTAGCTTCACAATGAGTTCTGATACGCAGTGAAGTTCTCCTCCTACTTCATCCTTTCCCAAGAGCATCCTGGCTATTCTTAGCATTCTGATTTTCTACATATGACATCTTTATTGTTTTCAGTCCATGAGACACAGTGTTAGAAAATTTATTTACGTCTTCTATTATTTTTCTCAATAATGTTTCATAGTTTTCTATGTAGCTCTTTTGTGCATTTTCTTGTATTAATTCCTGGATATGTGATACTTTTGATGTTACGGTAGTATCAAATAACAACGAACTAGATTTTTTTCCGCTAGATTTTCAGTTTCAGTTTTTGGTGATAAATATGCAATGTCTTATATCCAGCTACCTTACTAACCACTTATTTCTAATAATTTCTCTGTAGATTCTTCGGAGGTTTCTGTGTTCACCATTTATTTACATAAGCTGCTACTTACCACAGAATCATAGTTTCTATGTAGTTCTACACTGCCACTTAGCAAGTAAGGAAACTCTGGACCAAAGAGATCAAATACCTTCACTAAGATCACAGAGGCAGTTACAATTGGGGCTAAGACTAGAACTCAAGTGCCCTGATTCCAAGTTCTTTCTTTTTTCTCTCATACCACTTGTATGACAAGTTGATCACTCTTTGAAGGTGGCAGTCATTTAAAACAACACAACCAATGTCTAGGATTTATTATTCTTAAACTCCACCATGCATAAAACATGACTTTCAGAAGTGCTTTCTAAATCAAATCCTCGGAAAATCTATCAAATAAGCCCTGGTTAAGGCACTGTGGGAACCAGGAAGGCAACAAACTTGGAGGCAGTTCCCTGTAGTTTCTGTAACTACAAAGTAACAAAACATTTACTGAATTCAAATAACTTAGTTTTACTACTAAATAGCTACATGACATACATAGGGTGACTGAGTATCCTCTCACCATGGATATACACAAATTCGTAAGACATAGCGAGAGACCTGTGATATACACAAATTCACAAAGACAAGGAGACACAGCCTTAATACTTAAAACTTACTGTGCATTCACTTCAACAAGGGAAAAGTACTACAAAGAAGTTTAGCAAGTAAACCTCTCAAAATTCCAAGAGGGTATATGATATTCTGTTATTTGATTAAAGACAAAAACAGCTTCAGAATTTATTTCCCAGGCTGATAATGTATTTAGCATCTGCTGTGGCTTGTGAGCTTCAGCGGTCTGCTGTGGCTTCTGAGCCAACTCCTGCTTTTATTCTTTAGGGCATTTCTAAGGTATGCAGTATTTTTTGAGAGAAACTGTGGAAGAAACATCTTTAGAGAATAAAATGATACAATAAGGAGTACAGTAAATGCTTACTGAGAAAGAAAACTATTTCCAATTATGAGATGTCAGGCAGCCAACTTCTCTTTGAATTTAATGAAGAACAGATGATCACTGGCAGACCAACCGGCCACAGGGGCGGGCAGCGAGAGAGGCCAGCATTGACTTTGGACTCACCATTACAGGGATGAAAATGGCCTGGATCTGGGAAGAACAGCTCATCTCTGCCTCTCCCTTTCCTGTCATCATGCTATTACATTGTAAGGGCCGCGTGACTGGGAAAACTGTTCACTCCTTCCCTCACTTCATGCTGATAATACCTGCAGAGTTAGGGGCCTATCCTATTTTTATAAACATCTAGGAAAAAACTGCTGACCCTATTACATCCTTCACCCTGCCCCTGCCCCTCCTGAGCTAACCCACTCCCAGTGGTGGGGGAAGCCCTTCTGGCAGGCAGCTCTTCACACAACATGAAAAATTTCCTATGGTGGGGATTTAGGTTTCTGTCCCCTCACTGTCAGTGGAGGAAAGGAGAAATAACTAACCAACAAATTTTAACTCCTTTCGAAAATAAATTTGGTGTGAATGTAACTCTCAATATTCTCTGATGCACGTTAACACAATGTCCTACCTTCTCATCTCGGAAATTTAGGAACTGCTGGAAAACTTCACTTTCTGAGATCACTGGATGGCGACACATCCTGGTCATCCAGGCCTGAAGTCTCTCCATGCGCATTTTGATAAATTCCTCTTCAAAGCGACCTGCAAGAGACACAGCAAGAATGACATACAACTTTGTCTAAAATCAATTACTGTCCACACTGTAACTGAAAAACCATTTCTATGGCTACTGGCTACTTGGCAGAAAGCTATTCAGCAAAAAGTAAACCATGGTGATTTTTCACCAATCTAAAAAACAAGCAACACAATGAATGCTCAGAGACCCACAGGTAAGATGCAACAGACTTCAGTTTTTAAGAATGTAATTCCAATTTAACATATTCACAAACCCTTTGTGACAAGAATAATGACAGCCTCAAAGTGCTATTTTCTTCAAGTACCCCTAAAATACTAAAAATAAAATAAAATCTTATTTCAACATGGATGCCTGTGTCTTTCCTGTAAGTGAACGGGCCAGTTTCTGTGTGGCCACATGAAGTCCTATAGGCAAGAAAGGAGTGGTAAGTGGAATTTCATGTCATTCTTACAAAGTATGTGACATTTCCATATTATAAAAATGTGTCAAAATGCAATATAAATTACATACACACAAGTTTAAATTTAACGTTATGAAAAGTAGCCCAAAGCTGTAGCTTTTTTCCTCCATGTATTTTAAATTACTTAAGCTGAAATAGCAAAGGAATTTTTCCATGAATGCAATAATGTAAGCTGCTATTCCAGAATTTATGACCATACTGAGTTTAATGAGTGGTTCTTCCTGTCTTAAAAGTAGAAAGTCAGCTTGACAAGGCTGGCATAACAAACATCAAGTGAACACTGAGAATGTTTACAGACCTACAAACAAAAATTACCATTAGTTCAAAGGCTTCTAGTGATAGAAGTTCCAGCTACGGCCTAGAGAGATCAACTAACCCTACCCCCCAAAAGCAACTCTAAAGCTGAACAACACTGACAAAACAACCAAATCACTGCTCTAGAAATCAACAAAAGGCAAATGGCCATCTGAGAAGTGTGTATGCTTGAAGAACTGAACTTCAGGTGACAACGGTGGAAATCTGTGGTGTTGGGAGGCTGCTCCCATCTCCCCTGGACCTGCAGCCTGTGTGCCACCCCACCTCACACGTATTCAACATGGAGGTACCATTAGGGTGGAGCAGGCTGTGAAGATGGGCAGCTGCAGCTTCTCCAGCAGGGCAGGAGGCTCACTTGATTTCGAGTGATGGGAGATGCCCATGTTCATCGGGGGTGTCGGTGGCAGTGACAATCTCAGACACAGATGAATGGGGAGGGCCAACAGCCCTGATAGCCAAGGTCGAACTATGCAAATCCCAGGCTGAGGCTGTGTGCATCAACAGTGGAGACCAGAGAGGGTCCAGGCCAGGCGCACAATCCTGGCCAACTCTGAGGCTATACAGACAAGTAAAGGCGACACAAAAGGGTCTGGTAGAAAGTAAAAGCCAGGGCAACATGAAAATGACCTGAGCTCTGGATGAGTTACATCGAGTTAGTTACATCAACAGAGAACAGGAGCCTTATTGGCCTGAGGTGGTTGGACACAACCTCTGTCAATCAATCATAGGCTTACTACCAATCCACAAAAGACACAGGAGCAAACCCTAGGAAGGCAATGTAAAAATAATAAAAATAAACAAACATTGCAATAACTGAACTGCCAGGGAGACAGACTTCAGAGATGTAATCTTAGGCAGGTTACTTAACCAACAAACAAAAGGCAGAAACAACAACCTTCAGGGAGGTAAACTCAGAATCCACAGTTGCTAAAATATATTCTCAAAAATGTCCAGTTTTCAACAAAAAGTTAAGAGCTATGCAAAGAAATAGCAAGATATGACCCATACTGAGAAAAAAACACGTAGTCGATAGACACTATCTCTGAGTAGCCTCAGATGTGGAATTTAGCAGAAAAAAAGAATGTGGCAGATAAAGCAGATTCTATAAAGATGTTTAAAGAACTAAAGGAAGTCTAAAAATTAAAGAAAAATATGACAGAGGATCAACACACAGAGTTTCAAGGACAGAGAAGTTACCAAAAAAGAATCACATGGAAATTTTGGAGTTTAAAGTATAGTAATTAAAATTAAAAATTCACTGCAGATAAGGCTCAACAGAAGGTTTAAGTTAGCAGAAGAAAAAAAAAAAAAAACAGCGAATTTGAAGATAGATCAACAGAATATGAAGAACAGAGAGAAAAAAACCGAAATGTAAAATGAACACACCTTAGAATCCATCAAGCACACCAAACACTTGTAATGAGAATCCCAGAGGAAGAAGAGAGAGTGAGACAAAAATATTTGAAGAAATAATGGCAGAAAACGCCTCATATTTGATGGAAAATTAATGTACACTTCCAAGAAGCTTAACAAACCTCGACACAGTCTGTATTTGTAGGATACAGAGATTCACAACTAGATATGACAGTTAAACTACTGAAAGACAAAGACAAAACCTTGAAAGCAGCAAATGAAAAACGACTGATCACATGTAGTGGTGCAGGCATGTGAGATAAACAGCATTAACAGCTGACTTGCTGTTTGACATAATGGAGCCAGATCAGTACAACTATCCACCAAAAATAAAGACATACCCAGATAAATAATGAGAGAATTCATGGATAACAGACTTGCATTATAAGAAGTATTAAAGGAAGTCCTTCAGGCTAAAAAGAAATTACTAAAGATGGTGACTTGAATCTGCAGAGAGAAATAAACAGCACCAGAAATATAAGGGTTAATGTAAAAGACTCTACAGATATATTTTTTCTAATTTGTTTCCTTAGCATCTTTAAAAGAAATAAGACTGAAGAAAGCAGTAATTACCACACTCTATTGTTGGATACATAACATACAGATGTAATACAAATGAAAATAACAGCATAAATGAGAGAAGGAAATAGAGCTATGTAGGAGAAAAGTTTCCATATTTTACTGGAATTAGTATTCATCTAAAGTGTTTTATGATGTTAAAAAAAGATGCATATTATATCCCTTAGGGCAACCACTAAGAAAATAACTTTAAAAATTTAGTTTAAACAATGAGAGGAATTAAAACGATATACTGTAAAATATTTATTTAATACAAAGGAAAGGCAGTAAAGGAGGAAAAAGAAGCAAACAAGACACAGAAAACAAGTAGCAACATAGCAAATGTGAATCTAACCATGTAAATAATTATATTAAATACAAATGGCCTAAAAACCCCAATCAAAAGCAGAGATTGTCAGACTTAATTAAAAAAAGGAAGATCCAACTATCTTGCCTGTAAGAGAAATAGCTTAGTTTCAAAGACACACATATACTAAAAGTAAACGGATGAGAAAAAAATATACCATACAAACAGTAACCATCAGAGAAGTGGAGTGGTTATATTAGTATTAGACAAGTACACTTTAACACGGAAAATCTTACAGGAGACAATGGGGGACATGTCTTGATAAAAGAATCACTACATCAGGAAGATATTACAAACTGTATGTCTACTTAACAAAAGAGCCTCAAAATACACAAAACAAGTGACAGAATTAAAAGGAGAGACAGTCCACCAATAATAATGTTAAATTTCAACACCCAATACTCAATAATAGATAGAACTAGAAGGAAAACTGGCAAGGATATAGAAACCTGAATAACACTATCAACCCAGCCCAACTGGCACGAATGAAATGCTCCATCTAACTGCTACAGACACATATTCTTTTGAAGCACACATGGAATATTCTCTAGGACAGACTATATGCTAAGCCATAAAACAAGTCTCAGTAAATGTAAAAGGACTAAAAATCATGCAAAGTATGTTCTTTGAACATAATAAAATAAAACTAGAAGTCAAAAGAAAAAAATTTGAGAAATAGCCAAATATTTGGAAATTAAAAGCAGAGTTGGTTCTCGTATCCCCATGCTCTGCATCCATGGATTCGACCAATCTCAGATTGGAAATATTTGAGGAAAAAAAATGTTTCTGTAATGAATATGTATGGACTTTTTTCTTTGTTATTATTCTCAAAACAATACAGTATAATAGTGATTTATATTGCATTTACATTGTATTAGGTGTTATAATTAATCTAGGGATGATTTAAAATATATGGGAGGATATACACAGGTTATATGCAAATACTACACCATTTTATATCAGGCACTTGAGCATTCATGGATTTTGGTATCTGTGGGAGATTCTGGAACCAATTCCCATGGATACTGAGATATAGGTATATTTCTAAATAACCCACGGATCAAATAAGAACTTATGAGAAAAATTAGAAAATGTTTTGACCTGAATGAACATGAAACTTCAATATATCAGACTTTATGGAATGCAGCAAAAGCAGTGCTTAGAGGAAAATTTGATGCCTGTGATAGGAGAAATATCCAAAACAATAATCTAAATTTCTATGTTAAGAAACTAGAAAAAGAGGAAATCAAACTCAAATCAAGCAGATGGGGAGAAATGATAAAAGAACAGAAAACAATAAAACAGAAAAGAGAAATTTCAATAAAACCAAAGAAAAAAGAGAGGTAACAATGATAACAATCAGAAATGAAGCAGTATATATCACTACAGACCCTAATGTCTTTAAAAGTACAAAGAACTATGACGAGCAGCTCTAAAACCATACCTAACAACTTATATGAAATAAATCAATTTCCTTTAAAGATCCAAGCTACCAAAGCTCACTGTAGAAGAGATAGCCTGAATAGTCCATAGTTAAAAACTTCCCACAAATAAAACTCCAGGTTCAGATGACTTCAGTGGTGAATTCTATCAAACACTTATAGAACAGTATCAATCTCTTCCGGAATATAAAAAGGAAGGGAATAATTCCAAACTCATCCTATGAGACTAGCACTGCCCTGATACTAAAACCAAAGATATAACAAGAAAACTATAGACTAATCATCATCGTGAACCAAATCCTCAACCAAATACTAGTAAACTGAATCCAGCAATATACATGAATAATCTATCGCCATCAAGGGAGGTTTATTCCAGGCATATAAGGCTGGTTCAGCAGTGGAAAGCTGATCAATGTGATTTACTGTATTAATAGCAGAAGAAAAGCCATACAATCACTCGATGGATACACAAATAAAACGAAATTCAGTATCTATTCATGAACGAAAACTTTCAGCAACCTAGAAACAGAAGGGAAATTCCTTCACTTGATAAAATCACATCTAACAAAAAACCTACAGCTAACATCATACATAGTGGTGAAAGACTGAATGCTCTGTCCTAAGACCTGGAATAAGGCAAAGATGATTGCTTTCACCATTTCTATTCAACAGCATACAGGAAGTTCTTGCAAGTGCAATAAAACAAAAACAGAAATAGAAGGCCCATGGATTAGAAAGGATGAAATAAAACTCTCTATTCCAAGCTGACATAATTGTCTACATTAAAAAAGAAAAGCNAAAAAAAAAAAAAAAAACAACAAAGAATCCATACCCACAAAAAAGCTCCTGCAACTACTGAGTGTAGCAAGGCCACAGATAAAAGGTGGGTATACAAAAATCAGTTGTATCTCTACGTGCAATACACAAGTAGAAAACAGAAATTTAAAAACCAAATAGTACCATTTACAATACAACTCTCCAATGAAATTCTTACATAGAAATCTTTTTTTTTGAGACAAAGTCTCCGTCTCCCGGATTCAAGCGATTCTCCTGCCTCAGCCTCCGGAGTAGCTGGGACTACAGGTGCACAACACCATGCTTGGATAATTTTTGTTATTATTATTATTATTATTATTATTTTGAAGATGAGGTTTCACAATGTTGGCCAGGCTGGTCTTGAACTCCAGACCTCAGGCGATCCACCTACCTCGGCCTCCCAAAGTGCTGGGATTACAGGCGTGAGCCACCGTGCCCGGCCTGAAATTCTTACATAGAAATCTAACAAAATATATGCAGAATCTGAATGTTGAAGACTACAAAACACGAATGAAAATCAAATATATTTCTATATATAGATAAGAAAATGAGCTATCCAGATGTGAAAATTAATCTACAGAATCAATGTGCTTCCAATAAAAATTCCAACACAATTATAAATATCTACAAACTGACATTTAAATTTACAAGGAAAGGCAAAAGAAAAAGAACAGCCAAAACAATGTTGTAAAGGAACCAAGCTGTCTCTATCAAAAATACAAAAAGTTAGCAAGCACTGCTGATGAGAGCCTATAGTTCTAGCTACTCGGGAGGCTGAGGCTGGAAGATTGCTTGAGCCCAGGAAGTCAAGGTTGTAGTGAGCTGAGATGGTGCCATTACACTCCAGCCTGGGTGACCAGAGTGAGACCCTGTCGAAGAAAGAAAAAAAAAAGAAAAGAAAATGATAAGCCAAGCAAAGCCGCAGTTGTGAGAAGTTATTTGCAAATCACGAATCTAACAAATAACTTGTGTCCAGAATATATATATTTTTAAAATCTCAGGTTTCAACAATAAGAAAAAAGACTGATAAAAAATGAGCACAAGATCTGAACAGAGGCTTCACCACCGAAGATCTACAGTGGGAAATAAGCACATAAAAAGATGCTCAATCCTTCTCGCCATCAGGAAATGCAAATCAAAACCACCCTGAGATATGCTCCATACCTATAGGATTGCTTAAAATGAAGAAAACCTGACACTGTCAAGTGCAGGTAAGGTGGTGGAACTACTGATACTGTCATACACTGCTGTTGAGGATTCCAAAATGGTATCGCTTCTTTGAAAAACCGTCTGGCAATTTCTTAAACATTAAACACATACCTGCCAAAGGACCCAGTCTTTCTACTCCTATTTACCCAAGAGGAATGAAAACTATGGTCATACAAAAACCTGTATGCAAATGTTTATGGAAGCTTTATTCATAATTGCCTTCAATGGGTGCACGCATAAACAAGCTATGGTATATCTAAACACTGGAATACTACTGGCCTTATATAAAAAGAACACACTAGCAACAACAAAATGGATGAATTGCAAATGTGTTATGCTAAATGAAAGCAGCCACAATCAAAAGACTACATGCTGCTTGCTTCCATTTACAATGACACTCTAGAAAAGGCAAAATTATGAACACAAAGCACACATCAGCTGTTGCCATGGTTAAGACTAGGGGAATGGGCAGCATGAGAGAACCTGGGGAGGTGACGGAACTGTTCTGTACCATGAAATGTAGTGGTGGTTGCAAGACTGCAGTGGTAGCTATTAAAACTCAGAACTGCACACCTAAGAGTGAATTTACTGTACATAAGTTTAAAAATAAAATTTAAAAAAAACCTGAACTTTTTTTTTTTTAATAGAAATTATGAGTATAACCAGGCAATGGTGGCATGCACCTATAATCTCAGCTACTTAGGAGGCTGAGGTGGGAGGATCGCTTGAGTCCAGGAAGTCAAGGCTGCAATGAGCTATGATAGTGCCACTGCACTCCAGCCTGGGTGACAGAGTGAGACCCTGTCTCCAAAATAAAAAATAAAGAAATATATAAATAAAATATAGATATTATGCACCTACTTATCAAAAACTTTTACCATCTAAAAAGTAGACTTGAACAGAACAATGAGTCTAGACATTGTCTAAAGCATTTCAAACTTTGCATTTACTAGGAGTAGATTAAGCAGAAACAAAGCCTCATGCCTTGGAAAGATGACAATCCACCTCCTGGCCGGAAAGCCAGCAAGAACCTGGGATACGATGAACTCCCCATTAAGGCCAGGTGAGTTACGCCCAGAGTTCATTACCCAATCACTGGTTGAAATTCAGTGATTCTTGTTTTATTGAAAAATTATTCTTGTGAAAATTTTTCTGACATAGCTGGTTTATCTCTAAGCTTATGACTTCAGATGTAATTTTATGCATGGTAGGATTTTCAGATCAAGTTGTACAGAATTAAAAAAAAGGAGAAACTTTTATTTCCCTGTTTTCAATGAACCTTACTAAGGTTTTCACTAAGTATGTAAATATATCAGTTTGGTACCAGGAATAAAATCATATTCGTTCAATATTATTTCCATAAAGAACAGTAATATCAAAACAAAGAAATCTTAACTGTACATTTTTCATGGATGAATTATTGGGTCCACAGTAATGTCACAGCATCATCTACTAATCATTCCTTTTTTTTTTTCTTTTTTTTTCCCGTAATGAAGTTAGAGGGGAGTTCTTCTATAATCATGATCTGTAGGCATCACAGGCAGGAGGAAAGCAGTGAGAGGGGAATAGAAGCCCTTCTGTGCTCTTCGGCTTCCTTGGCTCACATCCCACTCAGTGAATCAAAGCTCAACTTTCTTTACACCGAGGGGCTGCTGCTTTCTTGCTTTTCTATGGCATTCCCCTGGCTGCACGCCTGAACTTATTTTTTTTTTTTTAAACAAACCTTAGTATGAAAGGAGAACCATGGCTCTCTGAAGCTTTAAATGAGCACTGAATTATCCCATTCAGAATAAACAATATATTAAAATCTAAAAGATTGAGAATTTCCTACAATCCTGAAATAGGCCATTAATCCATGTATTTAAACACTATGGAGCACACACTGGGCTAAGTTGATAAAGCAGAGTACAAAATTGAAGGAAACAGACTATAATTTTAAAAGGCAGAACTGAAGTTTTCATGGAAAGAAATCTGTATTTTCAAAAAGAAAGCTGATGGAAAGCAGTAAGGATGACAAAAGGAGGTACAGGGAGTGTCTGAGCTGGGTTAGAAGAAGGAGTGCAGTCAGCCCCTCTGGGCAGAAGGCAGCAAAGCCCACGGCTGCCTGGCTGTCACTCCACGGCCCCAGCACCATGAGGGACCACTCAAGTGTCACCTAGGGGACTGTAGGGATGTGCTTCTCTACTCAGCAGTGTAGCCCCATTTTCCATTTTGCTATGACAATTTGAAACTTTTGAAAAGTTTTCCAAAAACATCAAAATCAAAAACAAAAGTTTCCATCTCCACAAAACATTTCAGAGAAAAATAAACATAAAACAAAGTAAAATACAGAGTAATGTTTTAAGGAGAGTAATTTACTCATTGTATGAATACTAATTCTAGGGAAAGATTAGTCAGTCCAAATGTTAACATGAACAGAGTAAGCTGTGGGATCAGATTCAAATTCCTTTTTCGGCAAGAGAGAGGGGAACCTGTTTAACGTTTCTGGATTTCCTTTTCCTCATCTATAAAGTAAAGATGAAAACGACTATCTGTGAGGACAGACGAGAAGCACTCGGGAAGTGTCCAGGCACACGTGGGGCAAACCCCACGCAGTGCTAACATGTCTCCATCTGGCATCACCACCTGGCTGTGAAGTCGCAGGCCCTCCCTGAACTGTTTATCCTGACTCTTGCGAGTGCAGTGAGAATTCCATCGCCTCTGGTCTTCCCTGACGTTTGGGGAAAGAACCCTTCCTTCACCCCTCCATGTTTCTTCTCCCTGGGTTCAGGTGAGCCTCTTCACATCTCCTTCACATCTCTTACAGGCCTCTCTGGCTCTGATCTTTTAAGACCTCCTCTCACCCTCGATCCACTCTTTTCTATTTTCACTAATTCATGAATGTGAACATTTTCTAGCAATATACTAAAACTCTGCTTAACCTTTAAGTCTGTTTCTTCACAACCTTTATTTTAACACACACATGCTGAGCCCCTGAGTGCCTACACAGAGTACCAGAGCCTACCCTAGGCTGGAGATTAAAAACAAAAACAATTCCCAGGCACAGAAATAAACTCTTTCTACCTGAATGCCCACAAGGTGCTCTAGTAACACCATGGGTTACTTACCAAAAGATTGGGGTGGGGGGGGGAATGTGGCACTTTTAAAAAATAAGAAAAGGGAGGGGGTAATAATCTAAGTAGAAAATGGGGCAGCCTCTTCCTTTATTAACACTTAGCAGCTCTGTGGCTTCTCCGGCCAGCGCTCACTTGTCTAATGAAATGATGCAGCTTGTCTGTATAACCTGTTTGCAGTATGTGGGTCATATGTTTTTATTTCCTTTTTAGGCTATTTGAATCATTCATTTCTATTTTTTCAGGTGTCCCTTTTCACATATTTTAAACGTGAAATATTTAAATATTTTAAATATTTCTTTTATAGGAAAGGGTACTGCAATGAAGACAGTGACTCTGCTGGAATTCAAGACACATCCCAAGACCTCTGATTTGCACATTAAATGTTCTTGTTAGATGTTTAGGCAACTTCCAGATATATGTACTAAATGCTACGGGTCTCTCTTCACAGCTGAGTTTAATTACTGTTTCCAACTCCTACATCCTGCTGTTCTACAGGATGTAAAATGCTATCACTGACTTACAGGAGGATAATCTAACTGGAGTCTTTTTATTTGCCATCCTGAGTTTAGCATTAAACACACTCACCTGTGACTTGTTTGTCTGGAAGCGAAGGGATTGGAATGGCTGACCCAAACTTAACCAGGAGACGCTCATATAACCAGTCAAAGTGCTTATATCGGTGGTTTACAGATCGATTAGTGTTCTACAAAATAAGGGGAAGAGAAAAGGTTATCAATGCCAACTCGAGAACATGAAGAAAACAGCAAGCTGCAATCAGTGATGCAAACATGATTTTGCTTTTGATGACGTGGACACTTACAGTAGGTGTCAGCTGATATTCAATGTAGCTCTTCAGACCATACATTTTGGAGCCTTTCCTGGGATCTGCTACCACACAGTCAAATGTAGAGGTAGGATAAACCCACATTGGGCCATAATCTCCAACCTATGCAACGTTCCAGAAAGAAGTAATTTTGTTACATGGAAAAATAAAAATAATAAATACAATTGATGTACATCAGAAAGTAATTCTTTTCAGAATGAGAAGTCCTTTGGAGGGCCATTCTTGTTCCTCTTGGAGAAGTAACATAAATGGTTCAATGGTTTCTGTTCCTGTTAGATATTATGTTTAAAGAACACACCTGTGGGACAACCCCTCTGCTCCCATGTGGGTAGCTCAGCCCATGGAGAAGTGATACCAGCTTCCCTCCCCCGAGAAGAGTGCTGGTTACAACACAATGTCTCTTTGCCTCTTTCTGGTCTAGCTGTCTCAAGCCATATGTGATGAAGAACTAGTTTTTAAAATTTTCCAATCTATCACAAACTAATAGTTTGGTGAAACATTACACATTGTGATTTTTCAACAATATCAAATTGCCCTCAAGTTTTCTAAATACTCTCATGTTCTGTAGCTATCTCATGGTGTATCAGGAACAAGCAGTTTTCAGATGGACAACTGGTCTGTGCACCATACTTTGAGTAGCACTGTTTTGGCTCACAGAAGTGATTAATCAGGCTGGCCAGAGCCTGAGAGCCATTGTTTCACTACTAGTGTCAAGGGTGGAGCGGGGGCGGCGCGGGGCATGCGGAGATACTACGTCTCAAAGCAAGAACCAGGCTAGCTGTTTTTTCCATGGACTGCTGTGCCTATGCACAGTGGTCTGGCTCACTTCCAACCCCAGGTATCACGCCCACCTGGGCAAGGCTTGCCCGAAGGGAGGCCTCCATTCCTTTCCCACTGGCCTTCTCTTCTATCTGTGACTGGGGCAAAAGTTCAAAAATTCAGGTGAGGCTTACACGAGTTAGCTGGGGTTTTAGCTGCAGTGGGAGGTGAGGAAGGGGAACCAGCTAAGTTTCATATGGGGATGTAGAGACTTCGTGTGTAAGTTCTGAGCCTGAGGATCATTTCTGCTAGGCATTGCTAGGTGACAACAGGTCTGCTGTCCCAAACCTTGTTTTTTCATCTTATTTAAAACAGCATCCAAGGCCATGGGGGCAGCTGCAGAGGAATCTGGATGCTAGAGCTCATGTACAGCTCCTGGAGTCACTCCCTGAGTCACCAACAGTCTCAAGCTGTTTGCTGGCACATTCATTTCAGAAGCTTTGATCACAATGCCAGATTGATTCTAGAGATTCGGACTGTAGAACAGCAGATCTTATCGAGGCACATTTCAGAGCAATAAAGTCCTTATTATACTGAGAATGTTACCTATCTTCTTGGCTTGAAAATGAAAAATAATTGAGTTGTAATCTAGGAATAGAATAAACTGCAAAAGGACCACTATTTCTAGGAAGGGAATTCATTCAGAGATCCAAGGAGAATGAAAAAATATATAGAACAGGTTTTATTCTTGCAGATTTGAAAAAGTACAGTAAGAAGGTAAAAAGAAAATGAGAAAAATCACACAGACTGGGCTGAAGGAAGAGAGATTAGTTTAGGTTGAGACCTCAGAAAGGCAAGGCCGGACAGACATAAAAAGAAAAAAAGAGTATACTCAGTCTCTCTCTCTACACACACACACACACACACACACACACACATATTTGACGGAGTCTCACTCTGTTGCCCAGGCTGGAGCACAGTGGCACAATCTCAGCTCACTGCAACCTCCACCTCCTGGGTTCAAGCAATTCTCTGCCTCAGCCTCCTGAGTAGCTGGAATTACAGGCACCCACCACCACGCCTGGCTAATTTTTGTATTTTTAGTAGAGACAAAGTTTCACCATCTTGGCCAGCTGGTCTTGAACTCCTGACCTCATGATCTACCCAGCTCAGTCTCCCAAAGTGCTGGGATTACAGGTGTGAGCCACTGCACCTGGCCATATATATATGTATATAAGTGGAAGATGGGAAAAGCGGATTGGGATATAAAAGTCCAGAGTCTGTTAGGTCAGAAAAGTGTGCTAGTCCAAGGATAAGAGTAGTTTAAAAAGAGACTAAAAAGAAAATCTCTGAGAATAAATGACTATAACGCCCTTAGAGAGAGCCCAGATCCAAGAAACTACCAGAAAGCTACAGAGGAGATGACTTTTGGGAACTCCCTCCGTGAGTGGGCTGAGAGCGGCAACTGTGCTTGGCTAGGGCCCAGTTTCACGGGGCTCTGTTTCATGAGTGGGCAAGGTTACTGCACTTTTAGAGCAAAGAGAGTCTCTGCTTTCTCTGGGCCTCCTGAAGACATAGTGGCTTTCCTCAGCTTTTTCCATGTAAGAAGCCCACACAGGCAGACCTGCCTACTAATGGGTCCAGTTCTACCTAAAACTTGCAGGTCAATGAAAGGCTGGGATCTTAGCTCTGTACCACCACTGCATGCTTGGGACAAAGAATCTGAGGCAGAGCTGTGAGCCCTTGATTTTGCAGAGTTTTAAATGTAATGAAAAGAATAATGGTACATGTTCATTTTTTTTTAAGTCCAGAGAAAACTGGAAAAAAATCTTTAATATAAGTACTCAGAAGTTAGTTACCCTAAATTTGCTTTGAGGGAAAAAGCATAACAAAGGCTCTTGGTTATACAGCTCTTGAGTCTGAAGAGTTCCAAGAGTTCAAAGATGCAGGGACAAACAATTAGAGAATCTACCACTATTCCAGCAATTTTATCAAGTCTCCAAAGATTACAGAGTAAGACCAGATGTTTCCTTATCCTTGACTGAGTCCAGGGTGAGAACACTTAAGGCTTCCCCCTGCTCCCAATCTGACTGTTACAGGGTTAAGTCAACAGGATCAGAAGATAGCTACAGTTCTCTTTTCCAGAATTTCACTTGGGAACCTACAACTATGTATCACCTAGACAGAAAATCTATCACTGATCAAAATGTGGAATGAAACCAAAGGGCTTGTGTCACGCTATACAATAACCAAAGAATTTTAAGACAGATATTCTTAATGATGTCCTTAACTCCCAGCTTCTATCTGGAAGCTCCTTACTTCAATTTGACGGCTGGCTTACTGGAAAAACACACTATTACCAACATCCCTGAAAGGGCACCTTATTCTAATAACATACATGTACTTTACGAGGGAAGAAATGTAAATACTTGACTTGAGTTCATTAAACATATAGGGCTGGCAGAAAAACAGTATGTAAAATACACTTCAAGACACTTAAGAAAAAAATGATCAAAACAGTATGTATTATGAATGTTTGTTCAATACTAAAAGTCTGAAAGATAAACAACAAAATGAAATTAATTTGTGCTAATTATCTTCAATACTACAAAACTAACAGATCTTATCAGTTACTTAGGGCATTAAATATATTTAAAACACTTTCCAAAAGACGAATAACCTCCTTAGCTTTAAGGCACAGTATTACGAAAGAGCTTAATCAGAAAGAAAGCAAACAAAAATGAACAAACTTACAATGATGGGAATTTTCTCTTTGGGTTTTGCTAGTTGTTTGGCCAACAAATACTGTTCCGTGCCAGGTTTTGCAAATCCAGGAAATCTAATCATGAATATAAATGTTCGTGAGTCTTAAGTCTTCCAAGAATTTTACAACTCCCGTCCACATTTACTTAATTTACCAGTTTTGACCTTGTCCTGTCTTTCAGGTGCTAGGAAACTGTGGTAAAAGAAACCTAATGTAATCAGATTGTTCAATGGCCAATGAGGCATTTAATTAAGCTTGATCTGGTAAAGAGAACAGTTTGACTCTAGAAGGTGGTGATGTTTACAGGCGCTCTATTTGCTTGACTGTTATCTGAAACATTCCGTCACCCCAGAGAGTGAAGGGCAGACCTGAAAATACGTCCCCTAGTTCCCTGGGGCAATGAGCAGTGAGCACACCAATCTGAGTTGGCCATAGGGGGCAACAGCCACATGCTGGCATTTCTACATCCAAATTAAAGTTTCCTTTCAACAAGCTCACTCCAAAGGCCACAATTATCCCAAAGAGGCTGTCCTGATCATCGGTGTATGTGCTTCTTTTGGAATTGACTGCAGAAGCAGTTCATGACAGCAGAAAACAAGTCTCCTTGGTAAAGAGACTCAAAGTATAATCAATAAATTTGGCTAGAGGGTGAGGTGGGGAGAGTAAGGGAGGTCACTTAAGACCCAAAAACTTAAATAAACTTGACTATTTTCAGAAATGAAATCTGTATCCAAAGGACATTTCTAAAATTGGAGGACCACTATCCAAAGTGCTACTGAAAAAGACAAGATTAATTTGGGTTTTTGAATTTTTCTTTAAGTAAATAGAAAAAAAGGAAGTAAAATATCTACAATGGGAAAAGGAATCTTATTTCTAAGAAGTTCCAGCTGCACTGCTTCTCCTTTCATTCACGTGTCAAGCCAAAGGCCAGTGTGATGCTCTCAGGGGCCATGTCTTCTTCTCCTGCATTCTCCACTAACTGCCCTCAAGTCTCCTTTCTCTAGACATTCCTTTAAAACACAGCTTATACAAGAGACCAGAGGTGTCCTGGAGCTGGATGGCATGCGGTTTGAATTCCAACTCCAACACTTAGGTGGCCTCAGGAGTTGCAAACTCCTTGTGGGAAGAACGGGGCCAGAATGGCCTACCTTCTAAGGTGATAAGGGAATTAAAGATTGATGTAAAGAGCCTAGCGTGTATTCAGTACATTTAAGTCATTGGTGATTAAGTCATCCTCTCTTTGGAAGTACTCCCTGCAGCCTCAGGTACAGTCTTCCTCATGCTTCCTTGGCATTTTGAGCATATTTTGTGATTCCATTCATCACACTTGACTGCCACTATCCATTTATACCTGTTTATTACAGCAGCCGGTCACTCAGAAGAAACATTTGTGTTTTCAGGACCCGGAGGAGTTTGCGGAGCATACTGAATGCTTAATGAATTAACAAGCTGACCTGGAACAAGTACTTACTTACTTATTTATTTAGAGATGGAGTCTTTGTCACCCAGGCTGGAGTGCAGTGGTACCATCTTGGCTCACTGCAACCTCTGCCTCCCGGGTTCAAGCTATTCTCCTGCCTCAGCCTTCCAAGTAGGTGGGGTTACAGGCGCCACCACGCCTGGCTAAATTTTTTTTTTTTTTTTTTGGCACAGATTGAGGTTTCACCATGTTGGTCAGGCTGGTCTCGAACTCCTGATCTCATGATCTGCCTACCTCGGCCTCCCAAAGTGCTGGGATTACAGGCATGAGCCACTGCACCTGGCCCAAGATGAATTCTTATAATGCTCAAGTATATTTAAATTTCAGATCTCCTTTTCTAGTATAAGATTTATGTTCCATGACTAGAATACAGCTGTCATATAAATTGGATTAATTGCTGAAAAAGTGCTAATACTTAAAAACATTTTGTTTAAGCGACTCATTTATACATTTATACATTAGTATAAACACAAATACACAGGGTTTTAAATTGTTCACAGCACTATAGAGACAGATGCCTCAGAGGCACAGGTTCAAGTTAGGACTGCTTTAATGTAGTTTCAACTTGGAATGATACTTTAGAGCAGAAGGAATTCTTAAAGTCAACTTCCTTGCTTTACAGACAAAGAAACTGAGGTTCCAACAGGTCATCAGAGAGCAAGTGTGGAGCAGAGGAGCGCACCAAAAACCGAGTCAGAGACTCCCAGGCAGGAGCTGGAACCTCACTGATCAGCCATGAAAACGTGGCCATTCATTTTTCTCTCTACTTCCCTCGTTTTCAAAAAGGGGTTGATTTATATGAGTTTTCAATATCCTTTATATTTACATTTAAAGAACAGCTGACAATGATGCACATCACTACTGACCATTATTGAAAACTTCAAATTTGACTCTGAAACAAGACACAGTTGACTAACAAAACAGAGAATGAGTAATTTTATTATGCATACAATTAAGCATGAAAATATATAATGGAAGAAACTGGGTAAGAGGCAGCAAAAGTGTGCAGTCAAAAGAGAACTCATTTAATCACCTGAAGCTATGTCAATTTACTTTGGAAAACTTGTAGAACTGATTACACTAGATCTAGACCTACATCCTGATGCTTTTTAAATAGATGTTCATTTAGACATCATCATGTTTTTAATTTTTCCAGACACAGATTAATATTCTTTGATATCTGCTTTGAGTCATGAACTTGGAATATTGGAAAAAAGTATTTGTAATTTTGAAAAATAAACTAAACATAACACTGGAAGAACAGCACTTGAAGATTCTGATGGAAGTCATAAATTATTAATACATCTCCTTCAAGCTACACTGGCATAAACTACAGCCTTATTTAGGTCTCTCCAAAGAATCCTACAACGCTATGTCCATGGTCACTGGTGTCCACATGCTTTCCTGTTAAGTAGCGTATCTACAAGTACTATTAAAAACTTTTTATTCTGGCTAGGTGTAGTGTCTCAAGCCTGTAATCCCAGCACTTCGGGAGGCAGAGGCGGGCAAATCACTTGAGGCCAGGAGTTTGAGAGTGGCCTGGCCAGCATGGTGAAACTTTGTCTCTACTAAAAACACAAAAATTAACTGGGCACGGTAGCACATGGTCGTAATCCTAGCTACTCGGGCGGATGAGGCACACGAATCGCTTGAACCTGGGAGGTGGAGGTTTAGTGAGCCGAGATCACACCACAGCACTTCGGCCTGGGTGACAAAGTGAGACACCTGTCTCAAAACAAAACAAAACACAAAACACCACCACTTTTTGTTTTAAATCTAAGAGAAACCTAAGCTGAAACAAAGCTCTTGACCACACTTTTAGGCACAGGCGCTAAGAGCACGTGCTTTAGTGCCTGAGGGCCTGGCTTCCTGACTGGAACACTTGGGGGCATCTCTTTGGGCATCAGTTTGTCCGCAGTAAAATGGGTTTTATGTACCACAAAGGGATATGAGGGTTATATGCGAATGCATACAAACCATTTTGCACAATGTCTGGCTGGCACATAGCAAGTGATTAATAAAATAGTAAAACATTTAAAAGAGTTATTATTTTTTAGCTTTCCTATGACATTATCAATGAAACCTTAATATGTCATAAATTGATCAAGGTGTAAGTAATGAAAACAGTTTGGGAAATCATTAAATAAAATAAATATTTCTCTTGTAAAACAAAAATCTTTTCAAGTAAGCTTCGAAGTTAAAAATCCAAATAAAAATAACCAAATCATATCCAAAACTTATGAGATTACTAGAAAGGGAAAAAGCCAGCTGTCTCTTTGTATGGTACATACTTTGTATTAACCCCTGGTTCCCTGGCTCCCCTTTAAACTTACTTGTTAAGGGGAATTTTCATGGACGAGGCACTAGCACGACTGTTTCCTCGTTGAACGCCACCTGCGTCAGCTGATTCTGAATCCTTAAAGTAGGAAGAGGACTTGGGCCCATCCCAGTCTTCATCCCAGTCATCATCATCACCAGTTGCTAAAGGTAAAAATGGAAGACTGTCAGTTAAAAAAAGACCAAAATAAAAATAAAATTACTTTTCTGATAATAACTACCTACTGGGCAAATCAATTTTTCTTTGATGGAGAAAAGGGTATAGTATAGGAGCATAACATGGATGTTAAGAGTAAAGGCTTTTAGTCAATTTTAAGGCTTGAATTACAGATTCTTTTAGTGCAAAAGACAAATCAGAAGCAACTTAAAGAGGGTTATCAGATTAATTTTTGACAAAGGCACCAAGAGGACACAATGGAGAAAGGACAGTCTCTTTAATAAGTGGTTCTGGGAAAACCAGATATCCACATGCAAAAGAATAAAACTGGACCTTTGTCTTATACCACACACAAAAATAAACTTCAAACAGGTTCCAGACCTAAATGGAAGACCTGAAACTAAAACTCCTAGAAGGAAACAGGGGAAAAGCTCCTTGACACTGGCCTTGGCAACTGTTTTTTGAATATCACACTAAAAGCGCAAGAAACAAAGTCAAAAACAAGCGGGACTACATGAAACGAAAAAGCTTCTGAGCAGCAGAGGGGACAATCAAAATGAAACGGCAGCCTATGGGCTGGGAGAACATGTTTGTGAACCATGTATGCATGTGATGACATGTTACTATTCAAAACACACAAGGAACTTGCAAAACTCAATAGCTAAAAACAAAAAACAAAAAACAAAAAAAACTCAGTTAAAAAATGGACAAAGGACCCAAACCGACATTTTTCCAAAGACCAAAAAAAAAAAAAAAATGGCCAAGAGGTCTATGAAAAGGCACTCAACATCACTAATCACTAGGGAAATGGAAATCAAAGCCGCAATGAAATATCGTGTCCCACCTCTTAGGATGGCCATTTATTTATTTATTTATTTGAGATGGAGTCTCGCTCTGTCACCCAGTGGCACAATCTTGGCTCACTGCAACTTCTGCCTCCCAGGTTCAAGTGATCTTGTGCCTCAGCTTCCAGAGTAGCTGGGATTACAGGTGTCCATCACTATGCCCAGCCACTTTTTGGATTTTTAGTAGAGACAGGGTTTCAAGATGTTGCCCCGGCTGGTCTTGAACTCCTGAGCTCAGGTGATCCACCTGCCTCTGCCTCCCAAAGTGCTAAGATTACAGGTATGAGCCACCGTGCTTGGCTGGATGGCTATTATTTAAAAAGTCAAGAGATCACGAGTGTTGGTAAAGGTGTGAAGAAAAAGGAACCCTTGTATACTTTTGATGGAAATGTAAATCGGCATAGCTGTTATGGAAAACAGTATGGAGGCTAAAACAATAGAAAATAGAACTACCGTATGACCCAGAAACTCCTCTCCTAGATATACATGCAAAAGAGATGAGAGCAGTACTTCGTAGAGATATCTGCAGGCCCATTTCCAATGCAGCATTATTTGCAATTGCCAAGATATCTAATCAGCCTAAGTATCTACGGATGAATGAATAAAGAAAGCATAGTATACATATAAAATGGAATATTATTCAGCCTTAAAAGGACATCCTGACATTTGTGACACCATGGATGAACCTGAAGGACATCAGGCTAAGTGAAATAAGCCAGACACAGAGAAAAAAATATCACATAATCTTACTTACATGTGAAACTTTTAACAGGTCTTTAAAAAAATCTTAAAAACTTACAGAAGCAGACAGCAAAAGGATGGTTACCAGGGGCAGGGTGCGGGGAAACTAGGGAGATGTAGGTCAAAGGTACAAAGCTGCAGTTGCGTAGGGTAAGTCTAGAGAGCTGACGTACAGTATGAGGACTACAGTTAATGATACTGCATTATATGTGGGAAACTTGCTGATGGAGTAGATTTTAGGTGTTCTTCTCTCTCTCTCTCTCTCTCTCACACACACACACACAAACACAGGCACTTAGGTAACCATGTGAGGTGAGGGATATGTTAAGTGTTGACTGCAGTAATTTCACTATATACATGTATATTAAAACATTACTGGATACCTCAAGTATAGATCATTTTTTTAAAAGGCTGTCAGTCCAGGTAACTTCAGATAAATGCAGACTATAAGAATGTTAAGTGATACACAGGAGAAAAGACTTCTAGAGGCCTATACACTGTCAAATCTAGTCTTACAAATTTACAAATAAGCAGAATGCCCTTTAATTCAAGAGGCTTGGGGAGGACAAAAGGGACGACAGATCTGTGAAAGGCAAATGTTTAACACAAGGAATAAAGGGGAGAGAAGGGCAACGAGGAGGATATTCAATAGACCTGGTTGGGGTGTGGGAGAAAAGGGAATGAGAAAAAGACCAGAGAGAAGAAGTAATTAAGCAGCATCAGTAGCTACTATTCTGACAGTAATCCCTGTGTCAGATAAGGTGCTGTCAGCTCTCCTCCTCCTCGTTCCTCCCCCACTCTAATGGCCTGAGTGTCCTTTAGTGTCAGACCCTAAGAGTGCCACTATGGAGAAGCTGAGAGACAAATGCCAAATAGGAAAAGAACAAACTATGAGAAGGATCTGGGCCAGCTGACACAAAGCTGGACGCCAGGAGTCTCTCAATGCTTCCACACAGCCCACAACCCTGGTCCTGCTGACAGGCAGCTCCTGTCTACGATAACAGCCTTGAGCCAGGACCTGGGCCCATCTCTGGGTTTACGTGCGAGGTCCTTGCAGTTCAGAACAGACATTTAATTTTTGGCCCAATATGCTTACAGAGGAGGCAGGATTCAGGGATTGTACAAAAATCATAGGAGACTATCTTCTTATTTAATTTCAGAACAGACATAAATACCCTTAACTCCCGAATTGTTTCCCATTCCATACACTTCTCTTCAGCCTCAGTATTTCTATTCAGAGCCTAGTCAAATAGGAGTTAAAGATCAAACAGTGAATGCAGAGGATATACCAAACCCATCCACATACACATGTCTCTGGCTCAAGATTTTAAAACAAATGTGTTAGCTGCTGAGATGTTAAAATGAGAAGGTGACAAATAGCCAAGACTTGTCATCTCTCTGAAGATGTGGAGATCAGAACATGGGCTCAGCTTCCCTACAAATGCAGAGATCCTCAGGCGACAGCAGGGGCCCTCGGCCTTCTGCAGCCTCCACCACCCCCTTTGCTTTTACCTTACTAAGCAAGCGTTTGAATCTGTGACTCGCACAGATAAGTGAGACTGAAATACATTTACGGTTAATGACCATCTACATTTGGATCCAGGTTTTCTATTACTGAATAAGGGCAACTGCAAGCAGTTCTTCTGAATAAAATCTATTTTTGACTCAATGTCCCAGAGTGGTACTGTGAGGTAAGAAACAGATAACTGGTCTGCATCCCCAGTTCCTGGCACAGAGCTCCTAAAACCCTTGTAACTTCCTAATGCCAGATGTGCTAGGTACATCTTTTGTTCTGATATTTGGTCTCTGACCCTGGCTCTTGACACAGACATCCTAACCCTTGGAATTTCTCAAGTGGTAGGGGAATCATCTTTTGTTCTAACAAAGTGACTCTTGGTGGGATGGGGGCTGGTGACCAGAAGAACCAAGCCAGGAACACAACCTTGGAACTTCCAGCTCCAGCTCTATCTCCCATTCTCTGGGAAGAAAAGAGGGGCAAGAGGTTGAGTTAATAATCAATCATGCCAGACGGGTGTGGTGGCTCACGCCTGTAATCCCAGCACTTCGGGAGGCTGAGGTGGGTGGATCACCTGAGATCAGGAGTTCGAGATCAGCCTGGCCAACATGGTGAAACCTCGCTTCTACTAAAAATACAATAAACTAGCTAGGTGTGGTGGTGGGCAACTATAATCCCAGTTACCCAGGAGGCTGAGGCAAAAGAATCACTTGAACCAGGGAGGCGGAGGTTGTGGCGAGCTGAGATCACACCACTGCACTCCAGCCTGGACAACCAGAGTGAAACTCCATCTCAAAAAATAAATAAAAAATAAATAATCGAACACGCCTATGTGATGAAGCCACCCTAAAAATCCTTGAGCTACAGGGAAAAAGATTCTGGGGAGCTGAACATGTAGGAGTACCTGGGGCGGGGTCATGAAAGCTCTGCTTCCCTTTCCCATGCCTCACCCTATGCATCTCTTCATCTGGCTCTTTATTTGCACCCTGTAAATTTTGCTTTGTAATAAATTAACAGTAGTAAGTAAAGTGTTTCCCTGAGTTCTGTGAGCTGCTCCAGCAAATTAACTGAACCCAAGCTGGGGGGCGTGGGAACCCACGGATCTGACTCCACATAGACAGTGTTGCGACTGCGGGACACCCAGTTGGTATCTGCTAAGGAGCTGTTTGGTGTGTGGGGCAATCCTCTCCTCCCATGCTGTGGTCACAATGTGTTCTGTGTTGTGCTGAGTGTGGGAACACAAAACAGTTCGGTCTTCCCCGTCTCTGCAATTCAGCCACAGGCGGGCAGGGCGAGCCTCGCACCCCTCTCCTCACCTGGTCCTTGGTAGGCCTGTGGGTGGCCAAAGGCAGTGTCCCAGTGGTCGGAAGTGTTTGTGTTTCTTTGGGCTCCAGCCCCATCTGGCTTGGCCCCCCAGCCTTCTGAGCTCTCCCAGTTCCCAGATTTGGAGGCACTCCAGGCTGACCAGGGGTCACTGCCACTGCCAACCTATTGAGAAGGGTAAAAAATAGGAGAAGTTTTGTGACTTCTGGAAACTGTGACTCAATTCAATGATGAACTGACACAACTGAATAGAACAGGACTGCTAAAAAATTTAATGGAAATATATTCAAAACAACTTTAAATACATAATATTTTCATTTCAAACATGTAGAAAAGCACAGAAAGCAGCAGCAACCTAATTTTACTGATGTGAACACATTTTGCCATATTTTCTTAGGAACTTTGAAAACAGCAACAAAGAAATTATTAGACACAGCTGGAGCCCTCTCTTTCTTCCTCTCCAGAAGGAACTACAACTTTTCTAAGCCTGTATCCATTCCCATGTGTTTTCATACTTCAACTGCACATGTCCACATTCACAAACAACTGTTTTATACTTTTGAAACTGACTTAAAGGATGGCATACTGTATGTATCGCTTTGCAAGTTTTTCTTCCCCACTCGACATTAGGTGTTTGAGATTATATATGCTGATAATGAAGACCTATTTCATACACTTCAACTGCTTTATAGCAATGTTTTTCTTAATGCACAGGTATTTATTAAAACTAATTTTTCTTTTTTTATTATATTTTAAGTTCTGGGGTACATGTGCAGAACATGCAAGTTTGTTACACAGGTATACACGCGCCATGGTGGTTTGCTGCATCCATCACCCTGTCATCTACATTAGGTATTTCTCCTAATGCTATCCCTCCCCTATCCCCCAACCCTCTGACAGGCCCTGATGTATGATGCTCGCCTCCCTGTGTCCATGTGTTCTCATTGTTCAACACCCACTATGACTGAGTGTTTGGTTTTCTGTGTCCCTATTTCTCTACATCCTCTCCAGCATCTGCTGTCTCCTGATTTTTGAATGATCCCCATTCTAACTGGCGTGAGATGGTATATCAATGTGGTTTTGATTTGCATTTCTCTAATGATCAGTGATGATGAACTTTTTTTCATGTTTGTTGGCTGCATGAATGTCTTTTGAGAAGTGTTTGTTCATATCCTTCACCCGCTTTTTGATGGGGTTGTTTTTTCTTGTAAACTTAAGTTCTTTGTAGATTCTGGATATTTTTAAGTAGGTTTTTTAATTTGAAAAATAATACAGGTATAATAAAACAATTCCAACAGAGTAAAAACGATATGCAATTTAACAAATACGCCTAACATCTTAAGATGCTAGGTGACTACTACTGTCAAAAGACACAAAATTACAACAAATTTAGTTACAGATCTACTTGGCTTTTGCTGGAGATTCATGAATCTGGGCAGCCTCCTTCCTACAATCTGGGTTTTTAAAGATGAGAATACGGAAAGAGAACAACAGCAAAGAGTTGATGGTTAACATCAGTTTACTTTACTTTTTTATAAGGTGAAAGCAGAGGGGACTCCTTATTATGCTAACTCAGGTAAACTGGAATCTCCTGCTCTCAAAAAAAAACAGTCTGTTTTGGGACCTATCTGCTTCCTTCAAGTTTCAGTTTGATGATGGGGGATTTAGCACAGATGCCTCTGTTCTGGTTTGGTCTGGTCTGCTGGGCCTAGTGCAGGAACTCTGAAACAATGGCCTACTGTAATTTTTGTTTCATGCTACTAACAATTCCTTGTATATATTTACTCAAACATCCCATGCACAGAGATCCTTTTTGTTTTTAAACACATAAGTGGGCCTAGATTTTATTACTTTTTGCTCAGTACTTTTTTTCTCTTAACAGCATAAAACCTTCTCCAAGGTACATCAGCACATATGGACACAATATTCTTTTACATTGTCTTCATAAAATTCCATTGTATATATCTCCTACAACTTCCCCAGTATATGCTGATGTTCATTTATCTTGTTTTCAGTCTTTGGGTACTGTAAATAATACGGTGTGATCTGAGAGACCAAAATAGACACTCCTTTATCAACTAAGATGGACCCTAAGGTTATGGAAACAGAGCAACTTCCTAAATTACTAGGGCTCTAAAGTCACTCAGAACAGGAGCTATCAGACCCCTCTAACTCTGATTTACAACGCAGACCAGGACCACTTTAACTGGGCAGAGGACTGGCCTACAAACTTTTTTTTTTTTCTGACAAGCAACTGTAGGCTTTAAAGCCAGTTTCAGCAGCTCACTGAGGCTGTGCACAAACTGTCCTACAGCTCACCTTTTCACATAAACAGCCCAGTTCCACCTCATTTTAATGCTAAAATCTCACCTGGAAGTGAACAAGGATGTATGTTACATACGTTTACCCACTGCACATGCTCTTGACTCCCCTCATAAATATGTATAGCTTTGCCCCAAACTGCTAAATATATGTGACTCCAGTGTGATACAGGCCCTGTGAGGCATAAAGCCCAATGTGCCCCTTCCTTCTTTGGCACACACCAGAGAAGGTCTCTTCCCAGTCTGCAAACTGTTATTGCCTATAAACCTCTGCTTTCTAAAATCAGCCATTCTGGTGGTCCTTTTGATGAAAGCTGCAATCCAAAAGATCTATGTGAAATTTCCAGAAGAAAAAATGCTAGGCTTAAGAAGACCGTGTATTCAGAATTGATGGCTTTTGTAAAATTGCTTTTCAAGGAGAATGCAGTCACATTCCCAGAGTCTGACAACTGTCACGCTGGGGGGTTTTGTCTTACATAGAAAGGGACTTTCATATTTTATTAAAAAATATTTCTTGGCTGGC
>NW_016107321.1:6918522-6943243 GCF_001604975.1 Cebus imitator
AAAAAAAAAAAAAAAAAGAAAGAAAGAAATAATACAGGGATCGAGCTGAACGTCTTGTCCTCAGTCTGTCACCCTAATACCATTTCGCAAGCAATTCATATTTCCCCCATGATTTGAAATGTCGCCTTCATCACATATCAGATCCAGGTCTGTATCTGGACTCTTGTTTCTTAGTGATCTATTTGTACTAGTACCACTCTTTCATAGAAAAACCATCAGTACTTTAGCATAACACCTCTTAGCTGCTTATTTTTATGTATAAATTTTAGCATCAGCTTATTAAACTAAAACAATCTGAACTTTCATAGTAGAATGTTGAATTAAAATATTGATTTTCATTTGATCACTGTTTACTGAATTTGGATAAAATCATTAATGCCTTTCACTACAGAATTTCAGTACTGAATCTATTTCGTAACATGAAATAGCAAGTTTTCCCCTTTGAGTCCTATTCTGAACACACACACACACACACACACACACACACGGTACTGGTTAAAAAAGAAAAAAAGATTTGCAAGAAAATTACCCACCATGTGTAATACAGCCCCTAATGTTGTAGGACACCCTAGTGGCTGGTTTAACTCTTCACCCAGTGACACACAGGGCAGACAGTTGGCTGTCTTGTGCCAGATGCATCAAAAACAGACTATATGCTTTTCATGTGGAAGTGTGATGTCATTCTACTGCCCCATATACCTCTAAGGAAAAAACTGAAGTTACTTGTGACTTTACTCTATGAGAAAGAGGTTTCATCCACAAGACTGTGACTTCTCACACACACAGCTTACAAGGTGACATTTGGCTTCGGGATGGACTCTCAGATGACCCCAGCGGACGCTGGAAATGAAAGCAATCTTGCTGAGGGTCTGGCAGTCACACTTCAGTTCGGAGAAACCCTTCCTTCTACAGTTCTCTTTAAGGGATGTAGTTTTATTCTCCTATTTTATTTAGCAATACATTCTGTGTCCTCCAAACTCTTAAGTTATGAGGTTTTGTTTTTTCAAATAAGAACTTGAAAAAGTACTAAAGTTTGGGACACTAAGGACAGACTCTCACTGGTACAGCAGCCTCAGGGTATGAAATGGAGGGGCTCAGAGGGAGGGCCACAGTCAGGAGCCCAGTGGGTTGGAACTCTATTAACAGCACTGCCTCTCTCCAGCTGTGTAACCTCAGGCTAGAGTTCAGAAGTGAGCAGTCTGGATTCAGAAGATAAGAAGTAAGAAACTAAGTGAAGTAAACTGCAAATAAACACAGGACTGTGAGCTAGAACAGGAAGCATGATGTTCGCTGGGGCCTTCCAGAAGACAGTTATGTCTTAGCAAACTGGCCAGGGATGATTTTCGTCAAGATGGAGGAAAACACTGGAGGTAAACTATTCATAGCAACTGTCCTCAAAAAATCAAAATCCATTTAATTAGGACAGAAACAATCGTTCTTTGAAAATTACTTGGTTAACAATTTACAGGTGTGTAATAATTGTCAAACTAGTATATGATCTTAGCTCTCTACCTAGGTTATGAAATCCTTGCGGGTATGTTTGTTTCTCTCTCTTTGGATTTTTTCTTTTTTCTGGAATATTATCTTATTCCAACTCAACTCCTGCTGATAATACACTTCTCAAAACCCTACCAACTGGGGATCTTTTCTCCAGCTCTGTCATGGTCCTGGGATTCACTCCCTCAGCAGATGGTCCTTTCCTGCCCTGCAGGTCCCTCCCGCTCCTATCTGTGACCAGTCACAGGCTTCCTCTCTAAACCATCCTTCCCCTACATGGGCCTCTGACTTCTTTGCTCTCAACCCCCAAATCTCCTCCGCAGTTCCCTAAGTACAGACATCTGGTAACGGTAAAATTCATGCTACTCCTGGGCTGAGGTTTCCATCCTGCGGCGCCTCTCTGTCCTTCCTTCCACCTTTCCCTCCTACTGAGCAGCATCTTCATCCTCTTTCTCTTTCCACCCCTTATTTTGAAAAGCTCTTCCTGACTCACTGTCCATCACGGGTAATTAAAATCCCTTCACTAGCATTCACTGCCCCTGGAATGAACTCCAAGCTTCTTGTGGCTCAATCAAGTGTTTCTTCAGTGAAGGTCCCAACTTTGCCTTGTGATCCATTCCCCATTCTTCCTACCTGCTACTAAGCTTCACTCTGAAGCTTCAAACTTCACACATTTCCCCAAACTTTTCTATATCTCTGCTGTTCCTCACACTATACTGTACTCGTATCTGCACAACTCATCTTCCTACATTTAGCAAAGTCCTCTCCCATCAAAAGGCTCTGGCCTCCCCATGGCCTACCAGCTGACATCCACTCACCTCCTTTTACTTTCTTCATTATTTGCAAATCTGATGGTCAGTCCCCCCAGCGAGTCAGGGGCACAGCTCTGTCTTACCTAGAGAACGTTTCCCCCAAAAGATTCTCCAAATGCCTTGCATAAAGTGGCAAGCACTCAAATATTTTCAATGTGATGTTCTTGATCATTTGTATGAAATACATTTTACTCTTTGTCACACCTCTAACCTTCATAACAATTACCAAAATGAGGAAATGAGATTTGCCTTATGTATACTAACTTGAGTCTTTTCTAACACACTCACTTGTTGTGGTCAATCACAGAGTAAGTGATTTTCAGCATGTGACTTCAGAAAAAGATTTCTGGCCAGGCATGGTGGCTCACGCCTGTAATCCCAACATTTTGGGAGGTTGAGGCAGGCGAATCACTTGAGGTCAGGGTTTGAGACCAGCCTGATCAACATGGTGAAGCCCCATCTCTACTAAAAATACAAAAATTAGCAGGGTGTGATGGTGTGCGCCTGTAATCTCAGCTACTCAGGAGGCTGACGCAGGAGAATCACTTCAATCCAGGAGGCAGAGGTTGCAGTGAGACGAAATCAAACCAAAAAAAAAAAAAAAAGAAAAAAAAAAAAAAAAAAAAAAAAAAAAAAAAAAAAAAAAGAGAGAGAAATAATTTTTAGCATGTGACACTGAGTACTCTTAAAATAACAGTGTCTGAGTTCTGAGAGTGGAATCAGCTCACTACAGAACACTTGGAGGAGACAGACAGGCACAGGAAATGGAGGGATGGGCAAACATGAGAGAAAGCAAGAGCAGAAACATGGGAATGGTTAAAATCTAAAAGGTGGGTATATGATTATTTGCTACAAAATTCATTTAACTTTTCTATGCTTGAAATTTTAGCAAAACATTGGGAAATGCAACAAACAATATCGACATATACAATCACTCTCATCTGAGCTCCATTAGAAGGACACAGGGAAGGGCTGTGTTCATCAGGCTAACCTGCAGCCACCTGCTGCCTGTGAACGTGGTGCCCTGGGTAAACGCTTCATAAACTCAGTATCTGTTGAATGAATACACTCCCAAAGCATGTTCGCTTGGGTCTCTGGGACACATTTAAATCTATATAATCACCACGGGTAGATGATTATGTCCGACCCTCTTTCTAACCCCTGCCCCAACTAAATCAAATGCTCCTTTAGGGCCAGAGGCAATATACTAACAAATTTGCTGGCTGAACGTTCCAAATTTAAAAGCCATCTTCTCTTCATAATGCAAAGAAATACATTTATTCAGGCTTTATATCAGGAGACTTATTTAAACACGTCCACTCAAAGGATTTACAGCATTAGCTAAATTGCTTCAGAAACTAGACTGGCTTGACCTTGACTGCAGAGCCACTGGACCACAGAACAGGCTGAGAATGGCCACGAGGGGTGGGAGGGATGGACACACAGGCCTGTGGTGGTGCTGTGTGGTGACTGTAGGAAAGCTGTACATGGTACAAATACATAACATGGGATGAAAAGGGGCAAGTTGAATCCTGGTACACTAGGTGGAGTTTAAATCCCTTCAGGAAGCTGTTGAAATTGAGTCTAGTAATCATTATACCACACGGGTGTAGTGGTTAAGAGCTTAGGCTTAAAGCCTGCTATCTGGGTTTGAATCCTGGCTTTATCACTTGTCACTAGCTGTGTGGCCTTGGGCAATCTACTTAACTCTCTCAGTCACCACACTTACACAATGGGTATATTAACATTATCTTCTGTAAGGACTAAATAACATAATGCATAAGAAGCATCTAATGCAATACCTGGCACACAGTATGCATTCGGTAGAGGTTATCTTAATATGTGAAGGCCGATCTAAAATATAAAGAAAAGAATAAAGACTAGCATTTCTTTAAGTAAATTCCCATCTGATTTACCAATAATCTACCTAGCATATAGGTAACGCATATATGCTAATACATATAGCATATAAATAATATATCTATTAGTTTATGCTATGCAGGAAAAAAATCAGTGATAGTTACAAATGGCTGCACAGCCAGGTCATATTAATAAAGAGACTTTTAATTGAAGAGATGATTAACAGGCTTAAGATAGTTTCTATTCCAGCCAACATTCTGTTCCTTTCAGATACATAAAAGAGGAAGAAGACAGGAATGTTTTTACCTTAAAGGTCAACATCACCAACTCCTAATTCTTGAGACTTTTGCACAAATACTTTCTGCTACTAAATGCTGAGATCTTGGCTTTTTTCAAAACCTAAGCTATACTGTAACAAACCTGACTACAATAATCTGGCTAAAGTATCCTTTAGTGTCTGACTTTTTTTTTGAGACAGGATGGAGTGCACTAGTGCAATCTCAGCTCACTGGAACCTCCGCCTCCCGGGTTCGAGAAATTCTCTTCCCTCAGCCTCCCAAGTAGCTGGGATTTCAGGTGTGCAACACCATGCCCTGCTAATTTTTATATTTTTAGTAGAGATGGGTTTTGCCATGTTGGCCAGGCTGATCTAGAACTCCTGATCTGCCCCACCTTTGCCTCCCAAACTGCCGGGATTACAGGTGTGAGCCACCGCACCCAGTGTCTCTGACGTTTCTGTCTCCATCCCCACAATTCCTTTTGTCTCTCAACTGCAGACATTTGGTCCTGCAATAATCCCATTAGCCCCTGCACTCAGGTTTCCAATGCTGAGATGCCTCTTCTGTTTCTTTCCTTACACCTTCCCTTCCTCTCTAATTTCTACAGGACAGTGTCTTCACCCTCTTTTTTTCCCTCTCTCTGTGGTACCACTCTCCTCCTGACTCGCAGTCATCCACAGAATTAAAGACCTTTCATTAGATCTCACTGTCTGGGGGATAAATTCATCAAGTGAGTCTTGCTAAGAGGCCTCCACCGTGTAAATCCCCACGATCTCTCCAGTTCCCACATACCCCACATCCCACGTCACCATGCCCCAAGAGCAGCTCCTGTAAGATACTTTACCTGACACAATCACTTCACTTGGGGAAAAAACGATGACTTTTAGGATTTATTAAATGTTTATTTCTTCTTGTGTTCAAGTTTGAAATTTACCTTATTTATGAAAGAAGGAGAAGGAGAAGAAGGTGGTGACTGGCTGATACTTTCGACACAACCAATCTGAGCCAAAATATCCACCTTAAAATAAAAAAGGTGCCCAGTGAACAAGAGTGAAAGAGCAGGGCAAAGCTTTTACCTAAAACCAGCACTTTCATGGCAGGACCAAATTCTCCAGAAAACCAGCATGCCACTCACTCACAAACACTACATGCAAAAAGCCCCAATGATGTAGCCGTGGGTTATCGTCAATGCATGATGTTTTCTAAAGTCTGCTGCTTAGTATCACAGTACAGTATTACTGAAGCCCTAAAAAGAATTATAAGCAGCACAGAAAGAATGGAACAAGTATCATGCAAGTCATACAGCCAGAAAAACAAACTCCAGAGGAAAAAATACAAATAGCTAAGTTTGAAAAAATGTTAATATTCTGAGCCTTTTGCTTTCAGAGGCATTAGACATGTATGTGAGAGAGTCCAGCCAAAATGAGCAAAGTCACCTAGTCAACTTGAAGCTAACCACAGAGCCACACGTGAGTCCTACCAATCACAGCTGTGAACAACAGAACAGCCCAGATGGTCTTTGAACTCAGGAACAAAAGCCAGTGCCTCCTTGTGTGTGCTCTTAGATGTCTAACTGGCTTACAATACAGCACTTGTGAGAAGAGATAACTGACACACTTCCACGAAGCCAATCCATGGCTAAACTGCAGCAGCTGTGGTAAGAGGACCACTGTGGAGCCCAACTTCCAGGCTTCAAATCCCATTCCACAACTGTCCAGTAGGGAAGCCAGTACCAACAACATTTATATCGTGGGTGACGGTGTCCTTTTCAGGGGCAACTCTCTTGTGGAGTAAGTGGTGGTATTATTCTTACCTGATAGATGAAAATAAACTTGGAGCTGAAAATCAATTAATACACAAAGCAGACAACAAAGATGGAGTAACGGGGACCCAGTTTATGCTCCATTTAAAACTAAAAATATGACGAAATACAGGAAACCACATTCAAATCACTGGACACCAGGCAGTGAAGAACAGTGATGCTGAGATACGGGAAGCAGACAGAGTAAGCCTACAAGTGCTGTCCACTGCCTGGAGAGACTCTCCAGGCCACAGAGCTGGCATGAGCCCACACAAAGCTTGGTGGTCTCTGTGGTGGGAGGAGAAAGAGTCTGGGGAAGACAGAGATGCACAGAGAGAACTCTGGAGACTGGAGAGGGCAGCACAGACCTGCACTGATGAGCCCATCACATGAGGGGACTATCCAAGGTCAGAAAAAGAAACATAGGAAAGAATTAAGAGTACAATCCCTCACACAGGGCTATTCCCACCAGACTAAATGGAAAACTTCATGATTCATGGGACATTGAGTACAATACTAAGATGGATTTGTTTCAGGACAGGGGCAAAAATATCCCTAAGCTAAATGTTGCTCTGGGCTCAAAAATAAAACCTGAAAGCATTTGATGGTTTCAAAGTAACTTAGGTGCATCCCAGAACAAGGCTCAAAAATGTTGATCAGACGCAAAAATATCCAGCCTATAGCAATGTGAAAATTGCAATGTCTGGCATCCAATAAAAACTTATCAGGCATGAAAAGAAGCAAGGAAAATATGACCCATAATGAAGACAAAAATTAAGCTGACCCAGTAATGACAGAGATGAAAGAATTAGCGCTATGTAAGAGCAAGAGAGGTTTCAAATATTAATGAGGTAGAAGAATCAGTGTGAATGGTTGAATGGGCTTCTGAAAGGTGATGACTTTAAGCACAAAGAAAAAAACCAAAACACATTATTAAATCAATGTAAATCCATGGGTCCATGCTACTATCAGAAAAAAGGAAGGAATGCCCATTGGCACTATTTGTAGTAGCTATAAAACAGCTTCTTTGAAACCTGGCAATTAAGGAGAGATGGAATCAGCCATCTATCCTGAATTCCAAATTGGAATTCGACATAATTAACTAGCTCCAGCTCATATAGGAAAGTGCTACCTTCTAGATGAAACTAGCTCAGTGAGTGTGGACGGAATAACATTACTGATTCTGGCAAGGATTACCAACCGGTGGTAAACCATTACCATTTATATACAATTTATATCTGTATGTTTGTGTGTATACCCATGTTCACACAGAGAAAATAAGACAGACACCTAGCATAAAGAGTAGTAACTGTGTTAGTGTGGAAATGTGATACTTTTCTGTTTGCTAGTCTGAATTTTCTACAATGCATTTGTACTGCTTCTGTAACAATAAAAGGTTACTTTATCAATTGTTTTTAAAGATAGTAAGAATGCTAATTAGCAACTGCTGACCACAAAAATAGTTGTTTCTGGTTGTTATATTTTTCTATTTTGTTGTATTCTGCTCCTCATATGACATCCTTGGGGTACCTGGACCAGTAAGAAGCAAATCCCTACTTCTGACGACAAAAAAAATGCTGGCTTGTTTGGATAACATGGTTAGATCTGACTCAGTTCACTGGTTTCCTAGTAAGCAGCTAAGACATGGCCTAACAGGAACGGCTCTCACTGCACAGACCATGAGGACAGCAACTGTGGAGTGGCAGAGATGGGTGACAGCACCACAACTTCTCTGTGTCCACTGTAACTACATCAGGCCTCACAGGTGGGCTAGGTTTGAGAATTAATGAAAATGGTAACTTACATTTAATTAAAGTTGCTTTCTGTTTGGCTTTCTACCAAATGTGCCCAAAGGGTATACGAAACCTCAAAACATACCGTTAGTGGTCACAGTTCTTATGGCCCACTTGATTCCTTCCAGCAGATACCAAAAGTCCACTACAGGTCAACAAAGATCATTCCATCTGATAAGTCCAACAGTTAAGAGGAGTTTCCAATCGCTACCTTCTATCTTATTATCTTGCGGGGGTGGGGGGAGGCTGTCGCATTCAGGGGTCCACCTATCACCACATAAACCCCTCACTGTGCCTGTCACATCCTTCCACATCAGCTATGATGATGTCATCTGGTCTATCATGCCACGGCCCATCATATGACTAAACCACGTGCAACTGTGTTAGGAGATAGGAATAGAAAGGAAATAATATCTGATTCTTAAACAGGAGAACATCTAAATCAGAATTTCTGACAAAAATGTAGCTCTTCCTCAAAAGGGCACGAAGAGGTTATAATGTTCTCTTATATAAAAAAAATCTAACCACGTTAGCTCAAAATAAGGAAGAATTTGTAAAGTTTCCTGTTTTGTTCTTTATAGATCATTAGTTCAAAGGACATGATCTAATTCTACAGATGAATCTGTACTGACGTTAGAAAACCACTGATGGAAACATAAAACTTGTACATTCTTTTAAAAATGAAGGTAGATCACAACAACAGACTCAATCTATTTATAGCCAGTCATATCAATATTACTGACTGGGAAGGAATTACCAAAATAGGTGAAATTATTTAACAAATACTTTGTTAATTCACATTCTGAACCTACAGATGTCAATTTCAGGTGTTTATTTTTTAACTAAGGAGAATTAAAACAATAAAAATATCCTTAAAGCAAATGAATAATATTTTTATTAGCTTAGAGAGTCTACTTATTCTGATAGTTCAAAGTCTTAAAATAGGTAGCTTTGAGTACAGAACAGGATGGCACGACGATTAGCAAATAAGCTGCTTCCAGACAGACTTGTCTAAGAGAAGGCCATGTGAAATAAGCTTTTATAGACACTGTTCTGATGACAGGATGCATGTATAACAATGCTGGCTGGTCCTTTATCAGTGCAGTTTTAAGGTTAAAAAAAAAAAAAAAAAAAGAAAAGACTTTGCTTTCGTAATTTGTTTCCAGTTAGACAAAACAAACAATAACACCCTACACAGTAAACTTTACTGGCATGTATTTTTGAAAGGTTCAGATGTCAGGGATCTGTGATAAAGCACAGAAAGTTAGTATTGGCAGCCTCATGCAGTTTTGAAGGCAAATATCCCTAAATCCTCTAACACTGGTATATGATCTTCTTTAAAAAGCCCTATTACCAACTAAAAAGAATTTATATCAAGGGTGGGAATGAGAGTGAAGACGAAGAGAATCTTTTTGATAAAGCTGTGTAAAGAGAAAGTCTCAATATGCAATTAATTATAAGATGTCTAAGGCATTGTAAGTCTTATGTGAGTTAATGAAATTAGAACACATCTAATACTGAATCTTTGCGAAGGTTTTCTTTTACCAACTTATTTTTAAATGGGACTACAAAAAAATGCCTAACAACAGACTTTTGAGAATTAAGAAAGCAAAAAGTAGTTCCAACATAAAATTACCATTGCCTTCCTCATCCTGTAAGCAATAAAAATTCCTTTGTAACAACTATAATTACATGGAAAATCTCCGAATAGAAAAATGTTATATCCCTAAATACCCACTTAACTTCAAGTATGTGTTTAATATCCAAACTGTTTTTAAAAAATTAACAATGCCAGAGAATTTTCTGTAAGAAAATCTCCCTATTTTTAATTGGGTAGCCCATCAGATGGTAGAATGACAGGACAGTGATAGACAGCTCCTAGTCCGATGGTGAGCGTTGAGAACACAAACTTCTCCAGGTAGGGATTCAGGATATCTTTAAGTCTCTTAATACTTTACACTGTCAAGTATCTTCTGATGTATTTATAACTGAAAAAAAGTTATTCAAACAAGTACAAAGTATTACGGTACAAAGTATCTTATAGGTTACTGGGAATAGAAAAAAAGACAAATTCTTTGCTTACCAAGCTTAACAATTTACAAATAAGCAATATAATTTGTGATAAGAGTCATGAATTGTGTCCAGGGAATCCAGAGAAATAAAAGAGGAAACAAAAGGTTTTATAAAAGATAGGTATTTGACCTGAACCTGAAGATGTGGGCTTGCTAAAGATGGAAGGAATCACTCTATTATTCTTAGAAGATCAAGCCAAAGGTACAAATACAAGGTGGGACAGCATGGCATATATCTAGAGAACCATCAGCTTGGCTAGAGACAAACACATAGCATAAAGGTAAGGTTATGAGTGGCCACACTGAGGCATCACAGAAATCTAACTGAGCTTGGAAAAGTATCTCAACCTCAGATGAATTTCTTCTACAATTTCCCTACCATGAATTGTTTGGCATCTGCCTGCATAACTGATACAGTGACCTCCTCCTGGGACCACCTTGCTGACATGTAGAAAGTTATTATCCCAGAAGGCAACGGACGAGCGTCTGAAGTTTCTTAAACAAGGATATGACATAAAAGCATACGTCAGCAATGCTGAGGGTTTAGTTCCAGTCCATCACAATAAAATGAGTCACATGGATTTTTTTTTTTAATTCCCCAGTGTACATAACAGTTACATTTACACTATACTGTATAAATGTGCAATCACATTATGTGTAAAAAATAGATATACCTTAATTAAAAAAATGCTTTATTGCTAAAAAATTGCCAACAATCATCTGAGTCTTCCACTAGTCAAGCTGTGCCCTTTGTGCTGGGGGATGGTCTTGTTTCGATGTTCGCAGCTGCTGACTGATCAGGATGGTGGTTGCTGAAGGTTGGGGTGGCTGTGCCAACTTCTTCAAGTAAGACAATGAAGTTTCCACATCAATTGACTCTTCCTTTCATGAAAGATTTCTCTGTAGCATGTGATGCTGTTTGACAGCATTCTGCCCGCAGTGGAACTTCTTTCAAAACTGGAATCAATTCTCTCAATTCCTACTGCTATTTTATCCACTAAATCTATGGAATACTCTAAATCCTTTGCTGTCATTTCAACAATGTTCACAGCATCCTCACTAGGAACAGATTCCATCTCAGGAAACCACTGTTTGCTCATCCATAAGAAGCAACTCCTCATCTGTTCAAGTTTTATCATGAAGTTGAAGCAACTCAGTCACATTTTCAGGCTCCACTTCTCAAGCTAGCTCTCTATTTCTACCATATCTGCAGTTACTTCCTCCACCAACATCTTCTATGAGGGTTGGAATCTACTTCTTTCAAACTCCTGTCAATGTTGATATTTTGACGTTTTTCCATGAATCATGAATGTCCTTCATGACATCCAGAATGGTGAATCCTTTTCAGAAGGTTTTCAATGTACTTTGCCCAGATCCATCAGAGGAATCACTATTTATGGCAGTCATAGACTTGCCAAATGTATTTCTTATAAGACTTAGA
Source organism: Cebus imitator (assembly GCF_001604975.1). Classification (NCBI taxonomy): domain Eukaryota; kingdom Metazoa; phylum Chordata; class Mammalia; order Primates; family Cebidae; genus Cebus; species Cebus imitator. The sequence continues at coordinate 6,930,077 of NW_016107321.1, forward strand.
AGTCGAAATTATCCTCCATCCATGGGCTGTAGAATAAGTGCTGTGTTAGCAGGCAGGAAAACAACATCAATCTTCGTGTACATCTCCATTGACCAGGGGCACTGTAAGTGAGCAGTGATATTTTGAAAGAAATCTTTTTTTCTCAGTAGTTGTTCTCAACAGTGGGCTTCAAATATTCAGTAAATAATATTGCAAACAGATGTGCTGTCATCCAGGCTTTGCTATTCCCTTTACAGAACACAGGCAGGGTAGATTTGGTATAATTCTAAGGGCCCTAGGATTTTCAGAATGGTAAATGAGCATTGGCTTCAACATAAAGTTACCAGCTGCATTAGCCCCTAATAAGAGAGTCAGCCTGTTCCTCAAAGCTTTGAAGTCAGGCATAGTCTGGCTGTGCAAGTCCTAGATGACATCTTCTTCCAACAACAGAAGGCTGTTTCATCTGCTCTGAAATCTGCTGTTTAGTGAAGCATCATCATCATCATCAATAACCTTTGCTAGATCTTCCGGATAATGTGTTGCAGCTTCCACATCAGCACTTGCTTCATCTTGTACTTTTATATTACGAAGACCAACTTCTTTCCTTAAGCCTCAAGAACCAACCTCTGCTAGCTTCAAACTTTTCTTCTGCAGCTTCCTCACCTCTCTTGGCCTTCACAGAATTGAAGAGAGTTAGGGCCTTGCTCTGGATTAGGCTTTGGCTTAAGGGAATGCTGTGGCTGGCCTGCTCTTCTATCCAGACCACTCAAACTTTCTCCTTAACAACAATAAGGCTGTTTTACTTTCTTATCATTCAAGTGTTCACTGGACTACTACTTTTAATTTCCTTCAAGAACTTTTCCTTTGCATTTACAACTTAGCTAAGTGTTTGGCTCAAGATGGCCTGGCTTTTGGCCTGTTTCAACTTTTGACAAGCCTTCCTCACTAAGCTTCATCATTTCTAGCTCTTGATTTAAATAGCGAGAAATGTGACTCTTCCTTTCACTTGAATACCTAGAGGCCACTGCAGGATTATAAATTGGTTAATTGACATACTGTTGTGTCTCAGAGAACAGGGAGGTCCAAGGGGAGGGAGAAAGATGGAATGGCTGGTGGGGGGAATAGTTGGAACACATAAAACATGTCAATTAAGCTTGCCATTGTGGTGCCTCCAAACAATTACAATAACAACATCAAAGATCACTCATCGCATATCACCATGACAGACATAATAATAATGAAAAACATGAAACTGCAAGAATTAACAAAATGTGACACAGAGATACCAAGTGAGTACATGCTGTCGAAAAAATGGTGCCCACAGACTTGCTCAATGCAGTGATGCCAAAAACTTTCAATCTGTGAAAAATGCAGTACCTGTCAAGCACAATAAAACAAAGGGCAATAAAATGAAGCGCACTTGTCCTTACTGTCTTGTTTTAGAAGCAGTGGTACATGGGATAGTTACAATTAACAATTATTAAACCACTACTAAGTACCATATAATCTTCTAAATACTTTAGAACTCTTTTTTCATTTACTCTTTCCAATAATCCTACGAGGTTTTACAGTTGAGGCACAGAGATGCTGAGCAGCTTACCCTGACTCAAAGAGGATGTGTGAGATCTGGGATTCAAGCTTAGACAGTCTGGCTCCTGAGCTTGCTGCCCTGACACCAGGCTAGGCTGCCTCTTAAGGAGGAGAGAAAAGACAGGAAATCTGTTAGAACAATGGATCTCAATCAGTTCCTTCTCTTTCCACATCTCAAGGATGCAGAGCACGCCTCTCAGTAACTGTGGCTCACGATGGCACTCGGTTAGGGCTTTAAAGCAGAATAACAAGAGGGTACAGAAAGTAACATTTCAGAGAAACAAACAGGAAAGTCAGGAAGAGAAACTAGTTTTGTAGGGAAAGGAGACATGCTGATAGAACTGTTCAACAAAAAGCTAGAAATTGGGCAAATCAAAGAGAAAATTCAAGATTAGGGAGACTTTATAAAGGAATCTACACAATTAGAGAAGGTAGAATAGTGAGAGAGGTTAGAACACAAAAGGGTATGTGGATTGAGGACACCCTTTTAAAAGGGGGAAGAAGTGGGAAAAGAAGGAAAATATGTATGAAATGTCTTCCATGTATCCAGCACTACTACACACTGGTGGCCTAAACCTCTGACAATTCAGGAGGCAGGTCTTAGGCCAAAGCCACGATTCTTACACAGTGGAGCCAGACCGGCAAGCTGGTGTAACAGCAAAGCTTACATGCTTCCCACTGCGCCACTCACCTGGGGCCTGGCGGAGTGTGCCACTGTGAAACAGAAAAACAGAGAGGCCAGGGACAGCATGTGACAGAGGCCAGAAGGACTCTCACAAAAGCAGCTTTATTCCAAGTACACACATCTTTCTAGTGTTTGAAGACAGAAAACAAACCTCTTAAATAGAAAACCTTCAGATAAAACATTTAGGTTTACAGAACTTCTAAGTAACATTTAAACCTCATTGTTCTCATTCTTTAGAAAAGTACAAACAAAACTTTCTATTAATTTCTCAAAAGTAGGTACTCTAAAGAAGCACTGATCTAAGAGTTTAAGATCTATACTGAGACCTTTTCCGAATCACAGCAATGATGAAATCTAAACAATAACTGGATGAAAAACAAGACTAGCACACACAAGAGTACAGATCTTTAACAACTGACATTCATTCCCATTGGCTGGTCAATTCATGCTAGTGGTACAGCCACTAATGTGAAATACCCTTGAAACTGTGAAATAACAGATAAGTAACTAACAATGAAACTAATATTAACCCCTAAAAACTGTGCTTTCTTTTTAAAGGTAGTAAAATGGTTGTCCTCATCTGAGTAACACAAACTGTATTTGAATAAGAAAATGATGAGTTTGATTCAGTTCTTGGGCATCCTTCAATAAATTTTCTACACACTCTGTATCCATGGTGTGTGTGTATGTGTGTGCATTTAAACACAAAAAAGATAGCATTACTTATACTGATGTGCCTTTAAAAAAAATCATATATCTCCATCTGTGCATCTGAGTCTACCCTCATTCTCCATAAAAGCAGCTCAGCTTTCCACTGCATGGCTGCCTAGAGTTCCTCTGATCAGTCCTCTGCTGACAGAGACACACATTCCAGTTTTCTGCTGTTACAGACAATGCCGTAGGAAACTTTCTTGCCCAGAAACCTGTGTTCTGCAAACAGATCTACAGAAGGAATGCAGAACTGCTGGGCGTTAGAGGGTATGCATCGTAAATTCTCATAAGTATTACCGAACTGGCCCCAAAAACTTCACTGATTTATCCTTTCCCCAGCTTTGTATGACACTGCCTATCTGACCACACCTTTATCACACTAGGTACTGAAATGTTTTCATTCTCTGCTGGTTTGACAGAAGAATCTCAAAATGAGCATTTTCCCAAGTTTATTGACTATTAGTACTTTTCCCCCCTCAACGAACAGCCTGTTTATACCCTTTATCTAATTCTTCTGAACTGTTCATCTTTTTCTTCCAGATTAGCACGAGAATATGTCTATGAATGGAATTAGCCTGTATCTGTCACAGGTCAGAAGTATTTTTCCTAGTTTAACATTACTTGTTTACTTAAATGTATCAATTATCTCCTTAATGGCTACTAGACTTGGTGTCATCAGCCTTAGAAAGGGCTTCCATATTCCAAGGTCATTAAAAAATGCTATTATTTTCTCCAAGTATTTTAATAAATAGCCTTACAATTTTCCAAATCGAAGTGTTTCAGCCCATTTAAAGAATCACTCAGCCTATTCCTTTCACACTGACAATTCTAGTCTAAACTGCAGCCAAGAGACTGGACTATGTTTTAGCTGACAAAGCGTTTTCTCACCGTTAGAGGAGGAAAGCAATCACAGCCAGCCACGGTCCCGGATGCATCAACACTGCCTGACACTAGCAACTCCACTCACCTGGACTACTCAGTAAGAATCTAGGACTAACGGGTTCCCCAAGCAATCTGAAATTAGGAGTTTTAAGAAAAACCAAAAGAAAGTGCTGTCTTACATAGCATGTTATACATTTATGAACTAGTTACTGTGAAAAGCAGCACAGACTAAGGATACAAAGTCAAGGAAACAGTAGCAGGCTCGAAATAAATTATTCAAAGAGATCTTTAAAAAGATGAGTTAAAGAAACATACAACACTCGGAAAGTTGGATAACCAACTAAATATGGGGCTTCCATTTGCTTATGTGGGAGGAGAGTCAAATTCAAACTAACTGATGCTAGGATGGGTCAAGAGATGCTGGCTCGGAAGCTGGCAGAGTGCCAAGCTGAAGAGATGAAGCCTGAGAGGGGATGCGCCCATGGGCTCGATGGGCAGGAGAGAGGCCCAGCTTCTCAAAACAAAACAGACCCTGGGAGAAAACATGCCAGGGCGAGCAGTCAGAACCTCCCAAGCAGCACACCCCAGAACATGCATTTTTCCTATTCACAGTCAGAAAATGAAAGACATGGGCAAACCTGATAGGAAAAGTTTTAAAAAGCTACCAATTAATAATGGTCATCTGGTTTCTTACTTGTGACATCTTTCAGGGTATTTATAAAATGTACCAAAATTTTGGCCTATTTAAATTGTTCTCATATCCCAGATAACAGAGAGCAGAGATAGCTGTTAAAATATTTTGTAAAAAAAAAAAAAAAAAAATTTTTTTTTACTTGATTTAAATTAAATTCCAATGCTCAAGTTATCAATAGCTATGCTTTCTGGATTTGTTAATTCTAGTTTCAGTTCATTTTTCTTTGCTTACAAAGAATCTGATTAGATTCAATGTTAGACTAGATTCCCACTTTTTTTTTGGTTTTATTACCTTCTAAATAAGCTAGATGAAAAAAAACTTAGACTTATACCAGTTTATATTACACTACATGTAAATACCAAGGAATATATTTCATAACAGAATGTGACTGAAACCTGAGTTTTAATTTCTGTTCATTAGCTAAACTGCTTCCACCTATCTTGCAATAATAATTATAGTCAGTCCCTGGAATTAAAATAAGATGAATATTTCTATTTTTTGTTCTCCTCATTATAATTCTTTTATTAAAATGTTGTCTTTTATTAATGCAAACCCATGTCATGGGTGTTTTTTATTCAGTGAATCTCAACTGGCTTGGCTTTGCTCCTAGGTGATGCTTGGCTATATCTGGAGACATTTTTGGTTGTCACAGCCGAGGCGGCATGCATGTGACTGGCTAGAAGGTAGAACAGAAGCAGGTAGAAGTCAGGAAGGCTGCTCAACATCCTGCAGTGCCCAGGATGGGCCCTACTAGGAAAGGGTGTGTTGCCTCAAATGGCAACGGGGCTCAGGTGAGAACCCTTGGGAAAACTTTGAGTGATGCATACCTACTATTTGCATTTCACAGTGAGTAACCCTTGCTGTACTACTCCTCAAGTAGTACAAGCTAATAAAATATAGAAAAGTGATCTTCAGTTACAGTGATCACTTTGCCCGCAAATTTTAAATATCTGAGTGTAATCTGTAATTCAGAATGTCTACAAAAAGCTATTTTGAAATGTATAAAACCTGCAGTTAGCATATGGTGATATACTTTGATAAACTCACTTGAAAGGTCAATTAACAGATATTCTTTGTTTCTTCTTTTGAGACAGAGTCTTGCTCTGTCGCCCAGACTGGAGTACAGTGGCACAATCTCAGCTCACTGCAGTGGCCGCCTCCCGGGTTCAACTGATTCTCCTGCCTCAGCCTCCCAAGCAGCTTGGATTACAGGTGCTCACCACCACATCTAGCTAATTTTTGTATTTTTAGTAGAGATGGGGTTTCACCATGTTGGTCAAGATGGTCTCAAACTTCTAACCTGAGGTGATTCGCCTGCCTCGGCCTTCCAAAGTGCTGGGATTACAGGTGTGAGCCACCACACCTGGCCAATAAACAGATATTCTATAAGCAAATAATTGCAAGTCATATGATTATTAGGCCTGATAGAATTTAAAATCTTTCATGTAGTTTAAAAAAAATCAAGAAATACCATCTCCTAAAGCCTATTCATTTCTAAAGATGTACGCAGTAACAGTATTTTAATTCTTTTTTTTTTTTAACTTTTTTTTTTTAATGTGTGGAGAACCAGGTTTCACCATGCTGCCCAGGCTGGTCTTGAACTCCTGCACTCAAGAAATCCACCCACCTTGGCCTCACAAAGTGCTGGGATTACAGGCGTGAGCCAGAATGCCCAGCAGCAGCAATATTTTGATACCTATCTTCTCAATTTTCTTCTTGTCACTTACTCTGGGTCATCATTTGGGAATAAATGAACTAGACAACTTCACCCAAACTGGTGAAACTTTAATTAAAATTAATGTAAAATTTCCCTGTATTTTTCTCAAGTTATCCCACTCTTTTCAGTTTCCTAGAAGCAATACAATAAGAAACCAAGTGCTGAGTGCCTGGATCTGCTGGTCTTTCACACACATTGCTGCTACTTGCAGGATGAGGGCCTCTAGCTCTGAGAGTGTAAGCAATGTGCCAGGGCTAGAGAATCCACTTCCTGATCCAGGCTGAGGCTCTGACACTGATCGCCTCGACAACAAGACCCTCCTCCCTCTTCTTCTTTTTTCTGTGTCTTTATCTAAGAGGGTATTTGCAGTTTCTGCGGCCTGTGTTCGTATCATGACAGACTTCTAAAAGTAATCTCAATTAACACCCTGCCTTTTCTCCTATATTTTGCAAACAGTCATTATCAGGCTTAACAGGTGAGTTCTTTGTTAGTATTCGACAGAAATGCCACGTAACAACCTAAAAGCAACTTTGTTTATGCTTTTGGGGGATGGCAATAGCTGTAATGAATCACGAGCTTTCACAAATATGCTCTTTTTTCAATAAAGCCAGCCACATCCAAAAGGAGGAAGTGAGCCATACCTGGTGATTGCTGCTGGCAGCCGATGAACTGGCCTGAGTTGTGCTGGCTGAGAGAGAATCAAGGAAGGCTTGGTCAGCCACTGAATTTCCACAAGAAAATTGATCTTTTCCATCACTGGGTAAAATCTGAATAGTAGAAAGAACCACAATTATTTTCATGGATTAGGGTTACTTCAGGGAGTCTTTGAGGGCAAGCAAGAATTGTCAAAAATATTCTTCAAACTACAGATTTCTCTCTAAGACACTGCTTTAGCTGCATATCTGTATTTTGATAGGTTGTATTTTCATTTTCATTTAGTTGAAACAACTTTTTATTTTCTCAAGATTTCTTCTTTGATCCATGCATTATTTACAAGTGGGTTGTTCAATCTCTAAGCATTTAGAGATTTTTCCATCTATCTTTCTGTTTTGATTTCTAGTGTGATTCCATTGTGGTTTCAGAGCAGACACTGTATGATTTCTTTCAAACATGTTCAAGTATGTGTTATGGCTCAGAATGTGGTCTGTCTTGGAGAATGTTCCATGTAAGCTTGAGAAAAATGTGTATCCTGCTGTGGTTTGATGAAGCAATCTATGGACATCCATAAGTGGGCATCAATTTATCGATGGTATGGGGTTCAGCTACGTCCTTACTGATTTTCTGCCTGCATGATCTGTCTATTTCTGTTAGAGGGGGTTTCATATTCTTAAAAGATACGCAAACCCAAGAATATCTGGAATAGCTATTCCTTTCTATAAGTAGAATCCTAGAAAAATCCTATTACTGCCAATATCAACTTAAATCCTCAGATTTTTCTCAATCTTGTCAATCTGTAGGCTCCTGGATGCAAAGTGCATATAAATAAAACAAGACATGAACATAAGACCTATGGATTGAGGCCAGGAGGCTGTGAACAGGGTCCGCAGCTGTATGGAAAAGGCTGTGGTGTGTGCATGGACACATGTTTTTGAGGGAAAGTCTAGAGATGGCATCAGATTCTCTGAGGGGTCACGACTCCCCAACGCTGTCTATCAAAAACAGAGAGACGGCCTTCAATCTCACTCTGCAGCCAGGTTCCAGGTGAACATCCTCTGAGGGGAATTCTTTTCTCCTGGAGGTGAACCAAAGGTACCTTTATTCTTGATCTAGCTCCAGTTGTACTCACAGGGCATCAGGAAACCTTCACTTCTGTCACCCAAAATGAAAGACAAGTTCACCAAGAACCTGCACATCCTCAGTTTGGAGGGACTGAAAGACAACCAGCAGGGGGCACCAGGCAGTTGGCTCAGCTGGGGTGTCCCAAGCTGCTGTGTTGCTCTCCTGGGTACCCATCCTAACAGCTCTAGCCTGGAGATCCCCATAGCAGCTCACCCAAGACACCCTTCTGTCTAGGGGAATGGGAGAAGGAACGCAGATATGCACTTAAAAAATCTACTTCAACAAATAATATTATAGACAGCAGCAATATTAGCAAAGGAAAAATACATTATATGTATTATATAAATATCTACATTTGTAATTCACATACTTTATATATTTCATAAAATGTATATATTTTTATTATATACATATATTAAATATGTATTTAAAATTTATATATTAACAGATACATTGATATATAATTTAATATAGCTTATTAAATTTATATAATTTATAATACAGATAATATTAGCAAAGAAAAATATTAACTTTTATTCAGACTAATTAAAAGGTCCTATCCCTGGAAGAAACTTAATGTAAATATTTGTAGTCTACAGGTAATATTTTTCTTAGTTCTCTTTCAATGTACTTTCTATATTTTATATAGTTAACATTTATTATGTTTACAATGGGAGTTTTGTTTTACAGAAAGTTGCTGACCTAAGTTGATAATTCATAAAAAGATGCCTGACAAAGATGAGCTCTAATTAATCAATGACAGGAAGCTCTTACTTCAACATAGTCAGTAGGAACCAGCCCTCGTTCTCCTTTCATGTTTCTTCCTTCCAGCCATCCTCCACCAACATCCTAATAAGTCACAAAAAAAAAGAAGAAAGAAAAAGATTCTAGTTGAGATTTCCTGGAGAAATTTTGTGTGAAGGAATTGTTATACATAAACAAAGTAATTAACATTAAGCTTTTCATTCCTAGAGAATACTGTTCAAAATCTTAAATTCTTAAGTCTTCTCTTTACTTCAGAAAATGATGTAACCTAAAAGCAAGAAAAATCAAACTTCAAATAAGTGATCAAAGACTGAAAACAGCTGATGATTAGATGACCCTTGTCCTGTCTATGTACTGGTCTGTGGCAGATGATGAACACGGCGTGCAGCTCCGAATGTGACGTGGTGGGATGCGCATCCCAGGTCTGGAATCTGCCCTCTGCCACCTTGCTGGCCAACAGAATCAGGTGGAAATCCTCCAGGGAATCCAGAACCTTGCCTCAAGGGCTTCAGCACACTTTACTGGGCTCTTTGGGCACCCAGGCTGCTATATGAATGAATGTGGGTTGCAAGAAGACAGAGACCTAGTCTCCCTGTTACCCCATCCAAAGCCAGCCAACCTGGAGAATGGCCAGACTCTTGAGTGAGGCTATCTTAGACCAGTCAGTCCCCTGCAGGGTCCAGTGACTCTAGACATATGCAGTGCAGCTCAAGAGAACCATCCAGCTGACTTGTAGATTCCTGAGCAATAACAAATGGTTACTGGGTTAAACCACTAAGTTTTAGGACTGTTATGAAGAAAAAGTGAATTGATCCATGGTTCCTTAGTTCTTCTGGATAAATAATATTAATAAACTAAGTAATAAAGTAGAAATCTATATACCAGGATTCTCATTTCAACCTATGATCAAAAGAAAAATTCTAACTTTTATTCACAATAAAATTTGTTATCCTTGGAAGAAACTGTACCTAAATAGTAAGCTATTTATGTTAATATTAATATTATTAATTATTAACAATGTTAAGTGGCAAGGTCCACTTTCTAATCTTAACATAGTAAGTTTTTAAGTTTTAAAATAATGCCTTAGTTAGTTAATAATTATCTGAATCTGAATTATCACATTCTCTTAAAAAATTGCTATAAGCCACAACTTTGTCACTTTTTGACCACAATAGCAACTTGAGGACAATACTATTTTACCAAGAAAAATTAAATACTTCAATAAAAAAAATTAGATAAGGCCAGGTGTGGTAGCTCACACCTGTAATCCCAGCTACTGGGGAGGCTGAGGCATGAGAATTGCTTAAACCCAGGAGGCAGAGGTTGCAGTGAGCCAAGATCATGCCACCGCACTCCAGCCTGTGCAACAGGATGAGACCCTGTCTGGAAAAAAGAAAAAAAAAAGGTGAGTAAGATTGAAGAATCTTTAATCTCTGCTATGATTAAAGGTGAAATCTATTTAACTTATACACACCTAGCATATTATACAAAAGTACTACACAATCTTTTTTTACCCAGTGACATTTTTTTCTTTTTTTGAGACAGCGTCTCATTTTGTCTCCCAAGCTGATGTGCAGTGGCGCAATCTTGGCTTACTGCAGCCTCGAACTCCTGAGCTCAAGTGACCCTCCCACCTCAGCCTCCCGGGTAGCTGGGATTACAAGTGCCCACTACCATACCTGGCTAAATTTTTGTATTTTTTGTAGACATGAGGTTTTGCCATGTTACCCAAGCTGGTCTTGAACTGCTGAGCTCAAAGTGATCCACCTGCCTCAACCTTCAAAAGTGCAGGGATTACAGGCATGAGCCACTGCACCCAGATGATTCTTTTTTTAATCTAAGACATACAAAGTATGTTTGCTAAATACTCTCTCTATTCAGCAACTACCATCACTTCTGCCATTCCTCATTCTCCTTCCTTGATCTTTGCACTGCCACAATCCTCTCTCTCTCCTTCTACAGGGGCATGTGAGAGCAGGTCAGAGTGTCTGAGAGGTATGTGTGCTCTTAAAGGTGAGTGCTGCATCTGTGTGAGAGCATGAATGTGCATGTGTGTGAGAGCAGGAGAGAGTGTTTTAGAGGTGTGTGTGCTTGCACGAGTGAGTGCTGCATCTGTGTGAGAGAATAAGAGTGTGGGTGTTCGTGAGAGCAGGTGAGAGTGAGAGGTGTGTGCGTGCTCCCATGGGTGAGTGCTGCGTCTGTGTGAGAGCACGTGACTGTGCATGTGTGAAAGAAGGTGAGAGTGAGGGGTGTGTGTGCACTTGCATGTGTGTTGCATCTGTGCAAGAGCATGAGTGTGGGTATGTGCACATGCGTGAGTGCCGCATCTATGTGACAGCATGAGTATGGGTGCGAGAGCAGCTGAGAGTGTCTGAGGTGTGTGTGTGCTCGCACGTGTGAGTGCTGCATCTGAGTGTGGGTGTGAGAGGTGAGAGAAGGAGCAGGGGTCTGAGAACAGGTGAGAGTGAGGGGTGTGTGTGCTTGCACGTGTGAATGCATGAGTGTAGGTGTGTGAGAGAGCAGGTGAGAGAGGGTGTGTGTACATGCTCGCATGTGTGAGTGCTACCTATGTGTGAGAGCATGCGAGTGAGTACGTGTGACAGCTGGTGAGAGTGAGAGGCCATGTGTGTGTGTATGTAAAAGTGCACAAGTGAGAGTATGTAAAGTATGTGAGCATGAGGTGTGTGTATGAAGCTGCAATGGTGGGTGTGCAGGTGTGTGCGTACGCATGCATAAAGGTGTGTCGGGGGCTATGCACAAGAATGTGTGAGAGTGCATGTGAGAGTATGTACATGAGTGGTGTGCGTGTGCCCGTGCACATGCACAGGGAAAGGCTGGGGAGGTGTGATGGGACCCATGGTTGGGTGTCTCGCCAACCAACAACTGACACAATGCTGCCAAAGAGTGACCCGGCCACACTGGCCATTTAGACAGACCCTGGGCTTGAAGGAGAGGCAGTGAGGAAGGTGCACGGTACAGGCAAGAGATGAGAGCTGAGCTCAGGGCACTGGCAGGAAGCACAGGGTGGAGAGGAGGGGCAGGACGAGAGTACAACTTTAGGGAGAGAAACCAGCGACTTTAAGTGACTTAGCCTTGGGAGCCTTGGTCAGCTGAACAGAAGGGTGCCACAACAGAAATACAGAGAAGTAAGGAGAAGGCATGGGTGATGAGCTGAGTCTTGACATGGTCAGTTTGAAATGCTTGTGAAAAAACTAAGGGAAGGTGTTTGGGACACAGTTTGATAGCACCCTCTGAGGCTGGAGCCACATCGGGAAGCTACAGATACAGGTTTAAGGTCATCAGCACAGAGACAGCGATAGAAAAATCTGAGACCCTTTGGTATAAGGAAATGAGCTGAAGATGAAATGACGTGGAAACCCGAGCACTCGCAAGGCAGAGAGGGGAGGGACACAAGAGGACAGCCCATGAGGCCAGGGAGAGGCATGTGGGATCCAACATGTTCTACAATACAGTCACAACAAGCTCCCTTCTGGAAGCCTTCAGTAAGAAACACCGGCACACAGACTTCTCTGGAAACAAGGGGCAGAGGGCAAGGGCCAGCTTTCCTATTTTTGTATCTCCAGGGTACCTTGCCCGGGACTGCACACATGTTAAGTATGTGAGTGACGGTCACGAGGGAAAGGACACAGAAGAGACACGCTGCAGTGTGGGGCCCAGGGGTGGAGGCATGGACCAAGGACAGGGATACACAGGGTAGTGTCACAAAATCAGCCAGGTGAAGAAAGTGGGTAATGACGGGTTCAAGTTTTACCCATTTTACAAAGACCAATTCCCCCTATCTGCTTTTGTTCCTTCTCTATCTATATGAGCATGCAAGGAAATATTATTGATACAATTTTCCGTGTAACATTATTTCAAATGAAATTCATCTCATAATTTTGCTACATATTTTAAGAACAGTTACAATAAAGTTACATGTAAAAGGGACAATTAAACATAGTAAGACAAATATGACACAGAAACAATGGAAAAAAGTATAACACAATCTTGGGCTAAGAAAGCTGGACAAAAATGAGTATTATGCTTGCCTCTAAGCTTCCTGGCAACACAGACCAATTACAGAAATCCAGCAGTCTATAAGGATTTTATTTCATCAAACAAAATGTGCCCAATCTCCAGAAGAACCTGAAATAAGAGATCATATAGATGCTTATCATGGAGCGCATAATAAACCCAGTTATATGAGCAGACACACACACACATATCTGAAGATGTATGTGTGTATGTATGTGTACATATGTGTACATGAGTGTACTTTGAAGATACATGTGTATATGTATATATACACAAGTTCAAACAGGGTTTTGTAAAGATGCAGAAATGCTTGTTTTTTTTTTTTTTTTT
>NW_016107321.1:6943913-6968349 GCF_001604975.1 Cebus imitator
AAAAAAAAAAAAAAAAAAAAAAAAAAAAAAAGCTGAGGCAATAACTTGTAATTCAGCAAAGAGAACTCCACTGGGAGCTAAGCAAACTCCACTGGAGCTGGTCTGAGTATATCGCTTTCTGGCAATCTAATCTGATTTAGGAAAAGAGCTTAGAAAAATAATGACAGGATCAATCAGCTAAGACATTTAGGAAAATCACCACCATCTTTTATTTATTCTAGAGACACAGTATTATCGTGCTAGGGGCAAACACACTGAAATACATTCCAGGACAACTACGGGGTACCTAAAAGGTAGTAAGTAGTAAAAAAAAAAATTGTAAGATAAACATACAGAAAAAGATACAAAATCAGCAAACATAATAAATTCAATTACATACATGGCTGTCTTTAGGGGACATTTTTCTATATTTATATAATAGCTTCTTACCTCACCATCAATATTTCATCAGCAACAGAAAAAAAATCATGTGGGTTTGAATGATTAACTTATAAAAAAAATCTTAAAATATAAGTCCACATGGGACAATCAGATTTAAACGTACAGTTCTCTTACCGGATTTGTGATTGTGATGATCTCTCCTTCATTAACCGTCAATTCATTATTTCCAGGTTCAGCAGCAAAATCATACATAACCCGTGCCTACCAGGAATGGAGAGGAAAAGAGGATGTTACAAACAGGTGTGCAGTTCACTTTCTAAGCATGCTGCTTTGAACATGATAGTGGCTGTGGCTGTTTCGGAAGAAAGAAAGACGTTACCAAAATGACTCATCTGCTCTACTGCTACTGTGAGGAAGAATAACATCAAGAGTGTAGCCCTGTTATGTCCCAGAGGCAGGGGAGGTTTCTGGCAGCTGACCACACTGCATTTAGAGATCAGCCCTGAAAAAGTAACTCAAAATATTTCTGAGTTACAACTATATTGGTTGAGTGCAGCAGCTCATACCTGCAATGCCAGCTACTTGGGAGACTAAATAGCGGGAGGATTGCTTGAGGCTAGGGGTTTGAGACTAGCCTGGGCAACAAAGTAAGATTCCATCTCTACCAAAAAATTAAAGAAAAATTAGCTGGGCATGGTAGCCAGCACCTGTAGCACCAGCTACTTAAGGGGCTAAAAATAGGAGGATTGCTTGAGCCCAAAAGTTCAAAGTTACAATAAGCCAGGATTGGGCCACTGCCCAACCTTGTGAATCTTGGATGCATGTGTATGTGTATGTGTCTCTCTCTTTAGCTGAGAGTCAGTGTTCCCCAAATGAATGGTGTGTGTATTTCCACTGCTTACCTCCTAAGAGCAACAGGTCTGTTGTTGTTGTTAATGGAATAGGTGGGGTTTTTTTCCTCCCTGTTTTTTGTTTTTTAGGGAGAGCAAGGCCAGGAGCGGTGGCTCACACCCCAGCACTTTGGGAGGCCAAGGTGGGCACACTGCATCCTTGACCTCCCATGCTCAAGCAATCCTCCCACCTCAGCCTCCCCAGTAGCTGGGACTACAGGCGCATGCCACCGTGACCAGCTAATTTTTGTATTTTTTGTACAGACAGGGTTGCCCAGGCTGGTCTCAAACTCCTGGGCTCAAGTGACTTTCCTGCCTTGACCTCTTAACATATTGGGGTTACAGGTGTGAGCCACTGCGCCCAGCCCTACATGAAACCTTAATTTCATAAAAGATAGACTAGGAAGAAGCTATTCTGGCTGGAGTGAGGAGGGACTACTCTTGTAAGCTTTTCTTCAAGAGGATCCTTGAGACAGGATCTGGAAACGGATTCCCTGGAACGCTGCTGTGCACGTATCCCAGTGTTTTTAATCACTGTGTTAAAAACAAAGTATGTGCTTAAAATGTTTTACATATACCTTTATAATATATAATCCATATTTTTAAATCCCTTTCACATTCTAAGTGATTGTCTTTCACAGACTATCTTCCTGAAGTCCATCCTATAACTGGGATTACATGTGCTAGGAAACATGAGGTTTAAAAGTAATGTCCTAAAAGGCAAATTCAGGTTTACTGACAGGGCTAGTTTAATAGGACTAATGCAAGCGCACTGATTTAACAATATTTACTGAACATCTACCATATGGCAAGACCTTGCAAGGCCCTTTGGTTGGCCATTGTCCTTTCTATGTATTTGCTTAATGATGCCTGAAATTATTTTAATGAGGATAAAGGTTCACATTTAGTGATAACAGGCTAAGAAAAAAAAAGCCAAAATACTATTTTGAAATACCTAAAAAATAGTAAGATGGATTGGTGGATGAGTATGTGACAAAGCAGGTACTGAATCTAGATGGTGGGTCTATGGTATTCAATTCCAATCTTTCTCCACATCTGAAATTTTTCCTAGTAAACTGTTGGGAACAAATAAAAGGTGGGTGAGCCTGTGAGTCAAGACAGCCCGGTAGCTCCTCATCTCCGCCCTCGGAGGCTGGGACCAGAGTGGAGAGCATGGCAGGGTGCCCGGGGCAGCAGGGCGGCTCCCTCAGGGCGTCACCAAGGACAAAGCAGCCACGCTGAGGTGTTTTCCTCATGCAGCTGCAAAAGTGGACAGAATTCTGTTTGTCATGTTATGGGGTGGTTTCACTCTTGTTACCCAGGCTGGAGTGCAGTGGTGCAATTTTGGCTCACTGCAACCTCTGCCTCCCAGGTTCAAGCAATTCTCTTGCCTCAGCCTCCCGAGCTTCTGTGATTACAAGTGCCTGTCACCACACCTGGCTAATTTTTGTATTTTTAGTAGAGATGAGGTTTCACTGTGTTGGTCAGGTTAGTCTTGAACTCCTAACCTCAGGTAATCTGCCCACCTAAGCCTCCCAAAGTGTTGGGATCACAGGCATGAGCCACCATGCCTGGCCGGGGTGTTTTTTTGTTGTTCTTGTTGGTTTATTTTAATTTTAATTTTTTTTTAGATGGAGTCTCTCTCTCTTCCCCAGGTTGGAGTGCAGTGATACAGTCTTGGCTCACTGCAACCTCCGATTCCCTGATTCAAGCAATTCTGCCTCTGCCTCCTGAGTAGCTGGGATTACAGGCATGTGTCACCATGCCCAGCTGATTTTTGTATTTTTAGTAGAGATGGGATTTTACCATGTTGGCCAGGATGGTCTTGATCTCCTGACCTTGTGATCAACCCGCCTCGGCCTCCCAAAGTGCTGGGATTACAGGCCTGAGCCATTGCGCCGTGCCAGTGTTTTTTAAAAACATGTTGCATCAACCTCAATCCTTCCTGCCACGAGGACAGACAGGAGAGAAAGGCAGGCAAGGAACAGGCTGGAAGGAAGCGAGCCCCAAAGAGGAGTCTGGGAACCACGTAGCCATGCTGGGGGCATGAGGAATCTGCTGTTGTGTTATCAGTCCTCAAGAATCCTGCTGAAATTTTTATAACTCCAGTCAAATCCAATTAGTCTCCAAATATAGACTACCTAAGCCTCAGCTGGGCACGGTGGTTCATGCCTGCAATCCCAGGACTCTGGGAGGCCAAGGCAGGTGGATCACCTGAGGTCAGTAGTTCGAGGCCAGCCTGGCCAACATGGTAGAAACCCCGACTCTACTAAAAATACAAAAATTAGCCAGGACCTTAGAATCTGGTGAAACCGAATATGAAACAAGTCAGAAAGAAAGAAATGGAAGTGGCCTTGCACATTTAAATATTACTGAGCACTTACTGCTATGGTTTGAGGGTTTGGACCCTCCAAAACTCGTGTTGAAACTGAATCCCCAAGGCAGTGGTGTTGGGAGGTGCAGCAAATGGGAGTGTTTAGGCCACACAGCCATGCAGGCTTTGTCCTCATGAGGAGATCAACACTGCTACAAAAAGGGCTCAGGGGAGTGGGTTTACTCTCGCCTACACTTCTGCTGTGTGAAGACACAACACCCTTTCCCCTGGAAGAGGCAGCACTCAAGATGCCATCTTGGAAGCAGAGCTGGGCCCTACCCTCGTCAGCACCTAGATCTTGAAGTGCCTGCCTCCAGAATTATGAGGAATAAATTCTGTCCTTTGTAAGTTAACCAGTCCTAGTTCTTCTGTTATAAGCACAAAACGGACAAGCACACTCACAGAAAAACGTTTATAAACTGTGTAAGTTTATTTAAAAGACTGAATTAAGACTTAAATGGATGCTTCTTCAAAATCTGAACTGAGAATAATTTTGGAGGACAAAAGGATTTAATAAGCATAGCTCCAAATAAGCATAACATGTCAACAGAAAAGAATACTGACCATTCAGCCCAGAGACGCTGAAGCTTCAATGAAACTGAAAGCCTTGGGGCGCCATCTCCCAGCACCCCTCTTTTCTCTTTCCTATCCTTGCATTTTGCCTCCACCTGTTTTCTCACTTTCCCCTTCTCACCCCTCCACTTTTTCCTCTTGTCTACCACTGACGTATCCAAACAGACAGAGGTGCTGGCCTCAACCCCAACTGCCAATCAGTCTATTTTCCACGTGGCCTTTGAAAGACCATTTTCCTATACTGCCTTTTCCAATGTTGGCTTTGCTTCAAGAACTTGTTCAGAAATTCAAGGGAAAGAAGGATTGGGCAGCCTTGAGAAGTGAAATTTTGCATAAAGAGTAGGTAATATTGCCAGATATAACTAGTTTACCCTCTCTAAATGGCAAGCTTGGTTAACTTAAGCACAATTGTGACTTATACAATTTTACGACATTTAATGCCTTCCTCAATCTTGACTTAAGATCATGAGAAAAAACAGAACTTACTTTCACAGACCCTGAGCATTATTATGCTATTAATATATGTTGATGTATTTGTCCTTATTCTAAATGGTGAAGGCATAAATGCTTTCCAACATAAGTAGTCCCTCCTTCTCCATAGTTTCACGTTCCTTGGTTTCAGTTACCTGCTATCAACCACAGTCTGAAAATATTAAATAGAAAATTCCGGAAATAAACAATTTATCAGTTTCAGAGTTCATGCCATTCTGAGTAGCATGATGCAATCTCACACTGTCCCACCCGGGACGTGAATAATCCCTCTGTCTGGCATCGCTACAATGTAGACACCGCCCACCCAACAGTCCTGTAGTAGCCGCCTCAGTTAGCAGACTATCGGGCATGGCAGTGCTCATCTTCAAATCATCCTTATTTTAATGACCCTGACGCACAAGAGTAGTGTTGCTGGCATACTATAACTGTTCTACTTTATTATTAGTATTTTTGTTCATCTCTTACTGAATCTAATTTATAAATTAACCTTGTTATAAGCATGTATAGAAAAAACATAGTACACATAAGGTTTGGTAGTATCCCTGGTTGCAGGCATCCCTGGAGGTCTTGGGACATATGCCCTGTAAATAAAGAGGACTGCTGTGTATCAGTGATATCCACAGCTTTTGTTAAACCTTGTGCTTATTCCACTGTTATTTGAACCAAATACAGAATATTATAATCGCTATAAAATTTCAAGCTATTAGATTCAACCCGTTGCTCCAACCTATTAACAGCTTTCTGAATTCTGAAGCCATCATCTAATTCTCCCTTATCTTTTCCTGCTGGAAGTCATCAAAAAAGCCTGATGAGCATGGCTTCTATAGTTTCACCAGTGTCATCATTCAAATCGTTAAACTATGGCAGGGCCAAGTCAGCTGCATGTGATAGGAAGCTCCAAGGGGATGTGGGTCAATTAATATCTAATGTTCCCAGAATGCTGCTCTTAAAATTTCCAAACAAGGAAATGAAGTTTGTTTCCTTAAATGTTTAGAAGCAATTTCTTTAACAATCCATTCAAAAGAATAGTCAAGATGACAGAGTTTGGTTAAAGTTTTAACAGTTGTTCTAGTAAAAGCTCTTTTCCCAACAGAAGAAATTTCTGAAAAAAACTGGTAGCAGCAATTGAGAATGAATAAAAATTTTAAAATATTTTGTACGTAAAATTTTCAAGAATAAATTACTGGTGAATTAGTATGTTCTTTAAAAATGTTTTTTTTTCCTAAAGTGGGTTTGTATCTGTTATTCTGAAATATAATGCACTTAGAGGAATTTTTTAAACTGTTGGTCAATTAGACAAGCAGTCTGGGAAATTTTCAAGTCAAACAGAAATGCAAATAGAAATTCACTGAGTAGAATTATAAATTCCAAAGAAATACTTAAACTTACATCTGAGTGTAACAAAAGGCAATTGTACAATTTGGGGACAGGGGCATGCGGCAGGGTTCTGAATACTTAAAACACATAAATCAAATTATACTATACTCTTCCAAACTCTTCTCCCTCTCTCTAGTTCATTCATGCAGAACGGCCCTGGAAAGTACTTAGACCACAGGAAATATGAACTGAGGCCACACTGTAACCAAACTGTTAGAGATTGGGATGATTTTGCAAGCTGTTCTACCCACACTCACCGAGGTCAAAGCCTCTATACGCAGTGTACACAAGAACAATTAGACAAAGATATCTTAACAGTGGTTTGATGTGGTGGCATCAAATGGCCATATCACACGTACCATCAACGTTACCAAGTAATGTGCCAAAACAGATACTTCTGAAACCCACGTGTGACTGCCTGTTCTGTGTCGTACTTTGTAATTAAACACAGAAATTTAATTGGATATTTTATTTTATTTGAGAGACAACATCTTGCTCTGTCACCCAAGCTGAAGGGCAGTGGTGCAATCATGACTCACTGCAGCCTTGAACTCCTGAGCTCAAGTGATCCTCCTGCCTCCACCTCCTGACAGATAGGACTATAGGCACACGCCCCCACTTCTGGCTAATATTTTATTTTTAAATTTTTTGAAGAGCTAAAATCTCACCATATTGCCTAGGCTATTTTTTTTAAAGGCTGTGTCAAAATGGCTGCATCATACAAAACACTTTGATTTGGCTGCTTTAAATGAGGGGTTGCTTTTCCTTCTTGTGTATAGGACCAGATGGTAAACATTTTAGAGTTTGCAGGCCATTCAGTCTGTCTGCTGCTGCAGTGCAAAAGCCACCACAGACAATATATAGACAAATGGATGTGGCCGTGTTCCAACAGAACTTTTATTTACAAACTGCACAAGACAGGCTAGATTTTGTTCATGGGCCATAATTTGCTGACCCCTATAACGTGATC
Source organism: Cebus imitator (assembly GCF_001604975.1). Lineage (NCBI taxonomy): Eukaryota > Metazoa > Chordata > Mammalia > Primates > Cebidae > Cebus > Cebus imitator. The sequence goes on from NW_016107321.1 coordinate 6,950,971, forward strand.
TAGAACAAAATTATTATATAAAAATCACTAGTCTTAACATAAAGCAGAAGTCATAAAGGAAATAATATTTTCAATTCATATCACAAAGTGTTAAGCTTCTAATATATAGAGTTTCTAGAACTCATGAAAAAGACCAGCAACCTAATATAAAAATGGGCAGAGGAACAAAGAGTTCATTAAAAAAATACAATGGCCCTTAAGTATATCACAAAATAGTCAATCTCACACACACTAAGACAGACAAATTAATCTGGTAGACATTGCCAGATCCCCATTGCCTCAATTTGGGGTTATAGGGTTATACCATTTAAACTTCTACCAATATTATATATGAAAGCAACGTTTTTCTACAGCTTCACTAACAGAATAAATCACTCCACTTTTGGATTTCTGCAAATCTGATGCTAAGGAATACTACCCCAATATTGCTTCTACTAACAGGGAACTGATTAAATAAACCAGGCTATGTCATCACAATGGAACATTATGTAGCAGCAAGAGAATGAGAACAATCTATATACCCAGACATGGAATGAATACACGGTCAAAAAAAGCAAATTGTGGAACAGGGCACATAGCATACTACCTTTTTCATGAATAGAATATTTACATTTGCCAGTATTTCTCTATAAAGAAGGACTTGATAAAAAAAAAAACAAAACAAGAAATTAATTTTAAATTGGTCACCTAGAAAGATGGGAGAAGACGATTAGTGATAACACAAGTGGAAGTGACATTTATCATGTTCTTTTTACATAATTTAACTCTGTGTGTGGTGTGTGCTTGCGTGTGTGTGTATCTATATAGACATATATACATATAGATATAGATAGATATATATCACCTATCCAAGAATTCTAAATTAAAATGACAGGAAAAAGACATCGTGTACAGTAATAGCAGAAGATGAAATATTTAGGAATAAGCTTAAGAAATGTGTAAAACCTATCTGGAAAAAATCTTGAGAATTTCTCAAATGACACAGAAAAGTGGCAAAAAACGAGGGCGCGTGGTATGGTTTGGCTGTGTCTCCACCCAAATCTCACCTAGAATTGTAATAATCCACATGTGTCAAGGGCAGGACCAGGTAGAGATAACTGAATCATGGGGGTGGTATTCCTCATACTGTTCTTGTTAGGGTGAATAAGTCTCATGAAATCTGATGGTTTTATAAAGGGGAATCCCCTGCACAAGCTCTCTTGCCTGCCACCATGTAAGATGTGCCTTTGCTTCTCCTTTGCCCTCTGCCATGATCGTGAGGCCTCCCTAGCCATGTGGAACTGTGAGTCCATTAAGCCTCTTTTCTTTATAAATTACCCAGTCTCAGGTATGTCTTTATTAGCATTGTGAGTACATACTAATACAGCATGGTGGATTGTAACAATGGCCACAGTAAATCTTCCCACCCCTTTATCTACCAATTTGCAGTATGACTTTGTCACTCTCCCCATTAAGACTCTGGATGATGGCCAGGGGCAGTGGCTCGTCTCTGTAATCCCAGCACTTTGGGAGGCTGAGGCAGGCAGATCACCTGAGGTTGGGAGTGTGAGATCAGCCTAACCAACATGGAGAGGCCCTGTCTCTACTAAAAATACAAAAATTGGTCAGGTGTGGTGGCGCATGCCTGTAATCCCAGCTACTCAAGAAGGCTGAGGCAGGACAATCACTTGAGCCCGGGAGGCGGAGGTTGTGGCGAGCTGAGCTCATGCCCAACAGGACCGAAACTCTGTCGCACCTCCAACCCCCCAAAAAAAGACTCTGGAAAAGTTCAGTTCATGTGTTTACTCTGGCCAACAGAATGATAGCAAATGTGACACTAACATAGGCATGAAAAGCACTTATACATTGGGGCTGCCCTCTCTTGTTACCAGGATCACCTGTGCTACCACTGAACCTGCCTGGGTTAGTAACTCTGCAGATCCAAGACCACATGGAAAGAGGCCTGCATCATCCTAGCTGTATAAGGTGAGACCCCAAAATGAAGGAAAGGCCACCAAGACTATCCAGCCTTAGTTGAGCTCTCCGGATCACAAGAACCACGCATCGTCAACACACAGAACCATAAGCAATACGAAGTATTTGTTGTTTTAAGTCTTTATGTTTGGGGATAGTTTGTTATGCAACAAAATGGATTCATACAAAGAGTCTCCCCATATTTTTAGATGAGAAGCCCCGATATCATTAATAGCACCTCCCCTCCTCTCATTAATTCTGATAAAAATTACAAATAGAATTTTTTTTTTCTGAAACAGGACAAACTAATCCTAAAATTCATCTGGACATAAAAACAAACAAGAACGGCCCCCAATCTTTTTTTTTTTATTAAAAAAAATAAAACAAGGAAAAACTAGAAAAGTACAAAGTCCACAAGTCCCAAAGACATATAGAAATGTAGGTAACATGATAAAGATGGCATGTTATTGTTTTAGAACAAATGAGTAACTATCTGGAGGGAAAAAAAATGGATTCCTATCTTACTCCTCACAACAAAATAAATCGTATGATGGGTCAAAAATTAATTTGAAAAAAAAAGTAATCACATATCTAATGCCCATATTGGGATTTCTGAGCAGCATTTTTCTTTAAAAGGAACCAGATTTACTTAGAGAGATGGCTGACTCCAGGTTTCAGGGGGAAAAAACATGAACCCCATATAAAACATACAAGGTGGGCCTGGAACATCTTTTCCTACCAATTATCAAGGACACTAGCAAAGCCTACTGGTTGTATCAAAAAGACAAAGGCACCAATCTGACGATGAGCTTACTGTCCAAATGTGGAACAATACAAGCATCAGTAGGGATAATGACCACAATGGACTGAAACATTAAATTTGCTTAAACTCATGAGTTCATAAAAACTAACTAGTCATCATTATAGAATACCACGAAACCAATTCATTTTGACAACTGGTAAATAAAGCCAAAAGAAAAAAAAAACAACAAAAAAACCCAACCATTTATCCTTTAAAATCTGTACTATGAAGTAACCAAGTAGTAGATAAAAGTTTCTCCTTATACAAGTATTTCAGCTGATAAATGAGGGAGTAATAGAATGAGATCATTTTTTTCAGTCCCCAAAGATTTAATTCATCTAAGCATAGTAGATCACAAAGACAACCAGACACCATTTGCCTTCTGATGGAACACAATTCCGGTTATGTTAAAAAAAAAAAAAAAAAAAAAAAAAAAAGAATGTGAATCTTATTCACCCTCTAAATCCTCATAACAATTTACAAGAAAACAAAATAATATCTTAAACTATGCAATGAGCGTTAAGGTAAGAAATCCAGGTTCTACAGAAATCCATTCTAACAAATCCCAAAGACAAAAACAAGTAGGGGATAAGGGTTGGGGGTGAGGTAAGGGAACCTATAAATGAAGAGACTTAGAAGACTGATCATGATCGCAATATGTAGACTTTATTGGGATTCTGAGTCCAACTGCAGAAATGAATATGAAATTTGAAATCTTAAAGGACTGTGATATTTTAAAAGTATTCACTTTTTAGGCATCAAAATAGTATTGTGGTTATATTTTTAAAAGATTTCCTCTTTCCTCCCCATCTTTACAGGTATACACGAAAATACTTACAGATGAAGTGTTAAAATACCTGCCATTTCTTCAAAAATAATGCAGAAACAAGAGACACTCATGGGGTCTTGATGAAATAAGAAGGCAATGAGTTGGGTGGTTGCCAAAGGTGGATAATGGTTACAAACGGCTTCATTATACTTCTACTTTTGAATGTGTTTGGCATTCTCTGCAATAAAGTCTTTAAAAAAAAAAAAACAAAACATTAAAAGTACCAAAGAAATCTTAGGAGAATTTCTAAAAATACTTTTGCAGCAGAGGAGGACTTTATGAAATAAAATCCACAAGTTCTTAACAGGGAGAAAGGGAGAAATCTCTCTTCACCCAAAATAAAACATGCCTGCCTGGCAACAGCCAACATAAGGTAAAAATCAATGACAATCTGGGGAAAATGTTTGCAATTCATAACACAGACTAAAGATTGGTTCTGTTACTCTAAATAAAGAGTATGAATCAGTGTAAAAAAAAAAAAAGGCTTTTAAAATGTAAAACCTCACTCACAAAATAATATAAAACGAAATAGTTTATTTCTCACCTATCAGGCTGGCAAAAAATGAAAGCGAAACTCTGCTAACACCATGTTGGTGAGGGCATACAGTTTAGGGAAACAGGTATCCTTACATCGCGCTAACAGACAGGAGAGGCAATTTCGTAATGCCTGTAAGGATTACAAACACACATGGTATCTAAACCAGAAATTCCACTTCTAGGGACTTATCCCCTAGAAATACACTTTTGCAAACTGACATATATACATGGTTATTCACTGCAGCATCACCCAGAATAGCAAAAGACCAAATACAATTTAAAAGGTAGGACTGGCTAATAAAGTGCAGGATCTCTATGAAATGGAGTACTATAATGCAGAAAAAGAATGAGGATTTGCTTACTTTTCTGATGTGGAATGATCTCTAATGTATATCTATTAAATAAGAAAATAAAGCAAGGCACACCATTTGTGTAAGAAAGAAGATGGGGCAACGTAGAACATGGATTTGCTTCTGTATGCACAGGAAATCTCGGTAAGAATGTAAGAGAAATTGGTAACGCTGCCCCTGAGGAGAGAAGATGACTAAGGAAGAGGAGAGGCAGGAGAGGAATTTTCGGTGGGGTTTTTTTGCACTTTTTTTTTAGTGTTTTTTTTTTTTTTTTTATTTTTTTTTTTTCTTTTTTTGATGTTTTAGTTTTTTAAACGTGAACCTATTATCTAGTAGGAAAAATTTAAAAATTTAAAGCATTGTCTTGGATTGTCTCTACCTAGGATGCTCAGAGTTATGTTGCAAACACCAAAATTTATGAGAGAATGCTTCCTTGATTATAACAAAGCACAAAATACTCCAAAGTTTAACTAAAAAGCTGATTAGATGGCTAAGAGAATCTGCATTAAAGGCTACTTAAGGGGGTAAACCATATTCCTGGACTTCTCATTCTGAGAATTAACAGTTTCAGTGTATATAAATACACACCTACACTTTTATTAATACAACAACAAAAGCAACATAATGAAGTTAAAGAGGAAAAGTTTCTAAAAGTGCCAAAGGGCACTAATGCTAATCATTTTTTAAATATCCCTCAAAATGTTATGCATCTGACATAGGTGTTTGCACGTACACAACTAGTCAAAGCACACATGCCCAGAACCAATGAGAACCACAGTATATGCTTCCATACTTTTAACATTTCTTATGTACTCGTCTACATTTCATTTATCTAGGACTTCTATTTATTCATATTTTATCTGAAAGACTCTTCCTATCAGCATAGCTACTCTGTTCTTTATCACAGCTGCAAGGTTACTAACCTACTATTTAACCCCTAGGGCAAGGCACATTAAAACTTACTTTGCTGTGGCTAAGAAAATAACCTCACCACCAGCCCCAAATTAAAACAGCTTTATTGCTTTTTCCAGCTGTAAAACTACATGCTCACTGGGGGTGGGGAGACAGGAATATAAATACAGAAAAGTTTAAAAGTGAGTAATAGCCAAATCCCAAACCCCAGAGACAACTGATAGAAACTTACTCCCGGTTAACAGTGCCTGTCTCCCACACCCTCACCAGTGTGTGTATTTACAATGTCTCACCTCCTCCCCAAAGTGGGAGGAAATGAAATTACTGGCAACATACCAATGATAAGCTGCCTCTGAAGCCAGGCACATAGGTTCAAATCCCTAGGCCACTGTTTCGCCAGTCTTAAAAACTCGGACTAATTCCCTAAAGTATCAGTCTCAAACTGCCCATGCCTCGTGACACAAAGGAGAAATAAAGTAATAAAAAGAAAGCCCACAGAACAGGGACCAGCACATAGGGCCCCATAAATGCAGGTGCTCACGACCTTTGTTTTTAACATTACATGTACATTCACATGTACGAAAACTTGTGGCATAACTATTGCCTCTTTCCAGTCCACCAAAGGCTCTAGAACTAGCCTAGAGTTCAAGGGAAAGTAAAGGCCTGATTCCTACGAAAGGTGATTCTGCTACATTGCCAGCCAGTAAGGGAACCTAGTCATCTGTGAAACAACAGTTACTACATACATGTAATTCAAATCCCAGAATGATGGAGGGGAAGACAAAAAATGTATTAAGAAGTAATGTCAAAAATTTCCAATTGGTGAAAACTATGACCCACAGATCCTAGAAGCTGAATAAATTCCACAGAAAAAAACACACACACAAAGAAAATCACACAAAGACACATCATAGTCGTTTCAGAATATCAGCAACAAAGAGAAAAGCCTTAAAATCAGAGAAAGGAAAAAAACAGATATATTATTATCTACAGAGGAACAAAGAATAACTGCAGAATTCTCCAGAACAATATGATACAAGCCAAACGTCACCTTAAAAGTGTTGAAAAATAACAAATACTACCAACCTAGAATTCTATATCCAGCAAAAACATTCTTCAAAAATGATGGTGAAATAAAGGCATTTCAGACAAAAGCTGAGAAAAGAATGTGTCACCAGCAAAGCAATACTACAGGAAATATCAAATGTGCTTTCACCTGAACGAAAATGATACTAAATGGAAAACTGAATCCACACAAAAGAAGGAAGAGCACCAAAAATAGTCAACATATGAGTCATGCAAAAAAAAAAAATTGTTTAATTTTTCCGAAAGAAAACTAATTTTGAGAAGATAACTGACTTTCAAAACAAGAGTAACAACAACATATTTTGGGGTCTTTAATACTGGGAAATAAAATGTGCAACAAAAATACAAAGGCCAGGCATGGTGGCTCATGCCTGTAACCCCAGCATTTTGGAGGCCGAGGTGGGCAGACCACACAAACTCAGGAATTTAAGACCAGCCAGGGCAACGTGGAGAGACCTTGTCTCTACAAAAAAATACAAAAATCACCTAGGCCTGGTGGTCTGTACCTGCAGTCCCAGCTACTCGGGAGGCTGAGGTGAGGGGATGACTTGAGCCCAGGAGGCTGAGGCTGCAGTGAGCTGTGATTACGCCACAGCACTCCTGCCTGAGTGACAGAGTAAGACTGTCTCAAAAGGCAAAAAAGTAGCACATAGGACAGGAAAGGGAAATGGAAGTCTACTATTATAGAGTTCTTATGGGTGAGGTGCTGTAGTACCAGAAGTTCGAATGTTCTACGACATGCATGCATATTGTGAACCTAAGAGTGATCATGGAACGGAGAGAAGGGAGGGAGGGAAGAAAAATGGAAAGGAGGATTGTGAATTCTGAGAACCATGGCCTAATGTAAAGCAGTTTTTGATGTCCAGTACTGTAATCAGACATTTCATTTTTTCAATTAATTTCTATTCCAATTAATTCAAATAATTGTAGTTATGGAGTATGTGTAAAATTCAGATATACTTCTTTAAACAACTGAAGTCAAACTAAATCAATGGTTGGTGGGAATATAATATGGTACAGCCACTGTAGAAAGCAGTTTGGTAGTTCCTCCAAAAGTTAAACACAGAATTACCATACGATCCCGCAAATTCCACTCAAAAGAATTGAAAGCAGGGACCCGGATACTTGTACACCAATGTTTACAGCAGCATCATATAACCAAAAGGTGGCAGCAACCCAAATGTCCGCTGACAAATGAATAAACAAAATACAAAGGAATATTAGCCATAAAAAGAAATGAAATTTGGATACATGCTGCATTACAGATGAACCTTGAAAACATTATGCTAATTGAAATAAGCCAGACACAAAAGGACAAATAGGCCAGATGTGGTAGCTCATGCCTGTAATCCCAGCACTTTGGGAGGCTGAGGCAGGTGGTTTACTTGAGGTCAGAAGTTCAAGACCAGCCTGACCAACATGGTGAAACCCCATCTCTACTAAAAATAAAAAAAAATTAGCTAGGCACGGTGGCACACGCCTGTAATCCCAGCGGAGGTTGCAGTGAGCCAAGATCGCACCATTGAACTCCAGCTTGGGTAACAGGGCAAGACTCTGTCTCAAAAAAAAAAAAAAAAGAAAAAAGAGAAATATATGATTCAATTATATGAGATACCTACAGTAGGCAAGCAAAGCCAGCAAGTAGAACAGGGGTTATCAGAGGCTGGGGGCAGGGGGGAAATGCAATACAGAGTTTCTATCTGGGATAGTGAAAAAGTTCTACAAATAGTGGTGATGGCTACACATCGCTGTGAATATATCTAATGTCACTGAATCATGTACTTAAAACGGTTAAAATGGTAAATTTTATGTTATGCATATTTCACCACTATTTTTATTTTAACTAAGATTTCGTATACTTTGTAGAGATTTATTTACATTTATTTATTTATTTTTATTTATTTACTTTTTTTGGACAGAGTCTCGCTCTGACACCCAGCCTGGAGATGCAGTGGCACGATCTCGGCTCACTGTAGCCTCCACCTTCCAGGTTCAAGCAATTCTGCTGCCTCAGCCTCCTAAGTAGCTGGGCATTACAGGCATGTGCCACCATGCCTGGTTAATTTTTTTTTTTGTATTTTTAGTAGAAACGGAGTTTCGCTATGTTGGGCAGGCTGGTCTTGAACTCTTGGCCTCAAGTGATCCACCTGCCTCAGCCTCCCAAAGTGCTAGGACTACAGGCATGAGCCACTGCGTCCAGCCTTATCACTATTTTTAAAAGACCATACAAATAAATACAATGTACAATTGTGGAATAAACCAGAATGGTACCCTACCTGCATGCTCCTTCCTTCTAAGGAGTTAGCCTTATTCAGCTGACAGCTGATGCACCCAAGCACTGACCAAGCCCCCTGGCAGCCAGCAGTGCCATGGGCTACAAAGTCAAAGAAATGAAGATATGCTCTTAAAAGTGACCTGAGAGGTGCTTCCAGGAAAAATAAAATACTTTAAATACAGTCACCAAGTACTGTCAGATGTACTAAGCTTGACAATGAAAAACCACTATCAAATTTTTGCTTTAGGGAACTCTTGGGTGTTACATGTAGGCCCATGACCTCTATATCCCAACTTCAGAAAGTTAAAAAAACACCACTGCACTCCATCCTGGGCAAGAGAGCAACACTAAAAAAAAAAAAAAAAAAAAAAAAAAGAGAGAAGCTAGGAAAAGAGACTCCCCCAGCAAACTCTAACAATAACGTGCATGTGAGCCCACCCAGTTGCACTGGGACTCCTGGTTCCTCCTCCCATCCACACATTGATGACAACTTCGCTACTCTCTCCTTCCCATATTGTTTAACCCACTTGTCTGTCACATCCTTAAAAAAAGAAACCCTCCCTCAACCCCACATATTCCTTTGACTAATACCTTCTCTTAACATCAAGAAATTCACATTTCAGAGAAGTTGTCCACATGCCCTGTGTCTACTTCATCTGTTACTCACGCTTCATCAGCACTAGCCAAGCCTTGCCCACAGACACCACTGAAACGGCTCTGGCCAAGGATACCTGCAGCCTTCTTACTGCTAAATCCAATCACCATGCTAGGCCCTCATCCCGGCTGACTGCCTGGCTACATCAGACATTGCTGTCCACTCCTCCTTCTTAAAACACTCTCCTCCCCAGCCTTTCCACACCTGCCTTCCTCTGGTTTTCTTCCTTCCTTTCCGCCTTCTCTCCTTGCCCAGGTGTTAGCCAGGCCACACTGTAAATGCCTTTGTTCCCCGGGGTCCTACACTCTTCTTACTCTGGATATTCTCCCTGGGTGACATCCACTCTGATGACATCACCTGCCATCTTTATACTGATGAATCCCAAGTCCATCCTGAGGTTCAGATTGTAAATCTGTCACCTATCAGATTCCTGCATGCAGTTCCAAGGGCACACACAACACACCAAGCAAGGCCTCATCAGCATTCCAGTACAGAACCTGCCTTCTCCCCAGCGTTCCCCAGCTACTTCTAGATGGAACCTCTCCTACGAACTTGCCCAGAAAGAAACTGAAAGGTGTGACTCCTCCTCTCATTCCTTTCCACCTCTAAGAAAGGCCTACTTTCTAAATATTGCTACAACCTACTCACTTCTCCCCATGCCATGTGTGAGATCCATAGTCCAAGTCATCTTTAATCATTTTCATTCACTTCAAAAGCCTCCTCCAGCCTCCCCACACCTGCTGAGCCTTGCTCCCATTCATCTTCTGCCTGCAGCTGCAAGGATCTTTTGAACGTGCACACTGGGTATTGCCCCTCTTGATCCAAACCTTCCAATGCTTCCCACAGCTCTCACAAGAAAGTCCTCGCAATGCCTGTAACACAGTAGGTGCTCAACACCTATTTGTTCACTAAATGAACCCCAATGTGAATAAACACAGCTTATAAAGAGGCTGACCATGTATCCTCATCTGTCCAGGCCAGCTCCAGTTTGTTCCTGCCATCTCAGTGGAATTAATGGTACCCTCTTTATTCTTGAAAGTATTCCGGTTTGGACCCCCCCAAAAAAATATGATCACCTGACCCCCAACACCTCCATGGCCTTGTCACTTAAAATTCTTACCTTCAACCATAAATTCCAGACTTATTAAACTATTTTCTTTTCTTTTTTTGAGACAAGGTCCCACTCTGTCACCCAGGCTGGAGTGCAGCGGCGCATCACAGCTTACTGCAGCCTCAAACTTCTGGGCTCAAGTGATCCTACCGCCTCAGCCTCTCAGCATACTGGGATTACAGGCATGAGCTACCACACCTGGCCTGAACTCTTTTCAATTCCATAAACAAATCACAACCTTTCCTCTTTCTTCATCTGACTAAATCCTACTCACTTTTCAGTCTCAGCTTAGATTTCACAAGCGGGAAGCATTTTATTTTTTTGAGGCAGAGTCTCACTCTGTCGCCAGGCGCTAGGCTGGAGTGCAGTGGCGCAATCTTGGCTCACTGCAATCTCCGCCTCCTGGGTTCAAGCAATTCTCCTGCCTCAGCCTCCGAGTAGCTGGGACTACAGGCGCACACCACCACACCCAGCTAATTTTTGTATTTTTTAGTAGATACGGGGTTTCACCATGTTGGTCAGGATGGTCTCGATCTCTTGAGCTCATGATCTGCCCGCCTCGGCCTCCCAAAGTGCTGGGATTACAGGCGTGAGCCGCCTCGCCCAAACTGGGAAGAATTTTATGACCCACAAAATTGGTTACATACCTATCTCTCCCATGGATGCCCTTGTAACACTACCCTTCCCCTATGATTTTATGGCTGCTGTGTAATCGTTGCTTGTGGACATGTGTGCATTCTCTAAACTGTAAGCTCCCTCTCGGTCTTGCCCAGCACAGTCATTTACCATGGAGCACAGCGCCTGCTACCTAAGAGGTGCTTACAGAGTTCAGACTTCACTGCCATTTCCAAATAAATTCAATCTTACTAGTTCAGTTTTCCAGGTACAGAAAGTACAATTTCCTCGAAATAAAAAATTTCATTAAGTCTAGGTTTACTGCCCCAGATAAAAGAACCAAAAGCCAATACTTTAACAGGCAATCATTAAACTTTTAAACTTATAAACTAAACTTTATTTTGCAAAATGCCAATGCTTATCTCCTACATGTCTTAATTACACTTTTTCTAAATCTCTACCAGTTTGAAGGACGAATTTTCCCCCCAAGAGCCTACCCAGGTTTTTCTGCTTAAAGCCATCATCAGAGCCAATTAGAAAATTCTGCATTCTCTGGGGGCTAAAGCCAATGACTAGCTACCAGACTGAAGCTAGGTAGCTGATATATTTCTATTTTATCAACAAATATTGAATAAGGCAGTTATTACAAGAGTGTTGTTCTAGGTGGAGACAGTGGTGAAGAGCCAAGGACAAGGTATCCTCCTTTCCTCAGAAGCACTGAAAGCATTAGGAGAAGAGACAGCCATCAATACACAAAGCAATTCCAGGTGGCGGTGAGCACAATTACAGGAGTTAATCAGGTGATGTGACAGAGTAAGGGCTTTAAAGGAGGTGGCTGAGGAGGGGTCACTGGGCTGACACCTGAATAAAGAGGGGTCTTGCCAGTGAGGAACAAACAGGGGCTAGGTAGGATGTGGGGTTGGGGGTGGCAGGAGGCCCAGATAAAGGGCTTTGTAAAGCCAGGTCAAAACAAAGCCATACGTCAAATAATACAAAGGTACATTTACCAAGAGAGTTTTAAAAATTAATACCTTAGGCCGGGCGCGTTGGCTCACGCCTGTAATCCCAGCACTTCGGGAGGCTGAGGCGGGTGGATCACGAGGTCAAGAGATCGAGACCATCCTGGTCAACATGGTGAAACCCCATCTCTACTAAAAATACAAAAAATTAGCTGGGCATGGTGGCGCGTGCCTGTAGTCCCGGCTACTAGGGAGGCTGAGGCAGGAGAATTGCCTGAACCCAGGAGGTGGAGGTTGCGGTGAGCCGAGATCGCGCCATTGCACTCCAGCCTGGGTAACAAGAGCGAAACTCAGTCTCAAAAAAAAAAAAAAAAAAAAAAATTAATACCTTATTTTCTGCAGGGCTTCCCTGCTGTTGTTTCTGTGCAAATAAATTAGCATTCAGAGATAAAAAGGAATATTTACATAACCTACAAATAAAATACACTGAATATACTACAGGATTGCAGAACTACTAAAACCAGAACAGACAACGTGTAACCTATGATGAGGCTTCCTCCCTCCTTCCTGGGCTCACCATGGAAATGACTAATCCATCAGGACAGGTACAGGTAGCCTGGCTCCTTCCCAGCATGGCCTCCCCACACTCCTGCTTGCCACCTGCAGTCCCCAAAACTCAACAATAAAAATGGATGAAATTTTAAAAATACACATTTTTCAGTAAGAAAACTCCTATAGAATACACATCATCTGGGTTATTCAGCTTTTCCAAAGATCTACACCATCAGGAAAATTTTAGCCTAACCATTTTTCTTGGTCTTTTAAAAATAAGTACTGTAAGGCTGGCTGCAGTGGCTTACCAACTGTGATTCTAGCATTTTGGGAGGTGGAGGTGGGCAGATTGCTTTGAGCTCAGGAGTTCAAGACCAGTCTGGGCAATATGGCAAAACCCCATCTCTACCAAAAATACAAAAATTAGCCAGGCAGTGTGGTGCACACCTGTGGTCTCCACTAACTGGGAGACTGAGGTGGGAGGATCACCTGAGCCCAAGATGTGGAAGCTGCAGTGAGCTGAAATCATGCTGCTGCATTCCAGCCTGGATGACAGTGCCAGAGCCTGTCTCAAAATAAATAAATAAAATACTACAGACTCTCCTAGTTTCATAAAAAATTTACTCTGAAAATATAATTAGAAGAATCTTTTCTTTTTACGATTTTTGAGATGGAGTCTTGCTCTGTCGCCCAGGGTAGCAAGGCAGTGGCACCATCTGGGCTCACTGCAATCTCCACTTCCCAGGTTTAAGCAATTCTCATCCCTCAGCCTTCCGAGTAACTGGGATTGCAGATGCACGCCATCAGGCCCGGCTAATTTTTATACTTTTCCTTGAGGCAGGGTTTCACCATGTTGGCTAGGCTGGTCTCAAACTCTTGGCCTCAAGTGATCCACCCACTTTGGCCTCCCAAAGTGTTGGAATTACAGGCGTGAGCCACCATACTCTGCCAAAAACAATCTTAATGACTCAAGGTCACTATCATCACCATGAATTATTGTGTAAGGTGAAAGACACTGAATACTTACTTCCCACGTCTCAGCTTTCACACACGAATAATGACAGAGTCAGCCTAGATGATCTGCCAGAGTCTCTACGGGCCTTTTTAAAGAATTTAAATACTTTATATCAAAGTATTTAAAGAACATTACTAAAGTGAAACATACCGATCTTTAAGCTACTCAAAATGATACTTCTCCTTAAGGTCAACAACATAAATACACATACAACTAGGTTACATGAGGACTATGGGTCTCTGCTGTAAGCCATACTTGGCCTGAGGCCAGTATTCTTAACTATGATTTGTTTTTATCAATAGTTCCTCTTTAGGCAATTTCTCTTCTAGATTTACAGAACTAATGTAAACCTCGCCACAGAACCACGGCTGACTTTTATTGCATCACAAATGGAAGCTCAGGGATATGGTAAAATAAGACTGCCAAAGAGAATTAAGTTGGTAAAATAAAATTTGAAGAGCTAATTTAAAGTTATTACACAAAAATGATAGAATGATTCATACTTGGACAAAAGAAGAGATTTTTGCCTCACAGCAGCTGACAGAGGGGAAAAGATTACCAAATGAAGGATTCATGGCCTCAGAAGGCAGAGAAGCTGAAAACAATCTCATCAGGGGGTGCTGAAGGGATATATGCGCAGCAGGACGGGCACCTCGCACCAGAATTTTGCCAGGATCCTTTTTCCCTTCCAGCTGATCCTTCTTGCAAACCATTAACACTGAAAGTGTTACAAAAGCACCTCGGATCATTTTGTAAATTATTACATGGCAGGAAGATACTGATTCATTAAAGGACTCAATCAAGTTACAAGAGTAAGGAACAAAAGCAATACAGAATTTAGCATTTACTATCGATTCTTTTCAAGGTTCAATCTTGGGTCCATGAGAACCACAGTCTAACCTAACCAAACCCAGGAGCTTGCCATAAATCTCAAAACTATGACTAACAGAAGAGTATCACACAGCCTGTATTCCACACAATCAATTTAGAGATACACCCATGCTCTCTATGCTTTATATAAAATATGTGGCATATTGAACTCTTGCATTTAGCAGGATACTCTCTAACACACAGGGGCAATTCTGACCCCACCAACTGAACCATATGCTTACCACAAACCAGTTGTGATTACAGTAAGTTATTGTCGTAGCTATGGAATTGCATTATTACATAGCTAATGAAACACGAGTTCAAAAAAGAGTAATTATTTCCAAGAAATCTAGTACATGGCTAAAAAGTTTGCTGTCAAAATAAGTGTAGTTGAGACAGCAGTTAAGACAAATGGGGCCAGGCACAGTGGGGCATGCCTGTAATCCCAACACTTGCCAGGATCCTTTTTCCCCTCCAGTTAATCCTTCTTGCAAACCAATAAACACCAAATACAAAAAATCAACTGGGCATGATGGTGCGCGCCTGTACTTCCAGCTACTCAGGAGGCTGCAGCAGGAGAATTCCTTGAATTTGGGAGGTGGAGGCCACAGTGAGCCAAGGCTGCACCACTGCACTCCAGCCTGGGCAACAGAGTGAGACTCTGTCTCAAAAGAGGGGTGGGGTGGGGGAGGGGAGCGGAAGGGAGGGAGGGGAGGGGACAACAGCCAAAGCAGACCTCCTTCTTGCCTGGGGGCTAGATTGGCTTTGTAGGACTAACATTAGCCAC
Organism: Cebus imitator; assembly: GCF_001604975.1. Lineage (NCBI taxonomy): Eukaryota > Metazoa > Chordata > Mammalia > Primates > Cebidae > Cebus > Cebus imitator. The sequence goes on from NW_016107321.1 coordinate 6,966,279, forward strand.
AAGATTAGAAATGATTTACGAGTCATGCAGCTGGAAGCTACAGGATTCTGACCCTCCCTCCACTGCTCCTAATATTAGTGCTTGAGATATTTTGCAGACCCTGCACTTGATGGATCAGCTGGGCAGCACCCTGATCAGTAAACTGGCTCATTTGATCTTGTGACCCCCACCCAGGAACTGACTTGGTGCAAGACAGTTTTGACTGCCTATGATTTCATCCCTGACCAATCAGCACTCCCGACTCACTGGCTTCCCCTACCCACCAAGTTGTCCTTAAAAACTCAGCAGGTAGCTAGGTGTGGTGGCTCAGGCCTGTAATCCCAGCACTTTGGGAGGCCAAGGTGGGCAGATCACGAGGTCAAGAGATTGAGACCATCCTGGCCAGCATGGTGAAACCTCATCTCTACTAAATATACAAAAATTAGCTTGGCGTGGTGGCACGCACCTGTAGTCTCAGCTACTCAGGAAGCTGAGGCAGGAGAATCACTTGAACCCAGGAAGTGGAAGTTATAGTGAGCCGAGATCATGCCACTGCACTCCAGACTGCTGGCAACAGAGTGAGATTCCGTCAAGAAAGAAAGAAAAAAAGAAAAGAAAAGAAAGAAACTCTATGAGTACACTGATTTGAGTAATAAAACTCCGGTCTCTGGTATTGCATGAACTACTTTATCCACTGCAATTCCCCTTGTCTTGAGAAATCTGCTCTGTTTAGGCAGTGGGCAAGGTGAACCCAACAGGCAGCTAGAATTCCAGCATTTTGGGAGGCTGAGGTGGGCAGATAGTTTGGAGCCAAGAGTTCAAGACCAGCCTGGCCAACACGGTGAGACCCTGTCTCTACTAAAAATACAAAAATTAGCCAGGCGAGGTGTGAGCCTGTGATCCCAGCTAAGTGGGAGGCTAAGGCAGGAAAACTGCTTGAACCTGGGTGGCAGAGGTTGCAGTGAGCCGAGATCGTCCCACTCACTCTAGCCTGGGCAACAGAGTAACACTCTGTTGGGACAACTAAGTTCCTCTTCAAAGACTCAACTTTCTGTTCGTAAGTTGTAAAAGTTGTAAATCAATCCTACCCCTCTTTCCTCTGCTTGCAAAATTGTGTGTTTACCCTATATGGAAAAAGTTTAAGTCTTAGTCAATCGGGATCAGCTTAGATTGTGTGGTCCAACCCCAGCCAACAGGGGAAGGACACAGAAAAAGGAACTGCATTAGAGTTAAAAACTCCTTCCCTCCTTTGTTTGGTGTGCTCTTGCCATTGTAACCTACACAAGCAGTACCCTTCTGCAGAAGTAAAAGTGCCTTGCTGAGAAATTTTTCTGTCTAAATGGGGGTTTCTTTTGGCTACATTGAGCAATTGTTTCTGACAATCTATCTAAAAAAAAAAAAAAAAAAAAACAGGAAATAAATTTTTAAAATCTAGAATTCTGTACTCACGATGCTTTGAAATTCTCTTCAAACTATTTAAGCTCTTTTAAAATAAAAAATGGGAATTGCAATGAATTGAGTGTGGATTATGCAAAAATGGATCATTTAGCATTGCAATCAGAGGCACACAAAGAAAAGATCATAGCTGTCTATCAAAGGATTGGTAAGTAAATGTACATTATACATTTTAAGTTAAAATAAGATAATCAGTACAGTTCACTCTTGAACAACACAGCTCTGGTCCACTTTACATGCAGTTTCTTCTACTTCTGCCACTGGACACAGCAAGACCAACCCCTCCCCTCTCTTTTCCACCTACTCAACGTGAAGACAAGGAGGATGAAGACCTAAGGCTCTACTTCCACTTAATAGTAAATAGATTTTCTCTTCCTTATGATTTTCTCAGTAGCATTTTCTTTTCTCTAGCTTTACTTTAAGAATACAGTATATAATACACATAACATATAAAATATGTGTTAACTGTTAACAGGCTTCCAGTCAACAGCAGACTATTAGTAGTTAAGTGTTGGGGGAGTCAAAAGTTATACCTGAATTTTCAACTGGGCAGGGATTCGGTGCTCCTAACCCCCATGTTGTTCAAGGGTCAACTATATTTCCTTTTCAATCTTCATTTCTGTCAATTCTTTTTTTT
>NW_016107321.1:6970429-6992301 GCF_001604975.1 Cebus imitator
TCTCCTGGTGTGTGAGCAACAAAAATTGATCTGAAAGTGTGGCGCCCTCTCGTTCTCTGCTCTTTCAGTGGGAGCTGCAATCCCGAGCTGCTAGTGATCAGCCATCTTGGATCTCTCTCCTTCTGTCAATTCTTTAACCCCTATCCTAAGCATCCTCCCATTGCTAGCACCACCTAAGCTGTACGGAAAGGCTTAGAAGGGCTTCATCTCCTTGAAACCACCTTTGCAAAATTATAACTGAGGAATTTATGACAGTGAAAGAAATCAGACCTAACCAACTCTATCTTGCTTCTAACCTTTAAGGGGTCCTTGTTCACTCCTGGGCAGAGGCCGGAACTAACTTTGGGAAAGAAGTTAAGTCATGGTTTGACTCTGAAACAAAACCGATAACAGCCCTTTCCTGAAAAGACCTCCTTATTGCCTGGGGTCCAGCTGGCCTTTGCAGGACTAACAAATTAGCTACAAGAAATTACAATTTAGGGATCATGTAGCCTTTGGCTCCAAGAGTGTGAACCTTCCCAAATTGCTCCAGGGGATAACATCACTATTGTAAAACCTAAGATCAGTGACTGAGATATTTTGCAGACCCTGCAGTCCATGGATCAGCTAACGCCACCCAGACCAGTAATCTGGCCCAACCAGTTCTGCCATGGCACCCAGGAACAGAAGACTTCAAGAAAACCGAACTTCAACCTCCTATGATTCCATCTCCAACCTGACCAATCAGCACTCCCCACTTCCCAACCCCCTAGCTGCCAAATTTTCTTTAAAAACTCCAATCCCTGAATGCTCAGGAACACTCATTTGAGTAATAAACTCCAGTCTCCCCCACAGTCTGCTCTACTCTTTCTCCACTGCAATTCCCAGTCTTGATAAACTGGTTCTGTCTAGGCAACAGTCAAGGTGACTCTGGGCAGTAGCATCATGAGGATTTTGATAAGTGCACTGGAGTCAACAAGATAAAAGCAAGACATGCATATATTTTTTAACTGTTAGGTTATGTTACCTGTATGGTCACACTACCTGTGGCAGATTTGTTTTACATTAACATGGGCGGACTCACGCAAATGCCAACCAATAACAGACGGTACTGTTCTCACTTTAATACCTATCAAACAACTCAATATATACAGCAAACTTAATTTATCAATATGTTTACACTGCCTATCAACAGACTGGATATTTGAAGATATTAAGAATTTATTCTGAATTTTTTTCTATAACAGAAATGACAGTTAAGTCTACAATTTTGGAGATGTATATTAAAATATTCATCATGAAATTATTTCTGGAATTTGCTTCAAAATAGTGAGGGAAGGGGAAAATAGGGCAGTGGAGGTTAGAGGAGACAAAACAGGCCAGGATCACTGCGGAAGTTGGTACTGGGTACAAGGGGGGGGTCACTGTGCTGTTTTACTTTTCTCCATGTTTGAAGGTTTTATAAATAAAAAGTCAAAATAGAAAATATTGAATCATGCCAAACTATTGAGATGATAGTTTAAAAAGTCACAGTGTAGTAAATGAATTCTCATCATTTTATGTTGCCTCAGCATGCACTTTGAAGATAAGCAGGACTTTCTCACAGCAGAAGTAGGGCTCTGCCACCCTGGACACAGCACAGGGCACAGTTCTACCCCTCCTCCCAGGTCCTCACTGTGGCCAATCCAGATACCTGCCTTAGACAACTTCCTCCTGGTGACTACCTCCCCATGGGAAGGCTACACACAGCCTACTTCACTGGCCCGGACCCTCACACCCCACCTGGGCTGTGAAGTCATGCTGTGACCTCCTAGAACTAATTAAACCTCTCTGAGGGAAACCTCTTTGGACCCCATGAAGGCGTTGGCCCATGGGTCTCTGGATGGGTCTCGCCCTTCACGATTCCTGACCTTCAAGCTCCCTGACCATCCTGTGTGTGACCTCCAGGCATGCTGTGTACTCCCAGGGCCTGTAGGTAATAAAATTTTTATTTCCATGTTGTGCTTCTCTAATCATTGGGGGATGCTCTTCATCTTAAAGACCCTGAAAACACACAGATGTGCAATTTTTTAGCACAATATGAAATTCCAGTAATATATTTCATATTAAAAATAATCACTTAACGGAACCAGGAAAGAATAAAGATTCACTGAATCTCCAAATTCTAAGCTAAGATGATGCCATTTCTTCCAAGCCCATAAGAGCATTCTGACCCAGTTCTCAGGGTTCCAGCTGCTTTCTTCTACTGCTGCTCTCAAGACTGCCAGAGCTTCAGGAAGTTTACACCAGAAACCCACAGACAGTGACTCTCATCAGAAGAGCAATTCAGTGAGTACTCACTGATCATAAATGGTTTCATCAGCCTGAAATCCAGCAGGCTGAAAGTACTGTGCTTATGTCTAGGTGACCATCAGTCAAGTGAACAGGACGTTGATGATGATGATGACAACAGTCAAATGGTCTGACGGGCCATTTTTATTTACTTTCAGTATATCCAGGAGACATAATCTGAAATTTTCTATCAGAAAGAATCTCAAATTCAAGATATTAGAGTTTTTTTTAAATTTCTTTACAAATTTTTTTCTCCCAGCTGATTTGACTGGAGTATTCCTCATATACAGAAGGATACATGTCAATCCTTCTGAAGCTCTCCTACTGACTGACTTAAATGGAGCACAGGATTTTCCTAGTGTGGCTTTAATAAGATACAACCAATTAAGTTTTAAGAAGGGATAAAATAAGGCTTAAATCCAGTATCAAAGCAAACAGAATGTTGTTAACTCCTGCAGTTAGCTTTGGCCAATAAAGGCAAGCTCAACTCTTAAAATATATATATATATATATATATATATATATATATATATATATATATATATATATATATGTCAGTCGTTTTGGGTGTGGTGAAAACCCTCCAGTGGTTTTGTTGCCAAATAAACGTCAAAGTCCCCATGGTTGCCTGGGCCTCCCCCGCCTGGGGAGCAGCCCCTCTTCCCTGTGCTCCCTCAGCTCCAGCCTCCCTGTGCAACTGCCAGCCTGAAGGGTCTGTTCTTTCCTGAGATCCAGACACCCTCCACCTCAGGTCACTGCCTGAGTGTCACTTTCCCAGTGAGGCTTTCTTGTTTTTTCACCTGATTCCAGAACCCTGGCGAAACCATGAAACAACTGGAGAGGGTAGAGAATCCAAACAGCTGTTTGTCACATCAAGACAGAAAGTGTCTGAGCTTTGCAGAGATTCATGCCCCAAGACTACGCACAACCAGCAAGGTGGGTCCCATGCCCTTAAGCAGCACAGCAATAAAGTGGTGCAGAGAACTACTAAACTGAGGGGCAGCAGGAAAGGCCTAGAGAGGAGACTGGAGGGCAAGATGGGGTCGCACCCCCAAGGCCATGGCGCTAGGTTACTATCCCAGCCCTCAAATTATGCCTCACCCTGGGCAAGAGCTGGTGGTCTGGGAACTAAAAGATAATAGGTCTGCTTCCCTAGCAGGATGGGAATGAATTTGTTGTAAATTATTACAGAAGAGTAAAATTATAATTTTTCCCCCACCTGGACTGTGCAATGGAATTCACACCTGAATCCATTCAGTCACTTGTATTTTACAGATAAGGAAACTGAAGCATTAAGTAACTTTCCAGAGTTATGTATTAATAACTGGACTGGAATTTGAACCCAGGCCCCTAATCTCTACGCTATACCACCACTATTACATGAAAATACAGACGCTTCATAATCAGGTCGAACTAATTTTGTTCATTCATTGCATCTCTAATAAAAGACACAATTTCTCTTTTATTCTAAAAACTTAAGAGAAACCAAACACTAATAAGGGAAATAAGCTTTTATGTAACAGCTACAACGAATCATAGAGGAATGCCAATGACCTCAACATACATATATCACACACACACACAAATAACAGTAATTATACACAAGTATAATTCATTGATACTTAACGCCAAAAAGGTACCAAGAAGTCCAGTGTTTTTAAGTAACCCTATAGTTTATTATGCAATCTATATGCAATTTAAAGGGCTGAAGATCCCCTGACAATTTGCCAGCTGGGAATCACTTCTCTAGAATAAGCTCTGGGTATTGCAAACCAGGTAAATAAAACTCATCAAACAACAACTTACCTGGAAATCAAAAGGAGCAGATCCATTGTAGCCATTCCAAGACACTATGTCCTCGGCCACAAAGGATTTAGAACGAGCCTGGACACAGAAAGACTACTTACCTTGAATATTCACTGATTCCTAAGAGTGGCTTAGTGTGACTAGTCCCAGAGAGCACAACCAGCAAAACTGGACATTTATACTTCTATAAAATGTATTTTCTATCCTGCAAGGTCAGCCACTAAAATAGGAGCTCTTTAAATGAGACCTCAAACTAAACATGCCTTTAAGTATTTAACATCATTCCCTAAACTATAGAGAAATGATCCTCTCCTGCACCATGAATAACATAACGTGAGAATATTTAACTAGTACTTACTTCTACATACAATTTTCACACTATGGCCTCTTTATTGATACAAATTTATTTTTACTTTTAGGTTTCCACAAGCAAAATGGAGGGAAACAGGTTAGAAGGGTCTCATTTCTGACTCCAAGTACTGTGCTATCTCACTGTACACTAAGTGTACTTCTACCATAGCAACTGTATACCTAATTGAAGATATCTATATGTCTGTGTTCTCCATTAGACTGCAAATTCTTTGAATAGAAAAATGTACATGCGTTTTCACTTACAGTAAAAATTCTGGAAAGAGACTGTTGAATGAAAAAAAAAAAAAAAACTTGGCCGAGCACAGTGGCTCATGCCTGTAATCCCAGCACTTTGGGAGGCCAAGGCAGGCAGATCTCTTGAGCTTAGGAATTCAAGATCAGCCTGGGCAACATGGCAAAACACTGTCTCTACAAAAAAAATACAAAAACTGGCCAGGCATGGTGATGCACACCTGTAATCCAGCTACTCGGGAGGCTGAGGTGGAAGGATTGTTTGAGCCCAGGAACTAGAGGCTGCAGGGAGCTGCCATTGTACTGCAGCCTGGGCAACAGGGTGAGGTTCTGTTTCAAAAACAAACAAACGAAATTCGATTTTTGGTAACAGTGGAGGCCTCTTAATTCAGTGCCCATTCCTCAGCCTGACCACTTGGGTTCTGTCCATGGTTGCACACTTAATTCACCTGGGCATGCTGTGGTGATGTGACCTTCAACCTGGGGGTCCATGCCAACTGAAAAGCAGCTCACGACTCTGTTACATAAAAGTTGAACCTGATTAGTCTCATACAATTCCGCCAGTATGTAAAGCATATTTAGTGTCCTTGCAACCCCTAAAAACTCCAAAAGCCTAGGAAATCAGTAGTCATTAGGTTACTGAGATCTGCAGTTACAATAGGTTGAGCCGTTTGAATCATTTAAAGCCAAGATGTTACCAAAAAGTATAGAGATTTTAAATTTAGTTTTATTTTTGAGACAGAGTCTCACTTTGTCACCCACGCTGGAGTGCAGTGGTGTCATCTCAGCTCACTGCAACCTCCGCTGCCTAGGTTCAAGCAGTTCTCCTGTCTCAGCCTCCCAAGTAGTTGGGATTATAGATGTGTGCCACCACATTCGGCTAATTTCTGTATTTTTAGTAGAGATGGTACAAAATAGCTACTGAAATGTCTGCTGAACTGAATATCTGGGATCCAACAAGACAAAGCTTGGACTTTCAGACTGGAGCTGTACTATGGAAGTACTTTTAAAGCAACTGAAGTGATAGACTAAGGGTTAAAACTCACTCAATGTACTAAAGAGAGTAACACACTGATAAGGTTTGGCTGTGTCCCCACCCAAATCTCATCTTGAATTGTAGTTCCCATAATCCCCACATGTTGTGGGAGGCACCTGGTGGGAAGTAATTGAATCATGGGGGTGGTTACCCCCATCCTGTTCTCATGAATTCTCACAAGATCTGATGGTTTTATAAGGGGCTTTTCCTGCTTTTGCTTAGCATTTCTTCCTGCTGCCATGTAAAGAAGAACATGTTTGCTTCCCCTTCCACCATGATTCTAAGTTTCCTGAGGCCTCCCCAGTCCTGTGGAACTGTGAATCAATTAAACCTCTTTTCTTTTTAAATTACCTAGTCTCAGGTATTTCTTCATAGCAGCATGAGAACAGACTAATACACAGAAATTTCAAGACTTGGGTCCTCTGAAAGCCTCGGGGCTTGAAGAACTGTGCCAGGAGCCTGCACTGTGCCCCTGCAGACAGCCTGCCCTCCTTCAGGACACTGTGCCCTTGGAGTACAAGGACAGGCCTTTCATATCGACTTCCCAATATGGAACAGAGGACCTGGCACCAAGCACATCCGAAGTTCAAATGAATGAGCTGGTGGACAGCAATGGGTAACAGGTTAACAGAATGAAGCTGCTATTTCTCCCTCTTTAACTTATCCCTAAAGCGTCTCTCTGACTTAATGAACAATCACAAATCTGTGATTTCTGAGTACTGCCCCTGTGTGTAATAATACTATAATATGACCAGATTTCCAGATACTAAAAATAACTTAGAAAAACTGAGTCAGACTGAATAGCATCCTTAAGCACTGCATTTACAATGCATAGAAATTAATAAGACGGAGTCTATCACATGCTTTTAACAGTCAGAAGAAAAATGACAAAGAAATACCAACTGGAAAGTTTTGAATGTCCACAGTTTGACAGCTTAACTGAAGGTCTGGTTTCAACCAAAATGATTAAGAACTGTTTCACCTTTTCCCCACTGTGAACAGATTAACACTTTCATGCACATATTCCACACCCTTCACTTGACGGTTTGTTACAAAGATGCTCTGACTTGGATTTTGTTCCAGCAACTACAGCAAGCTAATACCTGAGCCACTGCCAGGCTGAAACAACTGAAGTGCTGAATAAAATATTAAAAGCAAAAGACACAAACTAAACACCTTTTGAAACACACTGCTGAGTTAGCACGAAAGGAAAGGCTCCAGAGAGGCCACAAAGGAAGTGAAAGCAGATACCCTGGGAGAACACATGTGCTGAGGCAGGATTTCCTGCTTGGAGACTCCACAAACCAGGGAGCCTGGCTCTCGGGACTGTGTAGGGGCAGGGGAGCCAACACACAAAGACTCCTGTATGAAGCTACAAGCTGGGACTCCAAAAGGACCCCAATGTAAGGGTAAAGAGGAAAACTTGTAATTTCTCCTGAGACGCCAGGTCCATATTTATGCTACTCAATATGGTGGAAAAAACATTAAGCAGGAATTAAAGACACAGTGACCCCATGGATATAATGTCCCCAGGATACTGATATCAGCACACATAAATCCTCTCTGGAAGTTAATCTAGGTAACAGGATTCCCTCAGATAAAGTTCCCAGGAAAACAAGGAACTCAAAGAAAAATTAAATCAAATCACAAAACACACAAGAAAACAAAGCACAATGAGTGAGAATGTGCAGAAACAGATGGGTGAATCAGACTTCTGATATTAGAACAGACAAAAAACTATCAATGTTTTTACATCCTTAAGCTTAAAAACATGAGCGAAGAACCAGAAACCATAATGAATGATAAGCAGATTTTAAATAGGACCAAATACAGTTTCTAAAAATTGAAGATAACTGAAAATGAAAATTAAATGGATGGATAAAAGAGATTTGCTCTGACTGAAGAAAGAATAGTGAACAGAAGGTACAAACAAAAGAAATTCTCCAGAATGCAGCGCAAAGAAAACATGACAAGTTGAGAGGTGGGAAGTTAGATTTTTTATTGGTCCTTTTCATGTTACTAGAGTTCCAGAAAGAAAGAGTGGAGAAAAGGCAATTTTCATGAATAACTGCTGAGAGTTTTCCACAACTGTACTCTCCTATAACGTAGCCATTAGCCACATGTGGCTACTGAAATTAAAATTTAGACACAGTGCCTTGGTCACATTAACCACATTTCAAGTTCTTGTTAGCCACAAGTGGCAGGCAGCTACCAGATGGGACTGCACAGATGTAGACCATCATGACAGCAAGTTCCACTGAACAGCACTGTCCTAGAACTAATGTAGCATCTGTCCTCATATCCGAGATACCCAGGAAAGCCCAAGCTGTGTAATTAAAATCCATACACAGGCACACTAAATTCAAACTGCAAAATACTAAAGACACAGAGAAAGTCTTAAAAACAGGCAGTGAGGAGTCACCCCACCGACAAAGAAACAATAATTAGATAACTGGCTTCTTAGCAGCAAATGTCAAAGCCAGTAGAAACAAAGGAAGAATACCTTCACTGGACTAGGAAAAAATGCTGTCAACCTAGAACTCTTTTAAGATGAGAGTAATTTTCATACCCAAGAGACACATAAGAGATTTACCAACAACATACCTTCTCAACGGAAATTCCAATGCATTTTAGGTACAAGGAAAATTATCTCAAAAGACTGAAATGTAAGAAGAAATAGTAAGCAAAGACATAGTACAATATGATTAGATGTAAAACATTTAACTGTATAAAAATAATGTCCAATTTGTAGTGAAAAAGATAACTAAAATACTGGGCAATAATTGATTATATTGGGGGAGATGACTGGAGTTAAATAACCTTACATCTTTTTGTAACTAAGGAAAAGGGTAATGATATTAAGTAATTTCAAACTTTAACTTAATGTTAACATGCTTATGATAACCACTGGCAAAAAGAAATATATAACACAAATCTTCCACAAAGTTGGGAGTGGGTTCCTAGAATCTGTAAGATGGTAGACAGAAATCCAAATACATCAGTAGACACAATACTGTACAGGCAGACATTAAGATCACCAGTCTAGATAAAAAGGTAAAATTCAGCTATTGGCTTTTATATATCTGGGAAATATTTACCAAAAGCTAGTGAAATCACATTAACATGAGAAATACATTAAGAAAAAATGCATTACCAGAGATAAAGAGGTTCACTTCATAATGATAAACACTTCAATTCACCTAGAAGATAATACTAACTCTAAATGTAGAGAAAATTTACCATTTTAACATCTCTATCAAGTTGACAGAGGATCAATTAGATACAACAGACGGAGTAGAGAAACACCATTAGTAAGGATAGATGCAAACAGCAGAGTAAGTCTAATGGACATACAGCACACAGAATATACACACACATCAATAGTATCTATATTCCTTTTGTGCACAGGTGAAACATTACAAAAGCTTGACTGTATGCTAGGTATAAAGTTAGCCTCCACACATTTCCAGGTTCAGTCCCTGATCACATACAGTCAAGTTAGAAATCATCAACAAAAAGATAAGGAGAAAAACCCAGTATTTTTGGAAATTAAACACACTTCTGACAACTCACAGGTTAAAGACAACTCTTTAAAGTCTCAGAAGTTCCAACTGCCTTAAAACATAAGAGGCAATATCTCATGTAATCATTAATAAAATTGATTATGTTTGTAAAAATATAATTGCCAATACCTAAGCTGCAGATGTAAATTTTGCTTTGTACCTGTATACACTTTTAACAAATACACTACAATGCATAATTAAAAGAATAAAAGCTTACAGTTGGAGATTAACAGTTTTCTATTTCAATAATTGAGTCACTTATCTCACCAGAATATCTTTTTGCTCCTTTAAACTGGTCATTGAAGATACAAAAGTGAGCAGACACACGGTCTCAGGCTCTTGAGGCTGACAGCATTCAAAAGAGACAGCCCTTAGTTACAGAAAAAAATGTAAAATGGCAGTCGGGGTGTATGATATGACCCTGAAACAGGGGTGGGGACAAGAGGAAAGGTTTTCCTGGGGAAGTGATGCTTAGACATGTTAAGACCTAACATGTGGCCTGGCGCACTTGTGAGGCTGAGAAGGGAGGATTACCTGAGCTCAGGATACTTGGTGAAACCCCATCTCTACAAAAAATACAAAAAGTAGCCAGTCATGGTGGCGTACACCTGTATTCCAAGCTACTTGAGAGAATGAGGTGGGAGGATCACTTGAGCCAGGGAGGTGGAGACTGTAGTGAGCCATGTTTGTGCCACTGCACTCTAGCCTGGATGAGAAAGCGAGACACTGTCCCCCCCCAAAAAACAAAATAAAACCAAAAAACCTAACATGTAAAAACAAAGTACCTAGGGAAGGACAAAGAACAGCAGTTGAGGAAAAAAAAACAAAAAACAAAAAACAAAAACAGCAGCACTGCAAAGCTACAAAGTTTTAAGTGGGCGATTAAAGTAAAACTATAATTTTCAGATGGTCAACATAAAAACAAGGCATAGTAGAAAAGTGCAAAATTTTTATGCCTTCTAATCTATTCCTTCTTTAATAAGATTTGTCCATCTTTCTACTGTCACAAAACTTTTGACTATACAAATCCTACACAAACATTATATGTAAGACACATAGAAAATACTGCTGCTATGCACAGTTAAATGGTTAGCATTTTCCAAACATTTTAAAAACCATAAAAATCAACTTTAAGTCCTGTTAGATACTTCTATTCTAGTCTTCAAATAAAGGTTTCTGCTCTGGAGAGGCTACAAGCATGCCTTCTAAATTGTTCTCACTAACCTATACATGGAACAATCTTAAGCAATTCATTCATTCTCTACCATTATTTTTAACATTCCATACCCATTTAATTCAACCAGACAAGCTGCGTAACACACGCATGTAACTTTAGGTATTGGAACTGAAAAGTTAAGAAAAAAAATGAAAAGCATCAAGAACTCCTGGAACCTTGTTGTAATTAGTCCAAAGGTGACTATGTAAGCATAAAAGGATCCAAATTAGTGACTGGAGGTTAACTTTGACATGGAAATTACAGCTAAATTATATAGATATGTTTTAACCTCCACTAACAATTTTCTTCGTGTCCCCTTTGATATACATTGAAAAAAAAATCTTCACTTCTTTCCCAGGATTTGATCTTTAAAATAAAACATAATGACTCAAATTCACCAAAGGGCTAGGTCAAAATATAACCTTTGGAGGCTTCCAATAAAGGTCAAGACAAAAAACGTTCTGCAGTCTTTGTATTAATATTTGTAAAACAAGACTCAATTGCACCAAGTACTTGCGCTTAAACTGAATGCAGCATTCTACTGAGTAAGGATTAGAAATAGAAAACAGATAATCCCTTTAAAATGTGCAGTTACTGATTAACTTTCCTTAGCAGTGAAGGACTGTCCTATCACAGTTCTTCTTCTAAAAGATAATTTCTTTTTCTATTGTAAAATATACTAGCGGAATTTTTTTTTTTAATCCCGATAGTTCAGAGATAACCACATCCTTAAGAAAATACATTAAGAACAAGTAAGAAAATTGTATCTGAAGATACTACAGCCAATTCTCTGGTAAATTCAAAGGGAAACCGACATCACCTAAAATATCCAGACACTGAATTTACTTTTCATCACTTAATAATTATAGCAACAGCCTGAGTGCCAATGGAACCTAAATTTTTATTAAAAGGTAGTCATTACTACTAAACATATTCCCCCACCCCTTGAAGAAAAAACGAAGAAAAAAAATAGAACTACTCAGATGTGGGGAAGGGCAGGAGGCGTGTATATACGGGGAAAGGGAGGAAAAGTACCAACTTGACTCTCTAGGAACAATTAAAAAATGAAACTTTGGTTGGACACAACAATCACCAGGATGTCAGAAAACTAAGGAAGGGTCTTCGTTTAAGAACTGCTTCACTGCTCTTCTTTTTCTTCAAACGAAAATGGCTGGTCACGATGTAAACATGGAAATGAGCACCATGTGGAACAGTGATTAGACAGCAGAAAGAAACTAACTACTGGAATATGCCTTCGGAGTGGTGTAGATAACCAAGCAGGAAGTGCTTACACATGTTTTAAGACTCCTGTTTAAGTGAAGACACATGCAGTTCAAGATGAATACAATAACCACTGTCCTTTTCAATTTTTTGGGAAAAAAATTAAGTTTAGGCTTAACCGTGAAACAGAAATGTCACCAGGTATACCCGCACTAGTTGCTAAACTGCATTCCACTTAAAGGACAGTACAGGTAACATGCCTCAGCAGACCAGAGTGGAAAAACACAACACTGACCACCACTGAACAGATCTCTAGGTCATAAACAGCCTTTTTTTTTTTTTTTTTTTTTTTTTTTTTTTTTTTTTTTGACGGAGCCTTGCTCTCTGCAACCGCCACCTCCCGGGTTCAAGCGATTGTCCTGCCTCAGCCTCCCGAGCAGCTGGGACTACAGGCGCACACCACCACACCCAGCTAATTTTTGTATTTTTAGTAAAGATGGGGTTTCATCATATTGGCCATGCTGCTCTCGACCTCCCGACCTCAGGTGATCTGTCCACCGCGGCCTTTCAAAGTGCTGGGATTACAGGCGGGAGTGAGCCACTGCGCAGGGTCTAGAAACCGATTTAAGGTTGCAAGATGAGTGTGCAGTAGGGTGTGTAGCTGGTAATTTCTGGAATGTTTGGCAACAAACCTCAAAATCAAATTTCCTTAGAAATCCTTGGCCTAAGTTTTATTTTTAAAAAGGTCAACACAAAATTAATACGTTAAAAAGGTGGCAAATTCTATCACATTAATAAAACCAAGGCACAGCACAGGCAATAATACGTTAACAAGAAGGTTAATTATTTCAGTAACTGCAGCAACAGGTTCCCTGGAGGAGAATCCCCATTTCTCTATAAACGCGGTACCTAGATGGATTCAGAGCACAAAATCTACCGCAGCACAAAATCTGGCAGAGTGAAGTCAAGCAATTCTGATCTTTCAAAGAGATTTGAAATTTCTTATCATTTTCCACCTTATCAACCCACAAACACAAAACCCACAAACACCTATCGAAAAATAAAAATAAAAAAATTAGGTTTCCACCAACCCAAAAGTACATCAGAGATCTCAAAAACAAATAGAGAAAGGGGTTCTGATCCTTAGAAACTGACATTACAAAAACTAAATGCAAAAGTAAACCCACTCCTCACGGCTTATCACAGATCAGTCAATGGCTCAGGGATGGAGCCTCCTCCCCCAGGTCCTGCTTCCACGTCCCTGACTTTCCCAGCAACTATTTTACATCAAATAACTACTGAAAAAGGCCAAGGAAAAGGAGCGGGGGAAGGTGGCTTTTTAACACTCCGATAGCTAGGAGTGACTGCTAATTTCATAAACAACAACGTAAAACAGGCGACCACCGCTCCTAGCCAATTACCAAGCAACAGTCAAAGTTCCACGACGTAATTCGGGCCTGGGCCTTTTTTCAGGCAAACACGTAATCGAAAGCACAGTCATTTCCCTCTTGATATTTTATTCATGCTGGCAATACCAGTCATACTGAAAAGGTAGCAAAAACAAAAGAGAAAAATAACAGGAGCGAAGGCAGCGGGGCTCTGGGCGTCCCAGCCTCGGTCCCTCCCCGGCCGCGAGCTCCCGCAGGCCGGGACGGGAAGCGCCGCGTCCTCTCCGCCGGGGTCTCGACTCCTACCCTGCCCCGCGGAGCCGAGGGTCCCCCGGGCGGCAGCGGAAGGGGACGCGGAGACGGCGGACAACAAGGAGCGCCTGTCGCCTAGGGGGCTTCCTCGGGCTGCGGGAAGTTTCCGTCCCGCTCCCGCGGCCCCTCCCGGAGCGCCAGCCGCAGCCCACTCTCAGGGGCAAACTTCGCAAACCTACCTGCGCCCGGGGACCCGACCCGCGTCTGCGCGCAGACCCGACGCCCTCCCCGGCGGGACTCCGGCGGACGCCACAGCCCGCCGCACCCATGCCTGGAGGGGGCTGGCTGGGCTGCGGAGCCGCCCGGGGACCCCACCGAGGACGCGGCGTGGCCCCTCGGCGGCCCCGGTTCCCGACCCTCCCCGCGCCGCTGCGGGCCTGAGCGGCCGGCCGGGCCTGCGCCGCGCGCCCCTCACCTTGGTGGCCATGGCGGGCGGGTCTCCCTGTCCGGGACGGCCGGCTAGTCTCCTGCGCTGCGGATGGTGGTTCTGAGCCGCGAAAGCGTGGGCGGCGGCTCCGGCTGGGCCCCGGCGCTGCGGCAGCTCCTTCGCCTCGGCCCCGAGTCTCCACGCTCAGGCCCCGCCGCTGGGCGCTCTGCGACTCCCGCGCCGCCCGCTCCTGCAGTTCCTGAAAGTCCCCGGCTGCGCGGCCCCCGCCCCTGCCGGCCGAGCCTCCCATTTACCACGGCGCGCGCGGCGCCCGGCGGAAGCGCGCCCTGGGCCCTCGGCCGCAGCCCGGCCTCCAGGCCGCCCCCGCGCCGCGCCGTCGGCCGGCCCCCTTGGTCGAGGCTGGGGGCCGCGTCCCGAGCTGCGACAGGGTCGGGGCCGGAGCCGGGAGCCGGGAGCCATGTCCCGAAGTCTGCATAGCCGCGCCACTGAAAGCGTTCAGCGGCCCACCGAGCCGCTCGGGGGAGCCGAACCCAGACTCGGTTCACGCTCGGCCGGCGCCGAACGCCGTGGCTCGGGGCTTTCCGTGCAAGAGGCGGGAGGGGGCGGCAGGAACTCGCGACGCGCCCGGAAGGCAGGAGCTCCCACACCCCGCGATCTGTGCCCCACGCCGGGGGTGCTGCGGGGTCGCCGTGCCCTGGGCGGAGTACCCTGAGTGCCACATAAACAGCCGGGAAGGAGCGGAGCAATGGCTTCCTGGGCCTCTTCCTCTCGCCCGGAGGCTCCCTCAGGCCGGCGTCCTGGCTTGGAGCCCCTGGGACGGGACCTTGGGGGGCTTCGTTGTGTGACGTCCCGTTAACCTCCTTCTGGACTCTTGATACGTTTAAAAATGCCCAAGGGCCCCAGAGGTTTGGGGAATAACAGGATCTCTGAAATGGAAATGAGGGTTCTAAAATTGTCCATCTTTCTTGTCAGTGGTTTTCTCCAGAGCTGGATATATGTAAGGGAGTTAATGAATGAAAGAATGACTTGAATTGAGCAGCAAGATTTTTCACTCAAGGACAAAACACACGACTGGAAGATATATTTTAATTGGCATACTAGTGGAATACTTTTTATTATTATGAGGGATGTATTTGTAAGAAGAGAACTATCAGATCAAATGTAAATACTCCATGGTATTTAGAGTTAATGTCAAGCTTGTGTCTTTTTAAGTATATTCTATTTGACCTGAGATTTCGCTAGTTCAATAATGGAGATTAAATAAACACGGTATTGCAGAATTTTCTGTGACTTTTTGTGTTTGTTGAGCTCATGGTTAAAGCTATAGTCATCATAATATGCATAAATAGTTGTCTTTCTTCGTAAATAAAATGTTGGAAGCCAACATTCTTTGACAACCTGCTTGCTGTATACTAGGCTTTTACATCTCCATCTCATTTAATCCTTGTAAGAAACATTTGAGAAACTCATTACTGTCCACTGTTTATAAAGATGAGCCAATCAGGGCTCACTTAAATAACTTGCCCATTTGGTAATACTTATTCAAATTGAAAATGACCATAACCTTGACCCAGCAGCCCTCCTAGGAATTTATCCTCCTGTCAAACTTGTACAAGTGAGCAAAGATGTTCATCAAAGATAGTTCTTTAATGACTCCAACCAGAAAGCATCCCGTGTGTTTGTTAACAGGACCGTTTCAGTAAATAAGATACATCCATTCAAACAAAATAGTAGGAAGCCCATTAGAAAATAATACTTTAAGTGATATTAAGAAGATAAAAAGAACATTATGTATATTACATTTGTGTAAAAAAAAGGAAATATGTTATACATTCCTAGAAAATTTCTGAGATTCACCAGACCCTGTTGTCAGAGTGTTTGACATGTATATGTATTACTTCATTTAGAAACTGAAGTTTATATTTTAATAAAGGATGAAAGAAATTACTTGGCTAAGAGCACACACTAGTATATGGAAAAGTCAGGATTTGAGCTCAGACCATGCCGTAAGTAATGAGTTTTTCATATTCTTTAAATTTGAAGGCTGGGTACAGCTCTCTCTGCAGCCGTTCAACAATGCATCCTTTGATAGAAGGGTGCAAAGTTAGGGGCACACCTGTGAAGACAGGTCTTTCCACACACTCGTCTGGCAAATCCTACGCAAATAGTCATCCTGGGCACCCAGCACCATGAAAGCAAGAAGACCAGAGATTTCAAGCTTTTCCCGCTTGAACAATTTCCCTAACCCTGGCTTTATTTTTTAGAAGTAATGGTGGAGGCTTGATGTGGGAGGGGTGTTTGGGCCCAGGTGTTCAACACCAACCTGGGCAACATAGACCTCATTTCTGTTTTTTGGGGTTTTTTTTTTAAATTAAATTTTAATTAGTTACTTTTTTAAAAAATTTGTTACTCTTTTTTTAATTAAAAAAAAAAAAAAAGAGCAAGACTGCCTAAAAAAAAAAGTATGTAAAAAGAGATAAACATGTGCACTTCCACCGAAAGGGATTTTGAACGTAACTAAAATCTTTATCACGTTTTAAATAATGAGGCGCTATATCCCCAGTAAATAGTGCTAAACTTAGCAGTTTTATTTATTTATTTATTTATTTTTCTTTGAGATGGAGTTTCACTCTTTTTACCCAGGCTGGAGTGCAATGGCGCGATCTCGGCTCACCGCAACCTCCGCCTCCTGGGTTCAGGCAATTCTCCTGCCTCAGCCTCCTGAGTAGCTGGGATTACAGGCACACGCCACCGTGCCCAGCTAATTTTTTGTATTTTTAGTAGAGATGGGGTTTCACCATGTTGACCAGGATGGCCTCGATCTCTTGCCCTCATGATCCACCCGCCTCGGCCTCCCAAAGTGCTGGGATTACAGGCTTGAGCCACCGCGCCCGGCCCCAGCAGTTTTATTTTTATATACATTAGTCAAAATCAACATTTCTCACAAATGTCATTATAGAGGAGAATCAGTTTCATAGAATATATATAGAGAGAGAGGCTAGGTCTCACTCTGTCACCCAGGCTGGAGTGCAGCAGCCAGATCTCAGCTCGCTGCAGCCTCCGCCTCCCGGGTTCAAGCGATTCTCCTGCCTCAGCCTCCCCAGTAGCTGGGATTATGGGCACCTGCCACCATACCTGGCTAATTTTTTGTGTGTATTTTTATTAGAAATGGGGTTTTGCCCTGTTGGCCAGGCTGGTCTCGAACTCCTGATCTCAAGTGATCTGCCAGCCTCAGCCTCCCAAAGTGCTGAGATTACAGGCATGAGCCCCTGCACCTGGCCGTGGCATTTGTCTTCTGCTTCCACTTGAACACCCATGCACATCTCTCTTCTGTCCATTTCCTTTGAGCGAGCTTCCTCAGTGCTGATGCTCTAGATAGACCTGCTTTCAGAACCCAGATCCCAGAACCCCAGGCCATGCTAAGTTCAGGTTTTCCTCTGTAGCATGAGCTTCCATTACTCCAGGGATAACACAATTGATTTGTTAAATAATTGGATTTGCATTTGCAGACTACTTTTGGTTATTACTAGATCGTACTTTCAAAAGAAAAAGACCTGCAGCCAGAGCAACAGAGCCACTATTTAGGCTTTGGACCTCACCTTTTTTTTTTTTTTTTTTTTAAATCATGCCAAAGGAGATAAAGTGATTAGGATTCATGGGAAGCCTCCTCCAGTCACACAGCTGTGGGGACAAGAAAATAATGGCCACCAACTCTTCCCTGGGTTTGTTCGGTACAGTCAGATGTTTCTATTCAAAATTAGATCCTCCTTATGTTTTTGATAGCACAGAGCCCAACTAAATGCTTGGTCAGCTAATGGGAAACTAACACAGAAAAGTGCAACTGTGCAAACTCAAGTGGAAAGGAGTGAAAACGTGTGATGCTCACCTCATGTAAGGACCAGAGGATGAGAAGAATGTAATAATGCGTTCAGCCTGTGTCCGGCACAAGGGGATACCGCCTCCTCTCACTTTAGGGTATGAATTCAGTGAGGTTAAAGAAAACCTCAGGGTGACCTTGAAAATAAACAGTGGAAAGGAGTGCTGCTGGTGCCTTTCCAATGCTGATAAATGTACGACGTCCTCACCTTGAACCAGATGCTGTTACAGGTGAGGGAGATAAAAGTCCCTGCTCTCTTAGAACTTAATCTGTAGAGGGTGGGGAAGACAATAAACTACAAATAAATGTTTGATGTGTCAGGTGCTTTTATAAGTGCTCTGAAGAAAAATAAAGCAGGTAACCTTTATGGGAATAAAGAGAAGTAGGAGAGGTTATTTTTTTATTGTACTTTAGGTTCTGGGGTACATGTGCAGATCTTGCAGGGTTGTTGCATAGGTACATGCATGGCAAGGTGGTTTACTGCCTCAATTCCCCCATCATCTATATTTGGCATTTCTCCCCAGGTTATCCCTCCCCAACCTCCCCCCCCATGTCCCTCCCCTAGCCCCCACCAACTGACCCCAGTGTGTGATGCTCCCCTCCCTGTGTCCACATGTTCTCATTGTTCAACACCCACCTATGAGTGAGACCATGCTGTGTTTGATTTTCTGTTCTAGTGTCAGTTTGCTGAGAATGATGGTTTCCAGATTCACCCAAGTCCCTGCAAAGGACACGGACTCATCATTTTTTATGGCTGCATAGTATTCCATGGTGTATATGTGCCACATTTTCCCTGTCCAGTCTATCATCGATGGGCATTTGGGTTGATTCCAGGTCTTTGCTATTGTAAACATGCTGCAATGAATATACGTGTGCATGTGTCTTTATAGTAGAACGATTTATAATCCTCTGTGTATATATATACCCAGTAATGGGATTGCTGGGTCAAATGGAATTTCTATTTCTAGATCCTTGAGGAATCGCCATACTGTCTTCCACAACGGCTAAACTAATTTACACTCCCACCAACAGTGTAAAAGTGTGCCTGTTTCTCCACATGGGAGAGGTTATTTTACATAAGCCTTCCCCTTGGCGTTAGACTAGCTGAGTGTATGGATAAAAGTTTATGATTTTAAAATTGCGTTTGTTTTAGTTGGTTAGCTGCTTGGTTGGTTTTAACTTCGGTTCCATTTTGACTAAGTCAACGTTTCTCTCTCCATCGTCCGGGAGACATGGAGCCATCAACAGTAAAGGGACATAGTGTCCGAAACTAGAAATTGAGCAGAAATCTGACTGGCAGCACCTGAGTCGTCCAGGAAGGGACAGTTGGTATGCGCAGAGAGAGATTGGAGGCATGCGAGGCTGCAAAGATGGCAGAGGTGGCAGCGGCAGGCAGGGTTAGGCCGGAACAGAAACCATTTGCTCAAGGTTTCTATACTAGTCTGTGTGCTGTGTTTGGGTAGTTCTGACTCCCAGAAGGACTGAGCTGTGAGGTGAGGGCAGCAATATAAGATTGGCTCACCAGTTGGCTTCCCAAATGAAGTCCCAGCCTGTAGGATTCCTGGTTCTCGTGAAACTTTGCCCTAGGATATTCTTTTAATTCTTTGACCTGTTATGAACAGGCTGGCATGAGTCCTTGAAGACATACATGCATTCAGTGACTGGGCACAAAGAAGTAACAGTGGATATGGTAGCAAAGGACATTTTTCTAGTTCATGTGTCATTGCTCAAGTTGCAAACTGTGACAGTTAATACTGAGTGTCAACTTGATTGGATTGAAGGATGCAAATTATTGATCCTGGGTGTGTCTGTGAGGGTGCTGCCAAGGAGATGAACATCTGAGTCAGTGGGCTGGAAAGGCAGACCTGCCCTCAATCTGAGTGGGCAAAATCTAATCAGCTGCCAGCACGGCCAGAATATAAAGCAGGCAGAAAAACGTGAAAAGCCTGGGGTGGCCTAGCCTCCCAGTCTCCATCTTTCTCCTGTGCTGGATGCTTCCTGCCCTCGAACGTCAGACACCAAGTTCTTCAGCCTTGAGCCTCGGACTGGCTCTCCTTGCTCTTCAGCTTCCAGATGGACTATTGTGGGAACCCCACCTTGTGATCATGTGAGTTAATACTTAATAATATTCCTATATATATATAATAAACTCCCCTTTATATATATAAACTCCCCTTCATATATATGTGTGTGTGTATATATATATATCTCTTATTAGTGCTGTCTCCTCTAGAGAACCTTAATGTGATTGTGTGAGTTAATACTTAATAAACTTCTATATATACATATATAATAAACTCCCCTTTATATGTATATGTCCTATTAGTTCTGTCCCCTCTAGAGAACCCTGACTAATACACAAAGTATAAAGGGTTATTGTTTTTTTTTTAAACAGGGTCTCACTTTGTTGCCCAGGCTGTAGAGCAGTGATGTGATCACAGCTCACTGCACACTTGACCTCCAGAAAAAGAAAGGGCTCAAGTGCTACTTTTTTTTTCGAGTCAGAGTCTCGCTCTGTTGCCCAGGCTGGAGTGCAATAGACTATCTCAATTCACTGCAACCTCCGCTTCTGGGTTCAAGCAATTCTCCTGCCTTGGCCTCCTGAGTAGCTGGAATTACAGATGCCCACCACCAGGCCCAGCTAATTTTTGTATTTTTAGTAGAGATGGGGTTTCACCATGTTGGCCAGGCTGGTCTCAAACTCCTGATCTTGTGATCTGCCTGCCTTGGCTTCCAAAGTGCTGGGGTTACATGCAAGAGCCACTGCGCCCAACTCAAGTGCTACTTTTAAAGCTAAAAGCCCCACATAACATGGTAGCACATACTGACACACGCTCCCAAATGCTTGCTTTATGGAAGGCAACTCTAATGACAGTGTTTGCTAATGAATATTTAGCAAGTACAGGACATTTACTGTGACCACCATGATTTAGAGCCAGACACTGCAAATTACATCCTCCATCCCTTGTGAATCCTGTTCTTCCCCAGGATGTTGATCAGAAAGGCCACTCACTGCTGAGTGCTGAACAGATGGCCTTGGCCCTGGCATCTGACATCCTTGGCTTAAAACTCACTTCTGCTGCTTGTCACCTGTGTGAACTTGAGCGGGTACTTTGATCTTGATCCCCAGTACCAATGTCTGTCTTTGTCTGTTCAGGCTGCTATAACAGAATACCTTAAACTGGGTGGCTTATTAACAACAAATGTTTATTTGTCATAGTTCTAAATGCTGAAAAGTCCAACCTTAAAGAGTCAGTAGATTCAGTGTCTGGCAAGTGCCTCCTGGTTCATGGATAGCCGTCTTCTCACTGCGTCCTTACGTGGTGGAAGGAGGGAGCACTGTGGGATCTCTAAGGCAATAATCCTAATCATGAGAGCTCTGTCCCCCTGACATGATCACCTCCCAAAGCCCTAACTTCCAAATACCATTACATTAGGGGTTAGGATTTTAACATCTGAATTTATGGAGGACACAAACATTCAGTCAATAGCACAGCGATGTTGCCCTGAGTTTTGCTTTGAAGATTTCATGAAACCAACTTTAACTGAAGTAGCAGGAAGTCCTAACGGATCTTAATAGTTATTATAACTATGTGCATGGTTGGGCTTCACGCTAGTGGTGGCCAATAACTTTACTGCCCTTCTCAGATCTGTGACAAATTTCCCGAGCTACTGTTTTCCAATGGTGACAGAGTACTGAGCGCATCCAGTACCTGTATTTACTCATATGGCATTGCTTTCTTCTTTTTCTTTCCAGTCATTCATTTAATTCCTCAATATTCTCTTTCTTTTCCCCACTGTGTTTCATTTCAGTCCCCTGGTATATTTCATCTCTTCTTTTACATGTCTATAGAATGTCCCTAACTCCAGTTTCTCAGGATTTTTCCATCAGCAACTTTTCTGCTTTTTAAAACCATCAAAGCTTTGACAAAGTAAGAAAATGTCAAAATGCAAAATATCCTTTTAAGTAAACAAGTGCATAAAGCTCACAATCCCAGTAAATACAAACTCTGCATTAGTTTCAAAACAGGTAACAAGTTTAATGTTATACTCTTTAGAATTTCTAGCTTAATTTAAAAAATATTAAGTAAATGACTGTTTAGAAACAGAGATGTTTCTTTTTTTTTTTTTTTTTTTTTTTTTTTGAGACGG
>NW_016107321.1:6992622-7028623 GCF_001604975.1 Cebus imitator
TTCTGATCTACCTGTTATCTCCCGTGTCAATAGTTGTAAGGTAAAGGGGTGGTTTTCAGGGAGCAATTGGGTGTTCATTGACTAGAGGCATGAACACAAGAGCTTGGTACTTGAGGATTTAGGAAGCAGGGGTTCCCCTCATGGCTAGTTTGGTCTATTAACTGCTTCTTATTTCATGCCTAAACTATCTATTGAGAGCCTGCAGTGTGCAAAGTGCTGTGGTAGATAGGATAAAGTCATGAAAAAATGCATTCTGTGTGTTCCTAGAACTTAAAATCCCATGAGGAAAAGAAAACATTCACCTTAACACCCTGAGAGCTCTGGGCCAGGTGTGGTAGCTCACGCCCATTATCCCAACACTTTGGGAGGTGGGAGTATTGCTTCAATTCAGGGGTTCAAGACCAGCCCGAGCAACATTGTGAGACCCTGTCTCTACAAAAAAATAAAAATTAGCCAGGTGTGGTGGTGTGTGCCTGTAGTCCCAGCCACTTGGGAGGCTGAGGTAGGAGGTGGGAAGATTGCTTGAGCCCAGGAATCCAAGGCTGCAGTGAGCCAAGACTGTGCCACTGCACTCCAGCCTGGGCGACAGAGTGAGACGAGATGCTGTCTTAAAAAGCAAACAAACAAACAAACAGAAAAAACCCAGACAGTTTTGACTGGTTATTCACTCTTACTTAGCATCCTCTGCTCCTTCCTGAAAACAAAACTCCCCTATTATAGTAATGAGACCCACTTGGAGAAAAGAGAAACACCTGTGTTTTAGAGAACCTGTGGTTACAGAAATAAAGAAGGAGAAACAACAGTGAAGAGCAGAACAATTTAGGGAAATCAGTCAAACCACACTGCTCCTGCCTCAAAACCCAACTCACCAACCCCAGGGCCAGCCTTGCAATCAGCCCCAGCCTCCAAGCCTTCACTGAAATTTGGCAATTACAAACTAAGTTTGCATATTCTTTTGAAAATATAATTGTATTGGAAAAGAAAGGGGGGAGTAAGGACCTACTGATCTCTTGCATAAAACTGGCCTGATAGTCAATAGATTGAACAGACGGAAATGGAGGGGAAGTGAGTATTTTTGTACTGCGGTTACTAACGCTGAGGAATTGGATATCTATGATCCGAGGAGCCCAAGCCACTTAAGATGGGAACACAAACTATTTCCTCAGTGGACAGAGTTATCAGGAATAGCTGCATAATGTGTGGGGCCATTGCATAATGAAAATGCAGGGCCCGTCGTTTAAAATCACTGAGAATTTTAAGATAGCAGAAGAAGAGAATTGAACCAAGCCTAAGGCCTTCTATGCTTGAGGTCCTGTGAACTGAATAGGCCCATGATGCTGGCCCTGACAATTGTTTTTTCACAGATAGGTGTCACTTATTAATGGAATAATTAGGAAAATTCAAAAGAAGGTGGGATCTGAGCTGTCTTGAAAGACAGGTAAATTTTCCATTTTTCAAGACAGAAGGATGGCGTGAATCAAGACACAGCGAGGACGCAGTTCTGGCTGCATTTCCCTGTTATCAGCTAGACCATGTTTACCAGGGCAGAAGTTGTCATGTGGGAATAAGTCTAGAAGGATGGGTAGAGGACAGATTATGACATTTGCAGGCCATGGGAAACCATTAAAAATTATCTTAGTAATGTTTTTGGAAGATGAATTTGGCAGTGGAATGTAGGATGCTTTGGAGCAGGCCCACTCCAGGGGAAGAAGACCAGTTACAAGGCTCTTATGGAGTTGACGGCATTCATTCATCCAGTGGTTATAGCCACGCTATTCTGAAATATTTTCCCCCTCCCCTTCTCCAAGAACTTGGAACTGTTGAATAACATTAACGGGAAGCCATTGGTTTGGACTGAGCTCCTGCACTAGGCCTGAGAGACCAAACCAAAATGGAATGACTCATGCTGAAGTTCATGCCACCAAGCCAAAGCTACACTGTCTGAC
The DNA here is from genome assembly GCF_001604975.1 of Cebus imitator. Classification (NCBI taxonomy): domain Eukaryota; kingdom Metazoa; phylum Chordata; class Mammalia; order Primates; family Cebidae; genus Cebus; species Cebus imitator. Next base: position 6,994,569 of record NW_016107321.1, read on the forward strand.
CTTCCCAAGAATCAGGAGAGAGATAACAGCAAATTCTCAAACAGGCCAGTTTTAGCTGGCACGGTCAGGAAGTTCCATCTGCTTTCGCCTTTACAAGGAAAGCAACTTTGAAAGGACCAGTGCGCACTTTGTTCTCTGATGCCACTTTGATCACCCCTTTTTTGTCAGAAAGCCCAAGTCCTCTGCTCTATAGCGTATTCTATACTGTACCATGAGGGGTTGCCGTATTCTAGAATTGCAAATTATAGCCAGTTAGGGTTTTGTTTTTTTTTTAATTTAAGACAGTCTTGCTCTGTTGCCCAGGCTGGAGTACAGTGCCACGATCTCGACTCACTGCAACCTCCGCCTCCTGCTGATTCTTGTGCCTCAGACGCCAGAGTAGCTGGGATTACAGGTGTGAGCCATCATGCTCAGCTAATTTTTGTATTTTTAGTAGAGATGGGGTTTCACTGTGTTGGTCAGGCTTGTCTCGAACTCCTGACCTCAATTGATCCACCTGTCTCGGCCTCCCAAAGTGTTGGGATTACAGATGTGAGCCACCGCGCCTGGCCAGTTAGAATCTTTAAATTTGTTGTAATTGTGTTTTTTGATGGTATCTGGAGACCACGAAGGGACTCAAAGCACACTGCTGACAACTCCTGAGACCCTCTGAGGGATGAGAGGTGCTGCTGACCCCTTTTAAGGTCGCCTGTCTTCCTCATGGAGCCCTGAGGATTGTAAATTCCTCTCCGGGCTAACTCTGCACTGAGCTGCGGCCCCCACACCCTACCTCCTGATCTTTTTGGCTTTCAAATCCAGGCTAGTGTGTGCTGTGAGAAAACACATGACCTTGGTCTGGCTACCAAGGGTTAGTGCTGTGAGTGCTGGGAGAGAGCATATGACCTTTTGGGGTTTGCAGTGGCTGACAAGTCACTGGCAAGAGTGGATGTTGTGACAGAAACAGGATGGGGTCCTGTAGGGAGGCCTCGGGTGTCTGATGGGGTCTGACAGAAACTGGCAGTAAATGGCAATTCCGCCAGAGGTATGAATTTGACTTTCAGAAATTCTTTGCATGAATGTTGTACTCTATCCTTTCCCTCTTTTTCCTTGCATACAGATCACTGTGATCACTAACAATAGCTGTGTTGATATTTAAGTCATTGTGGGATTGCTTTTGTGCATGGTGATAGAAATTTATCTTCAATTTCTTAAACGTGGCTAATTGGTCATCAACCATCATTAACTGACAAAACAGCTGTCTCCTCTGATCTGCAGTGCCAACTCATCATACTACACGGATGGGTGTGTTTCTGACTTCCGGATTCCATTGATTTGGTGTATTTCCTATCTCTAGGTCAATGCTACTTTGTCTTAATTACTCTGTTTTTATAATATCTTATAGTATCTTATCTATTTCAGCAAATAACCCCCAAATTTCAGTGGCTTAACTGAAAATTTTCCCCATTTCCAAAGATATTGGTTGATTGGGAGGCTGGGGAGAGCCCTGCTCTGCACAGTCCTTCAGGGACCCAGGCTTTTCCATTTAGTGGCTGTACCATCCCCAAAATCTTCAGGGGCCTTCACTGGATCATCATCATCTGGCTGCCATGTAGGGGAAGAGGGAAACCATTTACACCCACTTTACCCTGGCCAGGTCCGAGCACTTGGCTTCATCTAATTTTTAAGCAAGGCTGGAAGTGCAATCTAGTTGTATGCCCAGAGGAAGAAGGGAATGGGTTTGGTAAATATGCTGTCTGCCATGATATCACACAGGGACACAAATAGGATATGTCAAAATTAAACACGGAACTGAACCGATCTTACAAAATTCTCTCCTGATCTTACCACTCTTTCTCTATTTCCTAGCTCTTTCATTAATTAGACATATATTTGTGGAGAGCCCACTAGACTTTGTGGTAGGCGGCCTCTAAGATAGCCCCCAATGACATCCTTTCCCCCCATTCATTCCCTATAAAATCCCTTCCTCTGGAATGTGACCTGAACTTTTTGAATTGTTTTTAATGAATGGAATAGGGTTGAAGGATGAGTGTCACTTTCAAGATTAGGTTATAAAAAGACTGTGGTTTCCAATTTGGTTGCTCTACAATTCCCTGTCTTCCTCTCTCTGATCACCAGCTACTGTGTCATGAGGATATACGGGCAGCCACTGGAGAGAGTTCCATGGCCAAGGAACTAAGGTCAGCCTGCCAAAACATGACTAAGTTTCGATCTTACTGAGATTTCCAAGGCTTGCCAACGGTCACATGACTGAGCTCGCATATAAATTCTCCAGCCCCAGTTGAGCCTTGAGATAGCTGCAGGCGTGGGTGACACCTAACTGCAACCTCAAGAGAGACCTTCAGCCAGCGGCACCTAGCTAAGTCATGCCCCAAATAAATGCCTGTTGTTTTAAGCTGCTGAATAGTGGGGTAATTTGTTTTGTAGCACTAGATAATCAATATAACTTTGTATTGATTACTGGGGACAAGAGTTAACAAGGCACATTTTGCTTAAGGAATCACCATGTTCTCCTCCTAAGCATGAAATCTTAGGATCACCTTTGACTCCCAACTTTTTAAAAAATGAGTTCCCTGTGGAGTGACAAAGTTTGTAGTCCAGTGACCTCCACTATCTCTAACTTCCGAATTTGAAGGTAGCCCACACTTATTCCCTGTCTTATCTTTGTACATTTTCTCGTTCCTTCCTAGTCATCCTACACTGCATTTGTAGCAACTAGCCTCTACTCCAATAATGCTTTTTTATTTTTTAAGCAACTATAATATATTGAATAATTGGTATAGCAATACACGATCATATTTTCTGGATGGCAGAGTGGGTGGGGTGATCCCTAATCGTGGCCCTGGCATAGATGGCATGGATGAGTCTAAGTCTGAAGACCTCCTAAGGAGCACAGGAGAGCCATCTCTGGAGGTGACACAAATACAAACTGATTTCATCAAGCCGCTCTTTTGGCTAAAGCATTTTGACTCCTCGTGACTCCAAGAAAACTGCGTTTTTGCGTGTGTGTGTGTGAGCTGGTATTAGTTGAATCTTTACTCACTTTAATATAGGTGAGTCTTTTGTTCCATAAATGAGAAGGGAGGAAACACAGGAATCAATAAAGGGTGATTCAAGGAAAAAAATGGTATTTGATTTTTTTTTGATGGCAGGGTCTCGCTGGAGTGCAGTGATGCTGTCATAGTTAACTCTGGCCTCAAATTCCTGGGCTCCAGTGATTCTCCCACCTTAGCCTCCTGAGTAGTTGGGATTACAGGTGTGTACCACCACACCTGGATAATTTTTTTTTTTTAAGAAATGGAGGGGTACTATGTTGCCTAGGTTGGTCTTGAACTCCTAGGCTCAAGTGATCCTCCAGTCTTGGCCTCCCAAAGTGTTGGGATTCCAGGCATAAGCCACTACACCCAGCCAAACCATAGTTTTAAGTGAGCTTTGCCAGAGAGAGATTACATCAGTTACGATTCAGCAAGAATTTACAAAATTCTTTCTGTGTGTCAGACAGTGGAAAAAAAAGCAACATCAAGGGTTTCTGTTCCTGAAGAATTCATAAATCAGTGGAGAAAGGAACAATAAACAAATGGTTACAATGCAATAACTAAAGAGTTAAGGGAACTGTTATCAATGAGATTGATTAGAATGACTTTGCTAGCAAGTGGCCTGGGCAGATTTTATAGTTAATTGATTCTGCAGCTCAACAGTATTACCAAAGTCCTTGGAATTTTTTCCCAACAGCTTTATTAGGGAACAATTTTTGTATAATACAATTCAGTGATTTTTTAAGTGTTTAATTCATCAAGTTTTGAAATATATACAGACAGGTTACCACCCCCACAGTGAAGATACAAAACATCCAAGCAAGTTTCCTCACATCCACTTGTAATCAATTTTCTATCTCCAACCTTTGTCCCAAACAACTCACTTTCTGTTATTCTATTTTTGTCTTTTATAATATAGTGCCATATAAATTAAGCCATACTGTACGTAGTATTTTGTGGCTGGCTTCTTTTACTTAGCATGATATTTTAAAAATTTTATTCATGCAGCTTGTATATCAGCTGCCATTCTTATTTATTGCCAAGTAGTATTTTGTTCAATGGATATGCCACAATTTGTTTTTTCATTTACTTCTTGATAGACATTTGGGGTGTCTCCAGTTAAGGGCTATAGCGAATAATGTTGCTATGTACATTGCATACCAGTGTTTTTGTAGGCATATGTTTTTATTTCTCTTAAGTATGTACCTAGAAATTACATTAAGTGATCATATGATAAGAGGATATCTAACTATATAATAACCTGACATACTGTTCCTAAATGGCTGTACCATTTTCCATTCTCAATTCCCAGCAGAAATGTGGGAGCATTCTAGTTGCTCCACATCTTCACCAGCACATGGTATTGTCAGTCTTCTTAGTTTTTGGCATTCTAGTGTGCATGCAGTTGTATCTCGTTGTTTTCATTTGCATTTCCCAGGTAACTGACGATGGTGGGCATCATATAATATAGCATCTTTTATGAAGTATCTGTTCAAATCTTTTGTCCATTTTAAAATTGGGTTGTTCGTCTTGTTATTTAGAAGCAAGATTCTTAATCTGTTTAGATTGAGGATGTAAATCTTGCTTAATCTTAATCTAATTCTTAATCTTGATTCTAAATATTCTTTATCAGATGTTTGTATTTGTTTTATTAATATTTTCTCTAAGTTCCTTCTTATATATTTCTTGCCTTTTAATTTTTAATGGTATCTTTCAAAAACTAAAATAAGTCTAACTTGCCATTTTTTTCTTTTACAGTTTATGCTCTGTCTGAGAAGTCTTTGCCTACCATGAGATCATGAAGATTTTCTTATTTGTTTTGTGGCTTTAGCTCTTACTTTTAAGTCCATGAAGCATTTTGAGCTAATTTCTGTATATGGTATGAGCTAAAGGTTAATGTTCTTTTTTTTTTTTTTTTCTCAAAGCCAGAATGAACAGATGTTAAGACACCATTTGTTGAAAGGACTGTCTTTTCCCCAATTGAAATGCCTGGACAACTTTGTTGAGGATCAATATGAGGTCTGTTTCGGGCCTTCCTGTTCTGTTGGTCTATACGTCTAATTTTCTGCCAGCACTGCATTACCCTGAACATTTTTGGTTAATATTAAGTTATGTGATAGAGTCAAAGGCCTAAGCTTTTCTTTTTAATGGGCAGATTTTTCTATTACAAATTCAATTTCTTTGGTTGATAGAGATTTATTTGCATCCTTTTTTACTTTGAGTCAGTTTTGGTAATCTGAGTCTTTCAAGGAATTTTTCATTTCATCTAAACTGCCAAATTAACTAACATTATGCTGTTAATAATATTCCCCTATTATCCTTTTAATGTCTATAAAATCATTAGTGATGTCCTCTCTTTTATTACAATTACTATTAACGTGTGTATTCTCTGATGTTTTCTGGGTGTTAGGTGCTGCTGGTGGCTGCGTCCTGCAGGAGTTGGGGCCTGGAGAAGATGAGAGCTCTGCAGAAGCCTGGTGCTGGGCACACTGCCCACACATCAGGAGCTCGGTCTGAGGAAGCCATGTACATCATGAGCATATGAGAGCAGAAGGAAAAACTTCTTGTTCTTCCAGGTGCCCTCTACTGATATAGCTTAATATCAAGCTAAATATCAAAGAAAACATGTTTAAAGGGCTCAGATCCATTTTCACAGAGTTGGAAAAAAGGGTGAATTTGGAGCTGAGAGGCAAAAACATCATAAACTTACATAAAGTGGTTTGTTAGGCAACAAAGGCTAACTGATGGAGATGTATATTAGACCTTTGATATATAGGTCTATATATAGGTTGATATATATTAGACCTTAGAGTTTATCTTCTAAGTCCTAACCTGTTTACATTTTCCCCATCTCTTTATCTTTCTATGTTGTACTCTGGGATATTTCTTAAAAATTTAAGTCTTTCCTTAGTAAGTCCAGTCTGTTGTTAACCTAGCAATTGAATTTTAAATTTCAAAAAGTATATATTTTTATTTCTAGAGAAGCTATATGGATCTTCTTACATAGTCCTATTTTTAAATGATGATACCTTTTGAAAATATAATTTTTTTTTTTTTTTTTTTTTAGATGGAGTTTCGCTCTTGTTACCCAGGCTGGAGTGCAATGGCGCGATCTCGGCTCACCGCAACCTCCGCTTCCTGGGTTCAGGCAATTCTCCTGCCTCAGCCTCCTTAGTAGCTGGGATTACAGGCATGCACCACCATGCCCAGCTAATGTTTTGTATTTTTAGTAGAGACGGGGTTTCACCATGTTGACCAGGATGGTCTCGATCTCTTGACCTCGTGATCCACCCGCCTCGGCCTCCCAAAGTGCTGGGATTACAGGCTTGAGCCACCGCGCCCGGCCTGAAAATATAATTTTAAAGACTGATTTTTCCAGGCCATTTCCAGTTCTATTGCAATCTCAAGTTCTTGCTAATCCTTCTGTTTATTGTGTCTCTGGTGAATTGTTTCTTCCTGTGGTTTATAATTATTGTTTATGAGCTCATTTCTTTAGGATTTATTTTCCTGAGAAAGTCACTTGTATTTTCAACTAAGAAAATATCTTTGGGAAGTATTTTATATTTTATTCTGCTAGATAAGCAGAGATTTCACCAGTGTGAGACTAATTTTCATATTAAAATTTTAGCTTGGAAATTTTCACAAAATGAAGGCACTGCAAATTTTGACTCCATACCTCTGCATAATGCAGATTTGGAACCTCAATATTTTATTGGGAATCTTTTTCCTTCCAGGACCCTGGCTAGCGTATACTTTATTGTTGTTTTCTTGGGAAAATACAGTTTCTTTGTCCCCTTGTCATTGAAAGGATAGCTTCTCCAGAGTCTTAGTTTATTTGGGGGGGTCTCAGTTCCAGCTCTTTGCCTCATGTGGGACCAGGATGACACCTCCTGCCTTTACTTGAGTATTATAATCCCTCCCCTAGCCTTTGAGGCCTAAATGCAATTCTAATTCCCGACCTCATCCCAATATCTGAGACCTCAAGTTATAAATTTAGTACTCATTCTGATATTAAGTTCCTTCTTTGTTTCTGGTTCCTGAGCTTTTGAGCTCAGCTATGCATTTTAAATAATTTTGCTATATTTTACAGAGTGTTTTTATGTGTTTGTGGGGAGATATGATAAACAGAGAGTAGGGTCTGCATTAGCTAAGTATGCCATGTTTCTGGGACCTGAGTTTTAGCTCTTTCATCATTTTAGAATTTACAACTGAGTATTTTAAGTGACAGAGAAACATGATCAAATTTATTTTGTAATAATTCTCGTGGACCTAATAATGTATTGTGGAAGAAAGTGACTTATGATTTGGGGGTCATTTACAAAGCAGTTGCAACAGTCATTTTTTTTTTTTTTGAGGCAGAGTCTCACTCTGTTGCTAGGCTGGAATGCAGTGATGCGATCTCAGCTTATTGCAACCTCTGCCTCGAGGGTTCAAGCAGTTCTTCTGCCTCGGCTTCCTGAGTAGCTGGGACTACAGGTGCATGCCACCACATCCAGCTAATTTTTGTATTTTTAGTAGAGACGGAGTTTCACCATGTTGGCCAGGATGGTCTCAATCTCCTGACCTCGTGATCTGCCTGCCTCAGCCTCCCAAAGTGCTGGGATTACAGGCGTGAGCCAACGCACCTAGCTAACAGCCAGTTTTTAAACGATGAGGAAGTGAAGAGTCTCTCTTCTCCCTATCCTACTCAGAGTCCTTGTCCTATAACTGTGCAGGAAAGAGTATGAACTGTCGTGGCCAAGGGAGGCTTAAGGAGAAGATGACAGCTGCTCCTATCTTTGAAGGATGGAAAGGAATTACTTAGATGGTGTGAAGAAGAAAGAGCCTTCCTTTTGGGTAGAAAGGCACAGGGTGAAGGCAAGAAAGGGCAGTGGTAGGAATGCAAGTAACTCATGAAAGGACTGGGGAGGAAGGCAGCTGGACCAGAGTGGAGGGGCCGAGCAGGGGCCAGTGGAAGGCAGTTGGAATATTCAACTGGAAGCAGCATGGGAAGGGTGTTTTTTGTTTTTGTTTTTTTTGTTTTGTTTTGTTTTTTTGAGACGGAGTTTCACTCTTGTTGCCCAGGCTGGAGTGCAATGGCACAATCTCAGCTCACTGCAACCTCTGTCTCCCAGGTTCAAGTAATTCTCCTGCCTCAGCCTCCCGAGTAGCTGAGATTACGGGCATGCACCACCACGCCCAGCTAATTTTGTATTTTTAGTAGAGATGGGGTTTCTCCATGTTGGTCAGGCTGGTCTTGAACTCCTGACTTCAGGTGGTCTGCCCGCTTCAGCCTCTTAAAGATCTGGGATTATAGGTGTGAGCCACCGCACCTGGCCAAGGGAAGGGTGTTTAATCTTCCTACAGTTAGTCTCACTATTGGTGATTAGTAATCACATTTTTGCAAGCACTGCACTGGGCTTTTCCAGGGCTGAAGGCTACATATATATATATATATATATATATATATATATATATACACATATATAGTTTAGATTGACATATAAAGGAAGTTGGGTACAAAAATGTAGTTGTCCCAGTTTTCAGATCATCCAAATGTTGTGTTGCCATGACGACTGCGTTTCAATTTCAGAAACAAAGTAAATGTTCAACAGTTGATTTAAATCATCTGCTTCTGACTACATCAAAACAAACAAACAGTCAGTTTGCATGCTACCAGCTGCCATTTTTTTCTTGATTTTAAGATTATTTGGTAGAGGGTAGGATGCAGATGGATATTTGATTTGCTTTATATTTTAAAACCTGAGATTCATTTGACAATTGTAGACCATGTGGGTATTTAGAGGGAAATGTTAGGATGCTTCCCTTATTTTCCCACTAAAAGTTGCAAAGCCAAAATGATAACCATGGAATCATGTTTCACAAACATGCTTCTCCCCACAATGATCAAATATTTTGGAGCGTTTGAGTAACTGTCACATCTGTTGAAGATAGGCGACTCAGTAACTTACGGCTCATGCAGAAATGGAGGAACAGAAATAAGGAGACAATGGCTTTACCAACCACAGCAGCACAAGAAGCCAAGGAAAAGAAGTGCCTTCTATTTTTTTCTTTTTAAAATGCTGAGAATTTACAGAGTAGCTCACTTTTAGGCTGACACTGTTTTGGCTGTTTATCCTTTCTCCTTAAGAGTCTGATGAGCGATAACCTACTTTTTAATTAATTTTTGTATATGGAATTCCAATAAAATACTCAAATAATAACTTTCCACTCACAGACTACAGCGGGGTGAGTGCCTATTACTGTGACAGGCACTTGCTTCATACCCAGCCTGTGGCCAGGAAAAATGGATGCATGTGTGAAACTACAGAAAATAGCCCTGATCTAACATGTCTGGGCATACTCAGCACCTGACCTAGTGCCTGACAGAGGATGGGCACTCAACAAAGCTTTGCTGAATGGCTGAATGTACATGTAAATGAATACATAAGAAGGTGGCATAGAGCAACAGACACTTATATTTAGAAAATAGAGTGTGCAGTGGGGGCGGTGATAATATAATATACAACGGGGGCTATGAATTGAGTGAAAATATTATCTAGAAAAACACTTTGAGCAAAATGGAGGGAATCTAAGTTTTATTTCACCTCCTTAGGTGGGAAAGGTAGATTTGTTTAACCATCTATAGTTTCCAGCTTTTTCTTTGTGTCCTGTGCTCTGTCCTCATTTTTGATGGAACATGACGGAGCTGGCAGCTCCATAGATCACAGCACATTCGACAGTTGAGTCCAGAGTCCCCTACATCTGGAAGCTGGAGCAGACCCTCTCCACACCCTGGGAGCCCTCATGGAAGCAGGTAGTTGGCAAGGCTAAGGGCGGCAGTGTGGGGTGGTTTATTAGAAAGTCAAGCCTGGGCTGGGGACGGTGGCTCATGCCTGTAATCCCAGCACTTTGGGAGGCCCGAAGTGGGTGGATAATGAGGTCTGGAGATCAAGACCATCCTGGCCAACATGGTGAAATCCCGTCTCCACTAAAAATACAAAAATTAGCCAGGTGTTGTAGTGGCGCGTCTATAGATCCAGCTACTCAGAAGGCTGAGGCAGGAGAATCTCCTGAGCCCATGAGACAGAGGTTGCAGTGAGCCAAGATCATGCCATTGCACTCCAACCTGGGCGACAGAGCGAGACTTGGTATCAGAGAAAAGAAAGCCAAGTCTGCAGGCACATGAGGATGGTCAGCGGTGGTAGACAAGGCAGCCGGGAAGACAGAGCGACCAGGCTGTTCAGTAAGAGCACAGATGAGAGATGATGAAAACCTGGGTGGGTCAGGATGGCGGCCCCAGGGATGGCGGGGAGAGACAGGGGAGATGGCGGGATTGGTGACTGCTGGGATACCAATGAGACAGAGGGAGGGTCAGGATGAAGACCAGCTCCTAGTCTGGGTGATGAGCGGCTTGTGATGCAGTCATCCAACCTAGCCATGGCCAGAAGTGGAGAGCAGAGTGGGAGTGGGGAGCCAGCACTTCACCCAGTCACAAAACCATGTTTACATGACCCATGCCTCCAAATCTCACCGAAGCCTCCCTGCTGAACTTACAAGTCCTTTGTAAAGAAAAAAAATATTTTTTGGGTTATTTGTAAATGTAATTGTGCCAAATGTTTATCTTTTTAAAACGCTGTGCAGCACCTGGCTCCCTCCCTGCTTCTGGGGCACCGCCTGCATGGGTGGTATTGCCAGAGCCCCGAGCACTGCTTCTCCCTACAGCAGTAAAGGTGGGTTCCTCCCTCCCTCCCTCCATGCTCCAGTTCACGTCCTGGATTCAACCCATTGGATGCTGGAATGGTTATGTTACGTGTCAACTTGGCTAGGCCATGGTACTCAGATGTTTGGTCAAGTGCTAGTCTAGAAATTACTGTGAAGGTATGTTTTAGATGAGATAAGCATTTAAATCAGTAAACTTTGAGTAAAGCAGATTACCATAGTGTGGTGGGCCTTATCCTATCAGTTGAAAATCAGATGTTCCCTTAAGCAGAGGGAATTCTGCCAATAGATGACTTTCAGACTCCAAGGAAAGCTCCTTTTTCCTGGGTCTCCATCCTGCTGGCCTGCTTCCTCTCTCTCTGTACTGTTCATTGCCTGTTTACAGGGAGAACCCTAATACAGATACACTCACCAAGTTCTTGAAACCAGCTGGAGGAATGCATAGGAGGAGAGAGGACGCATTCCCAGTAGTTTCAGCACAGTAAAGGGCCAGCATTGAATACTTCTGTGAGAACATTGTGGGTGGGACTACTAAGAATCAATTTCTCGCCTTCAGAAGTAAAACGAGGACATAAAAACCATAAACAAGCCGCTTTGGTTACTGTCATCCCAGGCAAGTCCCTTAGGCCTCTCCTTGATTCAATAAACTCTCAACAGCCTTCTGATAAATGCTTTCATTTAAAAAAAATGTAAAATAGTCAGAGTTAGAGTGTGGTGGCTCATAACTGTAATCCCAGCACTTTGGGGGGCCAAGGGGCGGATCACTTGAGGTCAGGAGTTGAGACCAGCCTGGCCAACACAGTGAAACCTCATCTCTACTAAAAATACAAAAATTAGCTGGGCATGGTGGTGTGTGCCTGGTAGTCGCAGCTACTGTGAGTAGCTGAGGCAGGACAATCACTTGAACTCAGGAGGCAAAGGTTGCAGTGAGCCGAGATCGCGCCACTGCACTCCAGCTTTGGTGACAGAGTGAGACTCTCTCTCTCAAAAAAAAAAGCCTGAGTGTGGTGGCTCACGCCTGTAATCCCAACACTTTGGGATGCCAAGGCAGGCGGATCACGAGGTCAGGAATTTGAGACCAGCCTGGCCAATATGGCGAAACCCCGTCTCTACTAAAAATACAAAAATTAGCTAGGTGTGGTGGTAGTCCCAGTTACTAAGGAGGCTGAGGCAGGAGAATCGCTTCAACCCAGGAGCAGAGTGGCAGTGAGCCAAGATCACGCCACTGCACTCCAGCCTGGGCGACAGAGCAAAACTCAGTCACAAAAAAGAAAAAAAAAAGAGTTAGTTTCTATTGCTTGCAGTAATGAGCCCTGTACAGTAGTAACACATGTTCATTGTTGATGAATTGCAAACCCCAGAAAAAGGACAAACAAGAAATTTATACACAAGCAGATGCAACTAATTTAAATACTTTTCCTTACAGACTCATTGATACATGTTTTAGACAACTGCATTTGTCTGTGTATGCTGTTTTGCCCTACTTGTCCTTAACCACTGATTATCCTACTGACACGCTTGGTCCTGTTTCAGTCACCTTGATGTCCACTTCCTGCTCATTACGCATCTTTGTTATTTTCTTTGTTTGCGTCTCTTATCTTGCGGGATATATACTATCTTTTATTTGCTTTCATCTCCGATAGTAGTTTGGACACAGACATTTTTTTTAAGACCATGTGAGATTACCTTTAGGTTTATGAGCTACATGCGTAAATCAATTTCTCTCATTATTAAAGTTAAGAACAACTTTTGTCCTTAGGTATAGAACACCTTCCCTTCACATGCTCTCTTTTTTAGTTTGTTATTTCTAAAATATGTCAAGTATTTGCTCATATAGATCTTTTTCAAGAGTTTTATTTCTGTACCAGTTTTGAAACCACATAGGAAAGAATTATGTGTATGTTCCATTGGCTTCAATACTGATAGCATGACATTCCTATTCTTTGAGTGATGTTTTCAGGAAGGTATAGGATGGTATATTTTTTGAGCACTTGCCTGCTTAAGACCATCTTTGCTACATTCCAAGACAAGTTGGTCTGCTCAGAGAAGTGTTGTCAGGCTATTAATGGGGACTTCTAATTGAGGTGAGTCAGAAACTACCTTCTCTCCCCCATCCGTTACTGTGCTGGTTCCGGTACCCGGGAGGTATGGTTCACAAGGGTAATTTTCAACCGAACCTCATCCACTTCAAAGCAGTAGAAATTTCCCCATATTCTGGAACATGGCTTTCTCCCCTCTCTAATGTCTAGGGGTGTTGCAAGTTCATGGAGTTTTGTGTACACTCACAGGTATTCTAGTGGAAAGTGGAGGGGCCCGTCACGCAAGATCTGGAGTCTGCTGCCATATTGACCCTCAAATGCTGGCGCTATTTTGTCAGCTCTTCTTACTTTCTTAGCCCTATTTTCAGTAGCTATTTTAGATCCTCTTCATCCGTATTAGTCAAACTATTTTGGTTGCAGGTAACTGAAAGTAACTTGAATTAGCACAAACACGAAAAGGAACTATCCTATAATAATACAGGGAAGTTTCAGGGAACCCAAGGGTAAAAATGTGATTTCTGGGTCTCAATGGGGAAGTGGAAAGTTCTTAGGACTCTATTTCTTATTTCTGTTTCTCCCTGCAGTGCTTTCTAAAGATTCACAGAAACAGCTGACATCTATTGAGTACTTAGCCTATGCCATGAGAACCCTCAGAGAAAGGGATTTTAAAGAATCACCTCCACTCTACACATAAGGAAAATCAGACACTGAGAAATTGAGTTGCCCCACTGTCACCCCATTAGGAGGCTGCAGGCACAAAATTTGGACCTCAGCAGCCTGGCTCCAGAGGTGACACCCTGAAGCTCTTCCATACACAGATGGGTCCAGATTGGACACCCCTCAGAGTTGCCCCTCTCCAGCCTCCAGCATTTGTTTGAACACTTTCAATAGCAGCTGCAGAGGGCGGAGGGGAAGATGAGGACCACACTGGGGGCAGCCTGAACTAAGCAAATCTTTCCCTATCTTGAACAAACATCTGCCTCTCTGAGAATATTCCCATTGGCCAAGTTTCTGTCCCCTGGGGCCACCCTGAGCCCATCCAAAGCTCAGTGCGCTCAGCTGCCTTTGAGGTATTTGAGGACCGAAAGTTGTGGATGCTTTGGGCTTGGCAACCTCAATTCCCTCAACTGTTCCCCCAGGGATTTTTGAAAAAGTGCCTCATCATGCTGCTTCCCATCTTCACAACGTGCCTCAGATGGTGCAAGCCACCTTCGATAGAACACGCAGTTATTTCTGTCAGAGCACAGGTTCTCATCAGACACAACAGCCACCTCCTTCTCACAATGGATCTTCTGTAGGCCTTTTTTTTTTTTTTTAAGTTTTTTGAGACAGGGTCTCACTCTGTTTCCCAGGCTGGGAGTGCAGTGGTGCAATCATGGCTCACTGCAGTCTTTACCTCCCGGGCTAGGGGATCCTCCCACCTCAGCCTCCTGAGTAGCTGGAATTATAGGCACACACCACCACGCCCAGATAATTTTTGTATTTTTTGTAGAGATAGGGTTTCACCATGTTGCCCAGGCTGGTCTCAAACTCTTGGGCTCGAGAGATCCTCCTGCCTCAGCCTCCCAAAGTGCTGGGATTACAGGCACAAACCACCATGCCTGGCCCACAATGGAGATTTCATAATGTCCCCTCTGTATGCAGAAATAAAAGCTACCCACACACATAATTTTAAAACACACATAATGTCCGAATTATAAAATTAAGGAGCAATAAAAGAGAAGTAATTATGAAAAAATATATAATATATAAATGCTCAGGCACAGCTACTTTGGAAAACATGTGAAACAATGTTTGCACCTGCTTATAATGTTTGGTTTCACAAGCAGCAATCAAGATCAGAAGCCCGTCTGTAGAAACAGTATAGAAAATGAAAGAGTAAAGGGAGGAGTATGCACTAGGGTTAATAACAGGCCAAAATTATGCTACAGGATGCAAGAAAGAAGATAGCTCTACCTGAAGTCACAATATATGCCCAAGGAAAGGTACACTGTCGGAAATGGGCAAGTGTGAGAGCCTCACAGGTGAACTCAGAGCTCACCTACAAGTGTAGTGTCAAAATAACGTCCTGCCTTTTGACATGGGACAGTGTTGTGACTGAGAATGGCCGAGATCATGTCTCCTAGATGGAGCTCCTAAAGTCACACAAGAGAAAGCACTGGAGACATAATCTTCCATGGTCAATGGGGCAGACAGAATGGATTGGAAAGAGACAGAGTGAAATAAGGGCTGGGAGGCTGTGGTGGACCTCTGGAGACAGCATCTGACTGAGAAACTGAAGGCAGGTAAGGAATGAGTCATTACAGTATGCAATTTCACAGTGTATTTCTTACCATTGAGCAACAAAAGTAATATACATTTGATAGCTATCATAAAATGCTTTATTCATTTTGAGACAGGGCCTCACTCTGCCATGCAGGCTGGAGTGCAGTGGTGCAGTCACAGCCCACAGCGGTCTTGACTTCCTGGGCTCAGTCAGCCCTCTCACCTCAACCTCCCAAGTAGCTGGGACTACAGGTACGTGCCACCATGCCCAGTGGATTATTTTATTTTATCTTACTTTTTTTGTGGAGACCGTTTTGCCATGTTGCCCAGGTTGGTCTCAAACTCCTGGGCTTAAGCAATCCATCTGCCTCAGCCTCCCAGTGTTGGGATTACAGTTGTGAGCTACAGGACCCAGCCTAAAGCATTTTATAGCAATTCTTTTAAAGTATTTAATGTATCTCTGCTAATTTTACAGTTTTTTGGTTGCCAGTTAAGATGAGACTCAAAGCTGCCCTGTTACATGGTTGCATATGAAAGTTGCAAAAGCAGAGTGATAGAGGTATCTGTTTGGCTGCTCAAATACCATGGACAACGTTGTTATAGGTGATCTTATTTTTCCAAAATAGTGACCACCTTCTTAGTAGAGCTTTAAACAAGATGGAGTACAAACTGCTCTCAATTTACTTGGTAGTTATATTCCTGGAAAATTCAGCAAATGTGAAAACTGTGAAAAAATATTTTGTATTTCTATGTAAAATGGAGTTCTTAGGTGGAGATATTTAGGAAAAGATTTCCCGCCTCATGAACGCCTGTGGGATGCTTGAAAACCGTGGAGACTTGTGGCAATTCTTTATCTCATGGGCTGTCCACACTACAGCAGTTATATGGTTTGTGTCCCCCCCCAAATCTCCACTTGAATTTTATCCCCCAGAATTCCCTGGTGTTGTGGGAAGTACCCAGTGGGAGGTAATGGAATCATGGGGGCCAGTCTTTCCCTTGCTATTCTTGTAATGGTAAGTCTCACAAGATCTGATGGGTTTATCAGGGGTTTCTGCTTTTGTTTCTTCCTCATTTTCTCTTGTCACCACATGTAAGAAGTGCCTTTTGCCTCCTGCCATGATTCTGAGGCCTCCCCAGCCCTGTGGAACCGTAAGTCCAATGAAACCTCTTTTTCTTTCCAGTCTTGGGTATGTCTGTATCAGCAGTGTGAAAACGGACTGATACAAGCAGTCTAGGCTCTCTAGTCCCCAGCTACTAAATTCCAGTAGCGCCTTCCTTCTCCAGTAATGTGACAATAGAAAAGAGTCCCCACAAAGTTGTGAATAGCCCTCAAGGCTGATGTTGCCCCAAGGAGACCTACTGGGTGAGAGTAATTGGTTGAATCCTCTTCTCTAGGATTCGGGTAAGCATGCATGTACGCATATGTCTCCACGCACACTTGCAATTCGAGTTTAGAGAATCACATGGTTTGGCTCTGGGTCCCCACCCAAATTTCATCTCAACTTGTAATCGGCACATGTCAGGGGAGGGACCAGGTGGGAGGTAATTGGATCATGGGGCTGGTTTCCCCCATGCTGTTCTCATGATACTGAGTGAGTTCTCAAGAGACCTGATGGTTTTAAAGTGTGGCACTTCCTTGTTCTTGCACACGCTCCCTCCTGCTGCCTTGTCAAGGAGGTGCCAGCTTCCCCTTCACCTTCTGCCATGACTGTAAGTTTCCTGAGGCCTCCTAGCCATGGATCCTCTCACCCCTGTGGAACTATGAGTCAATTAAACCTCTTTGTTCATAATTACCCAGTCTCAGGTAGTATTCTTTATAGCAGCATGAGAACTGACTAATACAGAGAATGAACTAGTTCTGAACGTGTTTCTCGAGCAACCATTTTATTCTCTATTTTTCATGTACCATTTTCGAGCTTTAAAAACATTATCATAAAATACATACAACACACATTTATCATTTTAAGTGTACAATTTAGTGGCATTAAGTACATTCACACTGTTGTGCAACCATCACCACCATCCATTCCTGGCTTTTTAATATTTGAAATGTATTCAAGCTTAGAGAAAGGTTGTAAAAATAAGCCACTTAAGAGTAAATTGCTGCTATGAGATCCTGTATTACCCCTGAATACTATGGTGTGAAATTTAAGAACAAAGACATTCTCCCAAATAACCACAGTACAGCCATCACAATCAGGAAATCAACATTGGGGAAGTACAATCAGCTAGTCATCAGACCATGTTCAAATGTCACCAATTATCCCAATAATGTCCTTTATAAAAAAAGATCCAGCCTAGGATCAAGCATTACATTTCTTCTCATGACTCTTTGGTCTTCATTCAATCTAGCACAGTTCCTCAGTTTATCCTTGACTTTCAGGATCTTGACACTTTTAAAGATTACAAACCAGTTGTTTTCTAGAATATTCCTCAGTTTGGGTTTGTCTGGTGTTTCCTCATGATTAGATTCAGGTTATGCTTTTTTGCAGGAATATCACAGAAATCATGGCAAGTTCATCTCATTGCACCCTCACAGGTGGTATAAAATTTCCATTTATTTCATTACAGATGGCATTAACTTGGATCACTTAATTAGAGTGTTGTCTTCTGGGTTTTCCTCGCTTTTATTCTTTTGATGCTAGTAAGAGTCTGGTAAGGAGGTACTTTGAAACCATGAAAATATTCCATCCCTCATTAAATGTTCACCCACTAGTTTTATTATCCACTGGTGTTCGCTGGATGCATTAATAATTACAGGGTTGTCAAATGCCAATTTTCTAGTTCCATCATTCCCTGTACATTTATTAATTAGCATTTTGCTGTAAGGAAAAGCTTTCTTTTCTCCACACTTATTTATTGTGTCATCTCATTGCATCGGCATAGACTTCTGAATTCCTATTTTATTTAGTGTGCTATCATCCTTACTGTACTTATTTTGGTGCCAAATTGTCCTGGATTTGTCCAGTGCGAGGTCCATCAAACTGGTTTCTATGAGCTTTTAACATGTTTCTGTCCTTCTTGAGCCCTTCCCTATTTTCTGGCACAAAAACATATTCTAGGCCTAACTTGTATTTTCCCTGCCCCAACCCTAGAATCAATCATTTCCCCAAGAATCCTGGAATCCTTTTAGTAAAGAATGATATTTAGAAACCAAGATCTAGACTCTAGGTGTGCACATTGTTAATGGGTATCACTGCTTTCAGTAAGAGTTAGAGATATCTATTATTTATATAAAAATAGAGTTATAGATTGATCTATCCACACACACACACACTCAACCACATATGTATTAGACATTTGCATTTATTTTCATTTCTTTATCTCTATCTGTCAAAGCATATGCTTTATTTTATTATTATTGTGTATATTGAAGCCATGAATTCATACCAAATACTTCCAATTCCAAATCTAACACCACAGGGTTAATTCTAGTTTTTTTCTTTTTATTACTTTATATTAGGCTCCCAGACATGGACAGCAGTGGGGGGTAGTCGACAGGAAGGAAGGGTGCTTCATAACAATTTAAGTTCAATTTTTGTGTTATTTTAAATTATTTAACTTCAATTAGAAGTTATTTGCATACTTTACATTTACAGAGCACTTTCTGTGTGTCAGGTACTGTGGGCCTTTACATGCATCATCTCATTTAATTCTTGCAACCATTCTCTAAGGTGCATAATATTATTCCTTTATCCATTTTACAAAGGAGGCAACTGAGGCTTAGAGAGGTTACACAGTAGGAGCACAGGAAGAGAAACTGATGTGTTTCCCTCTAATAGTCATCATCTTTGATAGTAATTGAAAACTTTTAAAATATTTCTAATATGTAATACCTCCTGGATATGTATTAGGTGTATACCAGCAAACAGATTTTTATCCCTGTCCTTTGAGTTAATATTTTATTCTGGCTAGCAATATAAAACAGCTGAGCTTACTATGTACTCTCCTTTATGGAGTGCAGCCATTTAATTAAATCCCTGAATTATCATCAGTGCCTAGAATAATGCCTGTGTGTAATAGGTGCCCGACAAATAGATGGATGACCAATACATCTACGCAGCATGTAATGACAGTGAAGTAAACAGGGTGCCCACTAAAACATGGTTCTCTCTTCCCTCGTTGACATACAGGAGGCCACACTTCCTTGCCCCCTTGCAGTTAGGTGGGATCATGTGACCAGTTCTGGCCAAAGGAAAGTGAGCAAACATGACCATCGAGAAGCCCCAGTCTCTCTTGTCCTGCTGGGGCAAGTTCCAGTTGGCACAGCCAGCAGATGGGGGCCTCTCGCAGCCCAGCTCCCACTCAGTCTAGCTCCCACTCTTCCCCACGGCCTTGCTGACCAATAGTAAAGTTTTTGTGAGAGTGAACTTTTTAAAGCTACGGAGGTTCTCAAGGTTAACGTGTCTGCGTCGTACCTCTCTTCTCTAGTTTTACAGATCCTATTAAATTTTCAAAAGCCATACTCCTCACTAAGAGTCCAAACACCATTCCATATGCAGTGTAAGCAAATGCCATGTGTGAGATTTATCAAAGAAACAGTATCGCAAGCATATATATATTGAAGGAAGCACTGAAGAAGACAGGAACAATAATTAAGAAAAATAAAGGGCACTCAAATTCCTGGGGTTCAAGGCATCCTGACAGAGCTCCTTGCCCTGTAATTTCATGTGGATCGTTCCTGAAAGTGACTTCAGATTCTGACTTCCTTTATTCCCAAAATGGCAATTTGTCAAGTCACACTTCCTCTTGAAATAAAATACTGATTTTGTTCATAGTTGTAAATTTTTTTGGACATCTTTTTTACATACAGGAGGACGAGAAGTATGACTTTTGTCCAGTAACTGGCTAGCTTTGCAATTCTACATCAAAGATATTTTATATAGAGCCCCAGACGCTGTTCCAACTCTGAAATGGTACTTAGGTTATATTGGGAAGACTGCTCCCTTTGCCCAAATGTGCCGTTGGCATTATTCCTATGAAAATTTATAACAATTTTATGTGTAAAAGCAGAGGGAATAATATAATGAATTACTATAAAACTATCACTTTTATGTTATAATTGTTAATATTTCCTCACGTTTCATCTATGTTCCCCTTTGATGAAGTGTTTTAAAACTAGCCCCAAACATCATGGCACTTAACCTTTAAAAACGTCACTGTATGGCCGGGTACAGTGGCTCACGCCTGTAATCCCAGCACTTTGGGAGGCCAAGGCAGGCGGATCACAAAGTCAAGAGCTTGAGACCATCCTGGCCAATATGGTGAAACCTCGTCTCTACAAAAAATACAAAAATTAGCCAGGCATGGTGGCATGAGCCTGCAGTCCCAGCTACTCGGGAGGCTGAGGCAGGAGAATCACTTGAACACAGGGGGCGGAGGTTGCAGTGAGCTGAGATCACACCACTGCACTCTAGCCTGGGTGAAAGAGGACACTCCATCTCAAAAAACAAAAACAAACAAAAAAAACCATTATACATCTCAAAAATATAAGAATATTTTCTTACATAATCATAATACTATCATCATACCTAACAAAATTAAGAACATAATTCTTTTATAATATCTGATACCCCATCTTCATTCAAGTTTTCTAAAATATCCCCAAGATGTGTTTTAATTTTTATTTTTTCAGATGGAGTCTCTATTGCCTAGGCTGGAGTGCAGTGGCGAAATCCTGACTCACTGCAACCTCCACCTCCCAGGTTCAAGCAATTCTCCTGCCTAATCCCAGTTGCTGGGACTACCAGCACACACCACCACACCTGGCTAAATTTTGTATTGAAGACTTCTTTTACTAATTCTTCCAGAAAGTTTCCTAGTTAAATAAACAAATAAAAGATAAACACGTTGTGTGTTTGTTTTTAGCAGTCTCTATAGACAATACAATGTAGTAGTTTAAAAAAGTCCTATTAATAGCAAGTGATTTAGGGAGTAAAAAGACTTGGCTCTAGTCCTGCCTTACTGTGAACTAATGACTTGAACAAGTTCTGTAAGTTGTCTGAGCCTTAGCTCCTGTATTAGTCTGTTCCCATGCTGCTGATAAAGACATACCCGAAACTGGGTATGATTCCCCTGCAAAACAAGGAAATCATTTCGTCCTCCAACAAATATACCAGGTCTTAGGTTTCCACGACACTGTTTTCAAAGCAGGCCCCTTGGAGCCATGAGGTCATTTCCCTGATGGTGCATCCCTCAAAATATTTTTATAAATACTTTTAAATCCGGTTATAAGTCACACAGGAAAATAAGTACTACTGCTTGATAGTCATGTTTCCTCTTTTATTTAATAGGTATTTGTTGCAGACTTGCCAGGTGCATAAGGAATTGTGCAAGGTGCTGGGGTTGCTGAGGCAGGATGGGTGCAAATGTGGGCAAGACCAAGCTCTGCTTGCTAAGGAACTTAGCGTTTTGTAAATGACCGGCATTCTCCGCCGAGCGTGGTGGCTCACGCTTGTAATCCCAGCACTTTGGGAGGCCAAGGAGGGAGGATCACGAGGTCAGGAGTTTGAGACCAGCTCAACCAGCGTGGTGAAACCCCGTCTCTACTAAAAATACAAAAATTAGTTGGGCGTGGTGGCATATACCTGTAATTCCAGCCACTCAGGAGGCTGAGGCAGAAGAATAGCTTGAACCTGGGAGTTGGAGGTTGCAGTGAGCCAGGATCATGCCATTGCACTCCAGCCTGGGTGACAGAGCGAGACTCTGTCTCAAACACACACACACACACAACCAAAAAAACCCCAGCATACTCTAGCATCCGATTAGCTATTTTGAATGACTTACTTTAGAAAATTAGTGTTTAGCTTGTATATATATTGCCTTTTTAAAAAAGACCAGGAATATGAGATGCTTTAAAAAAAAGATACTAGTTGGAGGGAGCAAAAAATATCTGGTTGGAAGGAGGAGGTTTGTACCTACACAAAACAATGAAAGGGATTGAATAAAACCTTGGGGGTAGGGGAATGGGGAATATCTTCGGCATAGTATGAATGTCTCCAAAGCCAAGGTCTCTGGGTTTGAGAAATGGACCTCCTCAGCTATATAGACATTAACTTCTATTTTGAAGCTGATAAAATGCCTCCTACTTGGTATTTATCAAAAGTAATTCTAAGGCTGGGTGCCTTGGCTCATGCCTGTAATCCAAGCACTTTGGGAGGCTGAGGCAGGTGGATCACCTGAGGTCAGGAGTTTGAGACAAGCCTGGCCAACCTGGTGAAACCCTGTCTCTATTCAAAAAACAAAAATTAACTGAGTGTGGTGGCACATGCCTGTAATCCCAAATACTTGAGAGATTGAGGCAGGAGAATTGCTTGAACCTGGGAGGCGGAGGTAACAGTGAGTCGAGATTGCACCACTGCACTCCCACCTGAGCAACAGAGTGATATGTGAACAATAGCTGGAAGTTAAAAAGTTCAGAGCATCCACTGGGCAAGGCTGAAGCCAAAACAAACACACTGCACACTGAATACCTTAAATAATTAACACACGCTCTTTGAAAACATTGAGCATTGAAGGGTTTATAAAAATATGAAGGTTGATGGTCCAAGGATACAAAATTTCAGCCAGACAGGAGGAATACGTTTAAGAGATTTATTGTACACAATGGTGACTTTAGTTAATAAAAATGTATTGTGTTCTCGAAAATTGCCAAGAGAGTACATTTTAAGTGTTGTCACCCAAAAATGGTAAATATGTGAGGTAATGCACACGTTAGTTTCATTTAGCCACTCTACATTGTATACATGTATTAAAATAACATAGTGTACATGATAAATATATGTATATATTTATCAGTTAAAAAATACAAACCTAAAGAAAGAAAAACATGGTAAAATTAGAAAAATAAATTAGTAAGTAAAATAACTGAATTCAGAAATACTGGATCCCACAGAACTCCAAAACAAAGAAACAAACAAGCAATAATATGAAGGAGTTTCGCTGTTCTTGTATTTCCAGATCACCTCAATGAAATGTTCTAGGGTTCAGGTGTTTTCAATGGGGTAGCTTTCTGCTGGATTATTTTTTTCAAAACCTCTTGTTAAATGAAGGAATCATTTAACAACAGGTTTAGAAAAGTGGTTAGAAAATCAAACTAATAAGTATCCCTCATGTTGACTGGAAATTTTAATAATTAGAAACTTGTTGATGAGGTAATGACTCCCAGCTGAGAAAGGGGTTAGAGACAAGCAATCATTACCCTCATGCAATGCAAGAGCTTGTCCTGGTGGAAATATCAAGTGTTGCCCTGATGTAGGCTAATTACCAATCGTTCTGGAGTGACTTACAGCCTGCCACATTTTTGTTGCAACACCTGCAGTTTGTGTCAAGGAGAAGAAAGGTGTCACATTGCCAAGTGCTGGAGAAGTATTTGTTGAGGAGGATGGGCACGGCTTTTCAAAAACACTCATTAGCAAAATCATGATTCTCATTTATTTATTCAAGATATATTTATTGAAAACCTACCAACCACTAGGCGTTGTCCTAGGTGCTATGGTTTATGGTGATTTCAGGCATTTTCAGCCGATTCAAACAGGAGACTGATTGCATAGTTGCAGAGAGAGCTAGTTGTCTTTCAAAGAGAGATAATTTATTCTTTGCTTTAGTAGGAAAAATAATTTCCATTGTATGTACTAAGACTACAAAACTTTCTTCTGAATGGAATAGACAATAGCAATAGAAGACTATCATCAGTAATTTAGCGTGACTGAATTAATTTAACCCGTATATGCGGTTTGGGAGGTGAAAAATTATACATGATGTCGAAATATTCAATGGCATAAGCTAGAACTGCAAGAATCTGACAGACGCTCACTCAAAAACTTTCCGATACAGCCTCTTTATAAACAAAACTGAAACAGCAAAAACAATCTTACTAAAAAACTCACAATCGCAGCCACAAAATGCATCAGAGTGACTCCAACAAAATTTGTTTTCATCCTGTGGGTTCCCGAGGAGTTCCAACAATGATCAAATAGGTTAGGAGCCAGAACCCACAGGATTTTAATGGATTCAGCTGTTCGATCCTTTGAAGCACCTAGTTCTGAAAGCTGCTGCTGCTACTTCTGTTTCCTGCTACTTAGGGAGAGAACACAGAACCAGAAAGACAAAGGCGTTTCCTCCCTGAACCGTACACCCAACTGCCAGAATAGGAGAACAGGAGCAGAAGGAGAGGGAGGGCAAGGCTGTCTGGGATGCAGGGACAATTGACTGGGGTGGGCTGTGGTTGCAGAGATAAGAACCAGTCATAGAGTCAAAGCCGAGCTCAGAAGCAGTGCCAGGTCTCCTCTGTGATCCCAGAACTTTCCGGCCCCTCCCTGTCAATCTCACAACGAACAGGCCACAAATGAACGAAATCCTTAGGAAACCACCTGGCGTTCTTCCTATTTCAAAGTCCCTGCGTCAGCTACCTTGTTATTAAATGACAGGCTTTGATCTTCATACGCTGGGTGTTGGAAAAGCAAGGGTGTGTTAGAGACTGCAAGTTCTACCTTGATTCCTGTTTTCCCTCCTTACAGGAAATGGAATTCCCCAGGGAAAACTCAGAACAAGACTACATCGCCCAGCGCCCCTTGCACTCCCTGTAGCCATGTGACTAAGTTCTGGCCAATGGGAAGTACGTGGCGGGGGTGTGGGCAGTGCAGCATCTCTAGGGGGCGTGGGAAGTGCGGCATCTGTAGGGGCGTGGATGTGCCCTTCCTTCCTGCCTTCCCCCGTCCTGGTGGTGATGTGGAAAGTGGGCCTGATGGCTGAAACGTGGACACCTACATGAGCCCAGAAGTGGAAACCGTGTGTCGAAGTTGGTGAAGCAACGAGACGGAAGGAACCTGGGTCCCTGAGGATGGCGGAGCTGCCCTGGTCACTCAGAAGTAACTGATGGGAGGACCAAATAAATGTTTCTCTTATTCAAGCCTTTGTTATTTTGGGTTTCTGTCATCCGGACTTAATCCTAACTGATGTAAAAGCTGCCATTCATTTGAAGTTAAAATAATAACTGAGACTGAGTGCTTATTCTGTGATAATTGAGGACTTTTAGGTTTCTTACCTCATTTAGTACAACAACACTATGAAGAAGTACTATTATTGGCCGGTGGGATGGCTCACACCTGTAATCCCAGCACTCTGGGAGGCCAAAGCGGGAGGATCACGTGAGGTCGGCAGTTCAGGACCAGCCTGACCAACACGGAGAAACCCCATCTCTACTAAAATACAAAATTAGCTGGGCGTGGTGGTGTGCGCCTGTAATCCCAGCTACTCAGGAGGTGGAGGCAGGACAGTCGCTTGAACCCAGGAGGCGGAAGTTGCTGTGAGTCGAGATTGTGCATTGCACTCCAGCCTGGGCAATAAGAGCGAAACTCCGTCTCAAAAAGCAAAACAAAACAGAACTATTATTTATCCCTATTTTGTGGATGAGGAAACTGAGGCACAGTGATGTTGCATAACTTGCTCAAGGTCACACAGCTGATAAATGGCAGTCAGAACTTGAATCCAGGTAGTATAACTCCAAGTGGGTACAGTGTTCTCTTCTTCAATAGAGTTGGCAATCTACAGCAGGATGGTCAAATCCAGCCTGTTGCCTCTTTTTGTAAATAAAGTTATATTGGAACACAACACATTTATTCATGGATTGTCTATGGCTGGTTTCACTCTATAGTGGCAGAATTGGGGTGTTTTAACAGAGACCATATGGCTCCTGAATCTAAAATATCAAGTAACCACCCCTTTACAGAAGAAATTTGCTGACCTCTGTTCCACAATATACTGCTTCTAAACCTGATGTGGCAATATATACGATTATATAAAAGGTGAACTAGGGGTGATTATTTACTTTGGGAAACAGTTGATAAATCTTAAGTAAAAACAAGTATTTTGAGAGCCTCTTTTGTACCAGGTACATCATTAGGCCCTTTTTATCATTGTTTTGTTTATTCTTTACAATTGCCCCATAAGGTAAGTGTTCTCGTCCCCATTTTGAGGATGAGGAAATTGAGACCCAGAGAATTAAGTAAATTCTTAATTGCCCAAGTAAGTATTTGAACCCAGCATTTCTGATTCCAATCCTATAGCCTCCATCCACTATATCATGCCACCGTATTTAAACCATTTAAAATACAACTTAATTTACAGAAAAATTGGCTTTTCCAGGAAAAAAAGCACATTCACATGTTGCGAAAACTTTTCGACAAAATTTTATGTAGCAAAATTTAGTGAAGGGTTATTTAAATCTGTATTATAAGGGATGATTCCATCACCCTATAATGTTTAGTGGGTTTCGTTCTAATATTCCCCTACCTAGAAGCACTGAGAAAACCAGTTCTAGAAGATCTTTTTAGAATTTTGATTTTTCTGAGTTGTAAAGGAAATTAACCATCCTCAGAACTGCACTTCAAGTAGAAGAGGTTTTGAATGAGAATAATGAAACATGAGAATCTTTCTACACAAGCCAGTGCAGACATAGTTCACTGTTGATGACTTAGCTCAATGATTCATGAGCCCATAGCTGGACAACGACTTTCATCTTCTAAGGATGATAAACCTCTAAAAGAACCTCCAGACTTTTTCCCTTGAAAAAAATTAATATAGATATTTAAATAGTTTTTCAGACCCCTAAAGCTTATTGACGACATCTTGGTGTCCCTAGACCCCCAAATTAAGAACTTCTAATTTATCTCTAGTACCTTCTCTGTATTGTTACTAACAATATAACTTTGGACAAGTTACTTAACCTTGCTAATCATCAATGTCTTCATTGACATAGTAGGAATAATCATAGTATTCAGATTGTTGTGAAGACTGAGATAGCCACGCAAGGTACTGAGTATGTGCTTGTTGCATAATAAACATTCAATAATATTAGCTCTGATTATTAGAATTGGTTTATCTGTTTCCTAACTTTGTACACTATACTAATTCAAATGTTATTCTCATCCAGAAACTCTCCCTCACAGACACGCCTAGAATAATATTTGACCAAATATCTGGGCACCCTGTGGCCCAAATTGATATATAAAATCAACCATCACAGGGTGGGGATAGGTAATGATATTTCATGGGAAGCATGGTTTTATGGAATGGGGATCATTTATTAGACTAAAGCAAGTGGAGACCGTTCTAGTACCTCTCTGTTATAGGGTGCAGAGCTCAGGTTGGAGACACAAGGAGCTGTAGACTCAGCAGGAATAGTCTCATAGCAATGTTTTGTAGTTTTCAGGGTCAAGGTCTTTGCACATCTTTTGTTAAATTTATCCCAAACTATTCTGTTTTTTATTGTGATTTTTAAATGAAATGTAAAATTTTGTTGTCTTATAGTTTGCTGCTGGTATATAAAAATGAAATGGATTTTGACATATTGACCTTGTATCCTGAGACCTTGTTAAAATCTTTTATGAGTTCTAATAGTTTTTGTTGTGTTGATGGTTTAGGATTTTCTACATAAACAATCTGTTATCTAAAAATAGGAATCCTTCTGCTTTCCTTTTTCCAATCTGTTTGTCTTTTATTTCTTTTTCTTGCCTTATTACACTTGCCTTATCATTAAGTACTGCACCTTGGGTTAGTTAGATGCTCCAAGAAGTTGATGCAAAGATAGGATTAATCATGCAAGGATTGTCCGGGCATGGTTGCTCACACCTGTAATCCTAGCACTCTGGGAGTCTGAGGTGGGAGGATCATTTGAGGCCAGGAGTTCGAGACCAGCCTGAGCATCATAGCAAAACCCTGTCTCTATCAGACAATTTTTAAAAAGTTTAGCCAGGTATAGTGGCATGTTTGTATAATCCCAGCTACTAGAGAGGCTGAGGCAGAAGGATCACCTGTGCCCAGGGGATTAAGGCTGCAGTGAGCTATGACTGTGTCACCGCACTCTAGCCTAGCTGACAGACCGAAACCCTGTCTGTCTCTAAAAAAACAAGGATTTTTATTAGGGAAAATTTCTGTAGGATACAAAATGCAGACGGAGCTCCACAAACTGGAAGAGCCATCAGACTTTGACGTCAGAAAGTAAAGGAGAAAGGGAAGGAAGAATAGGTGGAGGCACTCTAGACTGCTATGCTGCATGAGGAGTATCTGCAAGGAATATCTATCACTGAGCCAGAGTCCTGTGACTCCAGTCAATTTCAGAGCTTAATGGCTGGGGTCCCTGGTCAATTACATTCTCTTTAATAGCAGGTGTACAAAGTGTATTCTCATGATCACCACACCTATCCAGTACAATATTTAATAGAAATAGTGAGATTGGCTATCTCTACATTTTTCCTCATCTTATGGGGCAAGTGTTCAATATATCACCATTAAGTATGATACACGTGTCCTTATAGTAGAACGATTTATAATCCTTTGGATATATACCCAGTAACGGGATTGCTGGGTCAAATGGAATTTCTGTTTCCAGGTCCTGGAGGAATCGCCACACTCTCTTCCACAATTATGCAGCCATCAAAAACGATGAGGTTGTGTCCTTTGTAGGGACATGGATGAACCTGGAAACCATCATTCTCAGCAAACTGACAGAAGAGCAGAAGATCAAACACCGCATGTTCTCACTCATAGGCGGGTGTTGAACAATGAGATCACATGGACACAGGGAGGGGAGCACTACACTCTAGGGTCAGTTGGGGGGAAATAGGGGAGGGACAGTGGGGGGTGGGGAGTTGGGGAGAGATAGCAAGGGGAGACAAGCTAGATGTAGGTGATGGGGAGGAAGGCAGCAAATCACACTGCCACGTGTGTACCTATGCAACAATCTTGCATGTTCTTCACATGTACCCCAAAATCTAAAATGCAATAAAATAAATTTTAAAAAAAGTATGATGTAGGCTGTCGGTTTTCCATAGATCTCTTTATCAGTTTGGGGATATAATCTTCTTTTCTTAGTTTACTGAAATTTTTAAAAATGTTATGAATGAGTGTTGATTTTTGTTGAATGTATTTTTCTGCATCTGTGAAATGATTGTGTGGTTTTTATCCTTTATTCCGTTAATACAGTTGGTTACATTGTTGATTTTTGAATGTTAAACCAACCTTGCAATCCTGGAATAAACCCCACTTAGTCATGATCTATTATTTTTTTATTGTTGGATTTAGTTGCTAATATCTTGTTAAAGATTTTACTCATAAGGTATTTTGGTTTATCATTTTCTTTTTTTTTTCTAATAATGTCTCTGACAGATTTTGGTATCAGGGCTAGGTTTGTCACATAGAATGAATTGAGCAATACTACTTTCTTTTTTATTTCCTAGGAGTTGTATAAGATGAGTGCTATTTCTTCCTTAAATGTTTAATATGGTCCTTAAATGTTCACTATGGTATATCTCTTTCTTAAGTGTTGAATTTTCCAGAGAAAGAGAAAGCATGTAGGAAAGTTTTTGAGTATGAATTTGATTTCTTTGGTAGATACAGAGATATTCAGATTTTAAAAATTTCACCTGTGTTAGTTTTTGTTAAGCTGTATTTTTCAAGGAATCTATTAATTTCATTTAAGTTGTTAAATTTATTGACATAAAGCTGTTGATAATATTTCCAGCTGGGTTTGGTGTCTCATTCCTGTAATTCCAGCACTTTGGGAGGCCAAGGCAAGTGGATCGCCTGAGGTCAGGAGTTCGAGACTAGCCTGGCCAACATGGTGAAACCCCATTTCTACTAAAAATACAAAAATTAGCTGGGTGTGGTGGTGCACACCTGTAGTCCTGGCTACTTGGGAGGCTGAGGCAGGAGAATCGCTTGAACCTGGGAGGCAGAGGTTGCAGTGAGCCAAGATTGCATTACTGCACGCCAGCCTGGGTGACAGAGTAAGACTCCATCAAAAAAGTTTTTTTTCCTTTTGATAACTATAAGGTCTAAAGTGATATCCCATCCTCTCATTTATGATATTGAAAAATTATCTTTTCTCCCTTTATTTTTCCTTGATCAGTCTTATTAGGATTTATCAATTTGATAAACCTCAAAGAATCAAATTTGTCTTTAAATATTTCTCTACTTGTGTTTATTTTCTATCTCATTGAATTCTGACTTAATTATTTCTTTTCTTCTGCTTGCTTTGGGTTTACATTGCTTATTTTTTTTTTAATGGATGCTTGGATAATTGACTTTAAGCCTTTGTTTGTAATGTAAGCATTTAAAGTTATAATTTTTTTCTCTACTCATTTATGGCCTATAAATTTTAATATGTCACATTTTTATCATTTTTTGGTTTGAAGTATTTTCTAAATTATCTTGTGATTTCTTCTTTAAGATAAGGTATTTAGAAAAATGTTTAATTTTTAAATATTTGAAGCTTTTCTAGATATCTCATTGTTATTGGTTTCTAATTTAATTTATTTGTGGACAGAGAACATATTTTAAAATTCTGGTCTTTCAAAATTTACTGAGATGTGTATGACATGCTCTGCCTTGGTTAATGTTTCATGTGTACTTGTTGGGAATGATTATTCTGCATTTGTTATATACATATCTATTAAGTCAAGATGGTTGATAGTGTCATTCAGATCTTCCATTTCCTTGATTATAATGTTTTTTGTTCTAGTTGTTCTATTAGCTCTTGAGAGGAGGGTGTTAAAATCTTCAACCATGATTGGGGATCTTCTTCTTCCTTTATCTCTGTCATTTATTGCTGCAGGTAGTTTGAAGTACTGTATATTATTATTTCTTCCTGATGTATTGGTCCTTTAGGAATTATAAAATCTTTCTTTCTCTTTAGTAATAATTCCTATCTTGCTATCTATTTCCTCCAGAATTAATATAACCACTCCAGTTTTCTTACCCTTGTCATTTCCATAATACAATGTTTCATCTTTTGCTTGTATTCTTTTTGTGTGTCTGTCTATATTTAAAATGCCTTTCTTGAAGACAGCATATAATTAGATATTGCTTGTCTGATATGGTTTAAATCTACTGGCTTCACATTTATTTCTAATTTCTCATCTATTTTTCTTTCTCCTATTTTCCCTTCCCTACCATCTTTTACATAAAATATTCTTAACATTTATAAAAATAACATTTTGTTACTGTGGTGATTACAATACACAACTGTAATTTATCACAATCCACTTAGAGGTAATACTGCACAGCTTGGTATATTTCATAAGAACCTTACAGCAGTAGAGTTCCATCTGCTGCTGTTGGGGAGGATAAAACCTTTATCCTCTCCCGTCCTAGGTTCCTTATATGGGGCTCTGGAAATTAAATTGACAGGAGACATTAATGAGAGAAAAACAGTTGATTAACAGTCAGCGTGCATACACACAGGAGAACTCGGCCATGAGTAACTCAAAGGAGTGGTTAGAACTTAGCCATATATGTCACCTAAACAAAGAACAATAAAATTTTAGAGAAGTGACAAGGAAAAGGAGTTTCAGCTTTTCTGGGTAGCAAACTGTGAGAAGGTAGGTATATGGGGGAAACTAATGGTAGATAAGAGTTTTTTTAGTAAGGTCTGCTTGCGGACTCATCTCGGTGCTGACACTGTCTTCACGGCCACAAAGCTCCCCTGGAGAGGGGATTTATTGCAGTCCTATTTTTCAGAATATTCTGTTTGTAGTTAGATGAAGGAAGTTCCAAGGAGGCTCATTTCTGCATCTGTTGATTCTCATTTGCTTTTAACTCAAAATATCTTTATGCCACAGTGGCATATTTTGGGGTGTTACACTCTGATCCCCTACACTGCACACACACACACACACACACACACACACACACACACACACCCCATTGTGATACTGTTGTTGTAGATATTACATCTACCTCAAGCCAGTAAGGCTGATGTTTTCTGCCTATAAAGGGGATGGAGGTAAGGGAAGTTCTCTCAAGAAAAACAAAAAATAAAGAAGCTGTAAGCTCCCAATCTCATCTTTCAGGGGCAAACTCCACTCCAGTTTCTACTTGCTTCTGCTCATTCTCTAGGTTTTTAGTTTTTAAATTGTGCTTTAAGTTCTGGGATGTATGTGTAGAACGTGCAGGTTTCTTACACAGGTATACATGTGCCATGGTGGTTTGCTGCACCCATCAACCTGTGATCTACATTAGGTACTTCTCCTAACGCTATCCCTCCCCTAGTCCCCCAACACCCAATGGGCCCCAGTGTGTGATCTTCCCTCACTGTGTCCATGTGTTCTCATTGTTCAACTCCAGCTTATGAGTGAGAACATATGGTGTTTGGTTTTCTGTTCTTGTGTTAGTTTGCTGAGAATGATGGTTTTCAGCTTCATTCATGTCCCTGCAAAGGACGTGAACTCATCCTTTTTATGACTGCATAGTATTCCATGGTGTATATGTGCCACATTTTCTTTATCCAGTCTATCATTGATGGACATTTGGGTTGGTTCCAAGTCTTTCCAATTGTGAATAATGCTACAATAAACATACCTGTGCATGTGTCTTTATAGTAGAATGATTTATAATCCTTTGGGTATATACTCAGTAATAGGATTGCTGGGTCAAATGCTATTTCTGGTTCTAGATCCTTGAGTAATCGCCACACTGTCTTCCACAATGGCTGAACTAATTTACACTCCCACCAACAGTGTAAAAGTATTCCTATTTCTCCACATCCTCTCCAGCATCTGTTATTTTCTGACTTTTTAATGGTTGCCATTTTAACTGTCACGAGATGGTATCTCATTTGCATTTCTCTAATGAGCAGTGATGTTGAGCTTTTTTTCATGTTTCTTGGTCACATAAATGTCTTCTTTTGAGAAGTGTCTATTCATATTCTTCACCCACTTTTTAATGGAGTTGTTTGTTTTTTTCTTGTAAATTTGTTTAAGTTTCTTGTAGCTCCTGGATATTAGCCCTTTGTCAGATGGATAGATTGCAAAAATTTTCTCCCATTACGTAGTTTGCCTGTCCACTCTAAGGACAGTTTCTTTTGCTGTGCAGAAGTTCTTTAGTTTAATTAGATCCCATTTGTCAATTTTGGCTTTTGTTGCCATTGCTTTTGGCATTTTAGTCATGAAGTCTTTGCCCATGTCTATGTCCTGAATGGTATTGCCTAGGTTTTCTTCTAGGGTTTTTATGGTTTTAGGTCTTACATTTAAGTCTTTTATCTATCTTGAGTTAATTTTTGTACAAGGTGTAAGGAAGGGGTACAGTTCCATGTTTTGCATATGGCTAGCCAGTTTTCCCAACACCATTTATTAATAGAAAATCCTTTCCCCATTGCTTGTTTTGTCAGGTTTGTCAAAGATGATGGTTGTAGATGTGTGGTATTATTTCTGAGGCCTCTGTTCTGTTCTGTACCAGCACCATGCTGTTTTGGTTACTGTAGCCTTGTAGTATAGTTTGAAGTCAGGTAGCATGATGCCTCCAACTTTGTTCTTTTTGTTTAGGATTGTCTTGGCTATATGAGCTCTTTTTTGGTTCCATATAAAATTTAAAGTAGGTTGTTTTTTTTTTTTTTCTCATTGCATGGAAGTTTTTCTTCCAGTTACTACATGAATCAACTTCAACACAGTTTTTTGCCAAACTAAGAGGGTCTTTCTTAGGCTTCCCTAGGACACACCCAAGAAATACTTGCTCAGTGAGTAACCAGACAAGCCCTTTGGGGAGAGGATGACTCCTTGGAAGTAGAATTATTGTTGCTCAATATATGGAAGGAATAACAATTTCACATTTTTTTAATGCATCTGAATGGACAATGGAGTTGTAACCTTGTAACATTTTCCTCGTCCTCCAAATGAATCAAACTAATTAATCTCTAAGATCCTTTTTTATTTTTAAGAAAGAGAGAAAGGAAGAAAGAGAAAGAATTAAAAAAAAAAAGAAAAAATGAAGGAGAGGAAGAATGTGGAATAGGGAGAGGGAGAGAGAACTGGGGTGTTGCTTTATTGCCTGGGCTAGAATGCAGTCTAAAAATGGGTATGCCTGTAATTGTGTTTAATAATAGATACATGGAAAAAAAACTGAGGGAAGAAAATAACTAACAAGCAGCCAATCAATATTTCATTTAAACCTGTAAATAGGTGTGATGTGGTGCTGATAAAAGTGTATATTTTGTATATTTAAAGTGGAGAGTTCTATAAATGTT